>NC_041823.1:15108197-15426426 GCF_900964775.1 Scleropages formosus | reverse complement strand
TTTCCCTCCAAACTCAGTAGAACATGAAACTGAATCCCGATCTTGGTGTGCTTCAAAGTTAAACCCGAAAAATGCTTTTTAAGGAAATATTTCTTTTTTGCGAGAGCTGGTGGGCAGTAGTGGGCCACGGTTCATTTGCTGGACAGCTTACCCCGCTCCGAAGGTTTAGCGAGGGCCAGTTGCCGCATTTAAATGCAATCTTTCCACAGCGGCTGGTCTGAGGGCTCAGTGGGGAAGACCACCTGAACTGGAATCAGTATTGTTGGTTGAGCGGTCATGGTTTAGTTGCACTGGTTTTGTCGCTATGGTGTGTGATGTGTTGTGTTTTGCTCACCCTGAAGCCTTAAGTGTCCCGGTTTCGTGGTGACTTTTGCTGAAACAATAAAACCTGCATTGGTGGTGAAAGCAGCTCTTCAGGCCCTTTGTCCTGCCCGTGTGGACACTTCCATGCCACCACTGCCACGTTTGTTTTTGTTTGTTTCTTTTGTTTGGTTTTTCCCTCTGTGGGACATATTTCTTTATTCTTTTGTTTCCGCTGCAGTGGCATATCTTTTCTCGTTGTCATTTTTACGCTCATCAGTTTATTCCTCTATGCAAATTAAATCAAAAGTATGCTTACTGAGATGAATTAAAAGTTTTCTTTTCCGCAGTTTTGTTTAACACATTTAAACATAAGGCACCTGTTTCCAGTGCAATACTACTGTCATGACTGTACTCTGTCTGAGTTCCACTTTCCATTATTAGCCCATTGTGCATCATCTCCAAAGCGAAAAACTGAAACATCCAACCAATTTAACGCTGTGAAAGACTAGAGAGAAAAATAAATGGAAACCTCATTATTATATTCATCACCACAGGGCTCTGCCAACAACAATGACAGCCCAGCTACAAGCCAGTACACATGTGGCACTTCCTCTGCACATACAGAACGTACTTATCGCAAGGTTATGACCTCACTTCTGCTTTCTGCTCTATGCAGTTATTTTCATTCACTGATTCTCACTATTCACAAGTACACACTCAGTGCTCTTATTCTGACTGTTAAAACTGCCATTTGTTCGATGCCATGTAATTCATAAAGCATTTATAAATAATTTCCATTACATGACTTCTTCACTTTGGATTGGTTTTGGCCCTAGATAAACAACCTAAAGATCTTGAAATGCTGAACATCTATCGTCTTCATCCTGGATGAAGGAGATGCGCAAATACTTATGTACTTAGACATGAAGTACACTTTACTGAGTTCCGACTATAAATATGTGGCTGACACAAGCATGCGAAATTAACCTACAAAAATTACCCTTTGATCTGCATGATAAATGAGACATTTTCTGCAATATCTCTACATGCATCTGAAATTTCTTCGATGGTGCCGTTCCATCGTTTGCCCGCACACTGAATAATCTATGTGTGAGTATTTGCGGTCTCTCAGTGCACCCTTCCTGTTTCATTTTTTGCTATGATGATCTCTGTCATGTTAGAAACATCCCTTTTTTTAGAAACCTCAGAAGGAAGTCCAACATTTACTTTCTTGTGCTCTGCATCGCCTTCGTTTCCGTGACTTCCAGTCGGCATAGTGCGTTGCATAAATTGTGAAATATGTCTAATGAGCTGTGTTATTTCCAGCTGGTTCTCCAAAAATCCTGTGATTTGACACTTGTAGGTGAGTTTCACAGTTTATTCTTCAGTTTGTTTTTCCTTTCTTCTCTCATACACATGCGTAATGCAGTCTAGCCAAATTCTTTAAATATGAAAAAACTTAATTTCTTTGCATATTCCGGGTGTTCAGATCAACTAAAATATTCTGAAAAGATAACGGAGCTTAAAATGTCGGTTATTTCTGTAACAGTATTAATGTTTTCCGTGAATACATGGACCACTGCAATGTCCTCTTCCGTGGTCGTCTGGCCTCACCCACGAATCCTCTTCAGCTGTTACAGAGAGCTGCAACACAAGCTGTGTTTGACGTGTCAAAGTATTTCTGTGTCTCGCAGCCTCGTCTCTCTCCATTGCCTTCCTGTTGCTACATCTAAACGTAAACGTAACACAGACATAGTGACGAAAAATAAAGGCTTGAGGTGGTGTAAGAGTTTTGAAATGGTGTTCAAAACACACATTCTATGCATCATAAATATGTCAAATTTGCAGCATTTATGAATTGACAAATATTATTTCCATAGAGTTGGATTTCAAGGTGGAGATACAACACGGCGCTCGGTGCAAGCTCTCGGTAAAATGTTTGCATAAAGAATATTGTCAAAGATTCAATTTTCACTTATTCACACACTCACACACTATTGTTCGTCACTTGTCCAAGTCAAGGTCATGGAGTTTAGGGGCTACCCTGGAAGCACAGGGAGTGTGGTATTAGACACGGTATCGGATGTCTAGTGTTCCCAAGTGTTGTGATCAATAACGAGATGATGAGCCATGCTGCACACTTGTGTCGTGTTGTACTGGTTACAAAAAAAAGACTTTGCATTTAGGAACAAACTGAGTTGTGAACAGACTCCAGATGTACTAATAACAGAAACATTAAAAACTAAAAACGACTTAGATTTTCAGATATTAAAATCAAATTGAAAATGTACTTTTTTTATATTTCTGATTTTACTTTAGGGAAAACCTAAACAATACAAAGACAAAAAAATCTTGAAATACAGGAAAGACTAGATTTTTCCTAGAAAGCTGAGTGACCATAGTGACTAATTGACCTGAACTGCATGGACTGTGGGAGGAAAGTGGAGCACCTAGAGGGAAAAGACAGTGTGACGTTAATATGTTAATCTTTATCTCTTTGTACAAGTGTACACAGAAGTGAAGAATGCAGAATTAGCATCATCAGAAGTGATTCCTGTTCCAGCTGGTAAGTGGAGGCTATAGGCTGTGCAGATGACCACTAACAATGAAATATATTAAAACAGAAAAGAAACGAAGACAGAAACCATGTGAACTGGAGGGGGGAGCTACACCATCCAGGGATTTACTGTTCCAATAAATTATGAACAAGAATAATTTACACAAACATTCATCCATCCATCCATCCATCTATCCATCCCGCTTGTCCTAATATGGTCACGGTGGCAGCAGGGAGAGCAGAGAGGCCCAGCCGCCCCTGTCCTCCGCAACTTCCTCCAGCTCAGCCTGGGGGATCCTCAGCTGTTCCCAGGCCAACTGTGAGATATAATCCCTCCAGCGGGTCCTTGGCTTGTGAGTATCCCCACACCCGCCCTGCGCCTCTCACCCCGTGCAACTCCTGAGTAGGAGAAGGACCACCCCCTATCGAGGAGTTTGGTTCCAGAGCCAACACTTTGAGTGAAGGTGAGCCCAACTATATCTAGTTGGTATTTCTCAACCTCCCGCACCAGTTCCGGCTCCTTCCCCCGCAGTGAGGTAACATTCCACGTACCAAGAGCCAGTTTCTGTTGCGAGGGGCCACGACACCATGCGCCACCCCGCCCCCTCCCTCCACCTGGTACACAATGCACCCGACCCCCATGTTGGACCTTGCAGGTAGTGGGCCCACATGGCCCCCCACAATACCTTTTCGGGCTGAGCCCGGCCAGGTTACATGGGCTGCCCGGCCACCAGGCGCTCACCTAGGAACACTACCCCCAGGCCTGGCTCCAGGGGTAGGTCCTGGTCACCCTATTCCGGGCAGGGTGAACGTTCTTTTGTTCCCATTTTCCATAGGGGTTTTTCGAATCGTGTTAGTCTGGATCTTCACTCCAGACCTGTTCGCGTTGGGAGACCCTACCAGGAGCATACTGCTCCCGGCGACATAGCTCTGGAGATCCCTAGATCACGCAAGCCCTTCCGCCACACCAAGGCCCCGATCCAGGAAGGGTACACAAACAAGTGTAAAAATAAAAAAAAAAAACACGAATATAGCAAAGCATTCCGTGGCAACAAAAATTTCTTTTGTTGAGACTTTACAACAACTGTAAATGTCCCCTGGAGAAAGAAAGCAGTGTTTCGCACTGGCAGACGGCTACGACAGCTAGTGGTCACAAGCAGTGGAACAGCGAGAGAAATCTGTGTTCGTAAACAAGCCTATTAAAACTGCTTTTTTTGTTCGTCATTTGCACTTTAAAACATTTGCGACATATACCGCTATGATTGTTTTGTTTTCGATAGCACAATACTTTCTTGACAGTAACGTTAAATTCCCTTATGTTGTTTCCAGATTGGGGGGTGCGGTGGCGCAGTGGGTTGGACCACAGTCCTGCTCTCCGGTGGGTCTGGGGTTCGAGTCCCGCTTGGGGTGCCTTGCGGCGGACTGGCGTCCCGTCCTGGGTGCGTCCCCTTCCCCCTCCGGCCTTACGCCCTGTGTTACCGGGTAGGCTCCGGTTCCCTGTGACCCCGTATGGGACAAGCGGTTCTGAAAATGTGTGGGTGTGTGTGTGTGTGTGTGTTTCCAGATTATCAGGTGATCATTCTGTGTCTTCAGTTGGATCCCGAGAGAAAACATTTCAGTCCTACAGGAAGGTTATAATGTGTCTTGGAATCTTATCTGCTGTCTTACTGTTTGGCATCATAATCCTCTGTGTGTGCTGTGAGTATGTAATAATAATAATAATAATAATAATAATACAGTTGTTCCTCGACTAAGAGTTATTTCTGCATGTACACTGGTTGTATCTGTATCTCTTGTATGTTGTATGTTGTATGCTGCTTGGGAGAAAAGCATCACTAAATGAACAGATGTAAATGTGAATGTAAATTTGAAGGTCAAGAACCCAAAGTGATCCACAGGGTGAGAAGCAACAAAAGGGTTTTTTGTACTTCCATTGAACTGATTGCATACATAATCTGAATACGACCCTTCCCTCTGGTGAACCGAGACCCCCAGGCATGAGCCCGTACTTTCTGAATCCCCTGGCAGGAGTATTTATGATGCAACGTGAATGGAAGTGCCCAAAGCAAGAGCAGGGTATTAGGTCTCACCAGTAGCTCTGGGACTCCTGTGATTTTATTTACTCCACACACGAAGCACAATTCACTAAAACCAATACGGGCATAGTAATGAAAAATTAAAGCATCATCATAAGAGATTAAAAAAACTACATAAGATGTACGGTATGTTATTTATTTTGAAGCACAAACAATGGCATCAGTTCAGAGCTGGAGGTGTTACGTGGAGGTGCAGGACGACAGATGCAGCACTTCAGTGTCGAGCTCAAAGCTGGAAGATGGAGAAGATATAGCATCATCTGCATCTTGCTCACTTTCTCTGTACCTCTTTGGCACCTCCTTGACACCTTCTCCTCTACTGTTTGTGATCACTCTCTGTCGCTGCATGGGCTGAAGCTTAGGCATACATTTTGAATAGGTATACTGGGTCTTTTTTAAGGAAGTATAAATACTAAACACTTGTCAGAAAAGTGCACACTGGCAAAAAGTTCATACGTTGAGGTTAAACTGTAATATTAATTACAATATTGCAGTTCAGGGGGTGCGGTGGCGCAGTGGGTTGGACCGCAGTCCTGCTCTCCGGTGGGTCTGGGGTTCAAGTCCCGCTTGGGGTGCCTTGCGGTGGACTGGCGTCCCGTCCTGGGTGTGTCCCCTTCCCCCTCCGGCCTTACGCCCTGTGTTACCGGGTAGGCTCCGGTTCCCCGTGACCCCGTAAGGGACAAGCGGTTCTGAAAATGTGTGTGTGTGTGTGTGTGTGTATTGCAGTTCAATTGCTTTAATCATCGGCATCTTTGATAATAATGATAATATTAATAATAATTGGCACACATCTGATGTTATGTCGGTTTCCTGTGGCTGCAGTTTAATTGCGTTGTCTGCTATTCTTGTCTAAGCTGTCCGTATTCGGGTTTAAAGATGCTCACACACTTTCCATCTTTCCAGATCTGCAGCTACAGATGCTCAACAGAAGTCTGACTACAGAGAAGGAAAACCTTGAGAGAGAGAACAAGAGTCTGAAAACAATTAGAGGTTCTCTGAACCGAACACTGGAGGCTATTTTCCGGTTTAGTAATCTTCCCGTGAACATGTTTTGTCCTGTGACTAAATCTGGTGCAAAAGGTGAGATCTTTTTGTCTATTATTTCAGAACGAGATTCACTTGATATATTTTCACTTCTTCACGTATTTTCACTGGCATTTTTTTTTTTTAACAATATTGTCTAGAGTATCTAGTCTGTACAACTTGAAAAAAGTGTTCTTTATTCATTTATTTCCTTTGAATTCTATGTAGAGAGACGGTGTTCAGTATGCCAAGTGGGTTGGAAACCCTACAATTCCAGCTGTTACTACGTATATCTTAGCAGCCCTTGGAATACCTGGTCTGGAAGCCGCCAGGAATGTATTAAAATGGGGGCAGATCTGGTAACGATAGACAGTGAAGATGAACAGGTAGGTCACTCTCACAGGAAGCACATACACAGTACCAGCAGGTGGCGTATCGGTTAAGGAGACAGACCTGAAGGTTTCCTGTTCAAGTCCCACTCTATGAAGCTGCTGTTGTACCCTTGAACAAGGAATGTACCCTGGATTACTCAGTACACCCATCTGTACAAATGGATCCAATACTGTAAAGAACTAGTTAACGAAATGGGGAGCAGGTGGTGTAGTTGTTAGAGTTGCTGCCTTTAGACCCAAAGGTCATGGGTTTAAATTCCACCTCCAGCTGTAGCACCCTTGAGCAAGGTTACTTACTGTAAATTGCTTCAGTAAAATTAGCAAGCTGCACAAATGGGTAACTAGTTGTAGGTAACTTGACAGTGTCAGTTGCTTTGGAGAAAAGCACCGACTAAATGATGAAATATAACAATAATTGTTTACAAATGCGACTCTATATCTCTACAGAGGTTCATTAGTGAACTTGCCACAAATTACTATGACAAGTGGCACGGTTACTGGATCGGACTGAGAAGGAGTTCAAATGGATGGTTCTGGGTGAATGGCGATCCACTGACTACAGGGTAAGACCTTAAAGAACCCATCTTTCATCGCATGTTTATATTGTGCTATACATATCGTCTACTCATGCGAAATGGATGTAACCGACTGAAAACAAACTTGAAAATTGTCCCTTGTAACTATTTGTGGAGGAAACTACATAAATATATGTTACCTTCAAATGTAGTCAAAAACAAACCAAACTTCCTGTGATGGGATCAGTCTGTTTGCATGGAAATCATGTGTCATACAGACGAATTACAACTATTAACGGCATTTTCCTGTTTTTCTTCTCCTGCTCAGACTTTGCAATAATAATAGCTAAATACGACAGTCATCAGAAATCCTACAGATGAATACGGAGACATATTTATGTCTAACATGTATTGATTTTTCAGGTTTTGGATTAGTGACCCAACCGACAAACATGCGAGCCAGTGTGTGTTAACAAATACAGTCAATGGCACCTTGTATAGCTGGAGGGATGAGAATAACTGCCATTTCCATAACCGGTGGATCTGTGAGAGCAAAGCTTTGATATTCTAAGTTTTCGATCGTTGTGTAACAGAGACACAGAGCAGCGTGAAGTCATCTAGCTGTAACTGTATCCCAAGAACCTGTATGGTTTTGAGCTCTGCTGTTTTGCTACCTTGTGACACCAGTACTCAAGTCAAATAGTACTTAAATCAAAGATGTGTATTCTACAGAATTAACACCAGTGGTCAGAAGATTAGAAAATGATTGTTTCTTGACCAAAATTTAAAACATTACCTTCACCAGTTAAAAAAAGAAAGACTCAGTTGTTTGGGCAAAGGGTTTTAACTACCTATATTCAAGAAACTGGTGAAATTACAGAATGTGTCGACTTGTTGAACATAAAAATTAAACTTACTGTTAATTTCTCAATTAGAATCAACCTATTTAAACATCTACATACAGTTTTTGCTTTGCTTTAATAGGCATCGCATCTGACTTGGTTATGGTAAACTACTGTGGTTTGTACAGTAACTGTGATACTGCTGTGTTTATGGCTGTATGGTTTGTGTTCATTCGGGATCACACTTAAACTGTCCAAAAGAAGTGAAATAAACGAGTCCTGGTTGAGCTGAGTGTTCATAAATTTCTATATCCTCGTTCTCTTTCCCTCACCTCCAGGTCTGCTCCAACATAGCATCCTGGTACACCTTCATCCATCAGCACTTGTCATTTCTACCCACATATTTTGCCAAGAACTTTACCATAATGCTTGGTTAAAAAAAACTGCTGCGACTTTTTAGAACATCCTGGGAAAACTTGTTCGCAAAAAAAAAAAAAAAAAAAAAACAATGCATTCAAATGGAATCCAGTTTACATTATACTAGAAATAATGTTATGAAGTGTTCACTGTACAACTCTGCTCTGGTGCCTTGCTGAAAAGAAAAAAGTCCCGAATCCTCTTGAAAGACCGTAACACCAGAAAGTACTGTCCCACATTGTCCCGCTCAAAAGTGGACCAACAGTATTCAAACTCCTCTTGTTTATTCGCTGTGTGAACCGGTGGCTGAAAGATTACAGATTAGACTGGATGAACATAATCTTTTATAACAACTCATTGACCGTGATACTTGTACACAGGACCGCTGTAAAATGACACTATAAAATTCACAAGGGTAGCGTCATGTTTCGGCACGTCAGTTATACCCTGGTTCCCTCAACTTCTTTATCTTCTTCTTCCCCTTCAGTACAGTTATGGTTTTGTATTGCATTTTACTCCATACCACAGTTTTTCCCTTCACGTTCTGCCCTTTTGGGTTCCGCTTGCTTTTCCTCCATGATTGCCCCGTGACGGACCAGCATCCCGCGTAGGGTGTTGTCCGCCGTACAACCTGAGCTTTCGGGACAGGCGAAGGATCACAACAATACTTACAGCACCTCTCCTGTCCTGCTAAATAGCACTTGACAAAGCATTGAAATTCATTGAATCTGGCCTTAGTCAGTTCAATGCAAGACTTCACACTGGAGATCATCTGCAGCATCCTCCTCCTATAACACAAACCTGTTTACACACCAGGAGAGATATTTTTACACCAAATTTGTATTCATATTACCTTTAGGAATCAGTGTGCAGGTGTGTGTTGCACTGGCGCACTGAACACAAACACAACACAACTGGTTTAAGACTAACAGCAGTGGAATGAGAACTGCTTCCCCTGGTGGTGACCAGCATGTGGAGAAAAGTGAAAAACTTCCAGTTGTTTTCCATTTACGCAGCAGGGTATTTGTACTGGAGTACACACACACCATCTGAAGCGCTTGTCACATAAAGGGTCAGGGGAGCCAGAGCCTAACCCAGCAACACAGGGCAAAGGGGACACACCCAGGGCGGGACGCCAGTCCATTGCAGGGCACCCCAAGCGGGACTCGAACCCTAGACCCACCAGAGAGCAGAACCTGGTCCAACCCACCGCACCAACACACCTCCCCTGTACTGGAGTAGTGCTGGGTAAATACCATGTTCAAGGGTGCTACAGGAATATTTGACATGGCTTACTTCAGGTTAAGGGGTGCGGTGGTGCAGTGGGTTGGACCACAGTCTTGCTTTCTGGTGGGTCTGGGGTTCGAGTCCCGCTTGGGGTGCCTTGCGACGGATTGGTGTCCTGGGTGTGTCCCCTCCCCCTCCAGCCTTACGCCCTGTGTTACCGGGTTGGCTCTGGTTTCCCGCGACCCCGTATGAGACAAGCGGTTCTGGAAATGTGTGTGTGTGTACTTCAGGTTACAAAGAATTGTTCCCACCCTCTACGCTACTGACTGTCCTGTTCAGCCATCTATAACCTCCTCCCGATTCTGTGCTGGGGAGAGATGGGTCCAGGGGCCTCACAAGGAGCAACAGAGGGCCACAGAGCCAGGTGTCATCATGACTGCTGTGTTTTCAGTTATTTAGGTTCTGCAATCTGCCTAAACTCTATTCTGTAATCAAATCTGAAAAATATTTAATATTTAAATAGAACACTTTTCCACATTTCTCTTTGTCTTCTTTAAGTCATTTAATCATAACTCTCTTCTTCACAGTGCAATAATAGTGTCCTCTGTCTCAATGCTCCTTCCCATTGCCAGACCTTCCTGCTCCATCACCTTGTGCATCTAGGAGTCTTGTATTATTATTTAGTCATTTAGCACACTATCTCCTCCAAAGCAACTTAGTGCTTGATTTGAATGCTAAGTTACAATAATTTACCCTTTCCAAAAGCAGGGTGATTTTTACTGGAGCAGTTCAGGGTAAGTACCTTGATTGGGGTTACTGCAATGAAAATGAGCTTCCAACCAGGTCTACTGAGTGAAATACAACAGCTCTAACCACTTCACCACCTGGTGGCCCTTATCACTGAAGCTGTGGGGTAGAAATTCTTAATGTAATGAGAAAGGTGTTGAATAGAACATGATATTTAACAATAATGGAATTAATAAGCAATGTAGTGGTAGAGTGTGTAGCGTTGCTGCCTCACACCACCTGGCCTGTTGAGGTGTAGGGTTTAAACCCCTGTCCGGGTGGAGTTTGCATGGTCTCCATTTGTCAGCCTGGGTTGCCTTCAACAGTTCAAAGACGTTTGTTTGTAGGTTAATCGGTAACTTCAAGTTGCTCTCAGGATGTGAGTGTTTGTGTCGCTACCCTGTGATGTACTGGCGTCCCATCCAGTGCATACCCTACAAGGCCTTGTACCACGTGCTTCCCAGATAGCCTCTGCACTACTGAAGAGAGGAAAGCAATGACTACCACTACATCTGTTCATGATTAAACAATATTTTTAATACTTGTCTTTTGTAATCAAAACATTTACCATGGGTCTATATATTCCAGAAGGCCCATTATGCACTTCAGTAATTTCAGTGTAATCTAAAGGTGATGCGTTTTTTTCTGAAGTGGCTGTGAACTATGCCAAAGTGATGGCAAATACCTAATCATCAATCAATACATTTTTCCAGTTTTCCAGTTAGTATTTTAATAAAGTTTTATTAAAAAGTGCTACATGAGCATACATGTGATAGATTGTAAAGTTTTGACCCTGAGCCCTCATTGTATGTATGTGGACATACAGTATGGACAATTTCTCAATGTACTGTCTCTGTCTGGGTGCTGTTGTGACTCACTAGGCAAATTGTTGTGTTACTGACATCAAATGAAAATCTGGAGAAACACCTACAGAATAAGAGGTTGCATTTTCCAGCACAGTTCACTAAATGTCATGCAGAACTTTATTGAAGATGCCCTCAGTTGAACATCATCTCTGTTCCACAGTAGATTATTAGTTCAAATCCTTTAGGAGTAGAGCTTTAGTGCAGTGATACAAGAGTTCGACTTTGTGACGGTATGTTTGTCCACAGCCGGATTTTCCGCAATTTCTCTATGATGAAATCCGCATGCAGAGTTGCACTTCCTTTGCATTGACAGGGTACGTCTTCGTCAGAGACGTGACCACACTTCCGTTTCCTGAATTTCATTCACGAATCCTTGCCAATATCTATAAGTAGATGCACATTACATTTCCACTTCAATGCTGTAAAAAGCATTTCTTTTCGGAAAGACGTTTTCACCGCGCTGTGCCAGGCATCGTGTCAGTACTACTCTCTGTGCTCACATCTCCGAGGTCCATTCAGAGGATTGCAGTCTGCAGTGTGTAAACCTGCAAACATGTCTGATGAGCTGCTTTATTCCAGCCTGATTCTCCCCAAACCTCGCAACTCTTCCCTTATAGGTGAGTTTCACAGTATTTTTTCAAAATGAATTCTTTTTCTTCTCTCTCAGGATAGTAGGTTTGTTCCCTGTAGCCAGTTTTTCACTATATTCAAATATATAGATAACAAGCTACAGTACTGCGCAAAAGTTTAAGGCACTTGGTTGGGGAAAAAGCTGTAAAGTGAGAATGCTTCCAAAAATAATGCTCTTAATAAACTTCCTACAAAGCTTAGTAACTATCCATCATCAACAACCGCTGGAGTGGCGGATTTGGATGGGTCCTGCTCTCTGGCAGGTCTTGGGTTCGAGTCCTGCTTGGGGCGCCTTGTGACAGACTGGCATCCCATCCTGGGTGTGTCCCCTCCCCCCCTCCAGCCTTGCGCCCTGTGTTGCCGGGTTAGGCTCCGGCTCCCCATGACACCGCTCAGGAGAAAAGGTCTCCGACAGTGTGTGTGTGTGTGTGTGTGTGTATACTTTCTTTCTTTAACGACATACAAAACCCTTCCTGTAATACTGTAACTTTTTGCAAAAGAAATGCTTGGAAATGTAAAATATGCTCTTTCCCATTGACACTAATGCAGAAGACATTAAATAACCATCTAAAACAAATATTTCTGTGAAACATCTAAGTACCTAAGAGTTTTGCACAGTATTGCAATGTAAGAGTATTGCAATGTAAATACATCAAACTAAAAATGTTACAGTTTAAAGGATAAATTATTTTGGTATCTGTTTATAACGGTCCATAGAAATACATACAAAAGTCTTGCAAAAATAAAACATTCTAGCTTTTTCAGTCTTCTCAGACATGTCAGCTCAGCACACTCCATAATAAACATTAAATAATGAAATTTTGAACTACTTTTCTTCAAAGGGTTATTTTTTAATAAGTATTAGACTGTGAGGCTATAGAAGATAACGTGAGCTTAGGAAATTCATCCTAAACCAGGGAGAAGATTTTCTCCATGTTACTAAGATGTATACTAATCTAACAAAGTTTCAAGCTTTGTTGTACTCAACAAATACAGTGAAAGTGTAATACTACAGTTTTGTTTCTACAGTAATGTACATTGTGGAGTGGGGAATATGGGGTGGGGGAGTGGAGGGTTATAAGGAACAAAAAATAGATGAACAGTGCAAAGATGAAACAATCCAGTGGTGTAATGACAGGACAGTCCAATACAGTACAGTTCACAGATATAGGGAATGGATGTTATACCTTCAAATACATGGTATAAGAGTGTGACAGTTTACAGCAGGAGATAACAATCACTGTGAAAAAGGCAGTACAGTTTGGCAGTAACAGTCAATTGGACAAATAGTGTGACAGGTGTTACCTAAAAACTAAACTGGTTTTGTTCACACTCCTTCTGAAATGAATATGTCCTGTTGGATTATTTCAAAGTAATTTACTTATATATCAATCCATGAGCAACACTAAAGAACATTAATATGACTTTTGTTTTAAGAAATTATTCTTAATCTCCCGTGGTCAATGCGTGTGATCAGAACAACTTGTGTTCAGTTATTTAGTTTATCTCAGTTCTTATTGTGGTACACATCCATTCGACTATTATCAACAAACTGCTTGTCCAATCCAGGGTCATGGCGTAACAATAATAAAGATACAATAAAAATTAATGAAACACACAACTGAAAAATATTAAAAACTAAAAAATGTACTCCCTACTATTAAATTAGTAATGTGGCACACAGCACCATGGGCTTGGATGGGGCAAAGAAGGACTTGGAGACAGCATTCATTACAAACAATTTATTTCAACACTGATATCAAGGGGCTCCGGCTCCGGCTCCGGCTCCGGCTCCGGCCTCCAAAGACCCTATTTCCTCCAGGACCTGCAGCTACAGCCAGCCTTCCTACCCTCTTTAGCCAGTCACCCCATCATAGTGCCCCCAGTGGTTGCACACCCACATTTAACATTTTTCCCCATAATGCAACTATTTACAGAAAACATCTCCCCCACCTAAATACAAGTAACGCGGGTCGTTACAGTAACAATACATTTTATAGAATCAGAAATGTAATTGCCAATTTAAATTTAGAATTTAAAACAAAACTGAAATAAAAGAAGAAGTAAAATGTGGCTTTCAAAGGGATTTTTTATTCTCACAATAATGAAGTTGCATGAATGTGGCAATGGTGTTCAAGTCATAGCCAGTTCTTACCCAAAAAAACTCCTTTGGATGATGTGTTCCTGTGTGCGTACGATTACCCAACTGGAGAAGTTTACAAACCACATCGGTACACACTATGGGAATCTAATTACGTTAAACATCTTCCTCTCTTTGTGCCAGTAAAAAAGAATGAGGAAACGGTGTATGCAGAAGTGAAGATATCGGAATTACCTCCATCAGAAATCGGCAAGTCACGAAAAGAAGGTGCGTGCAGACTCTCAAAAAGCAATAGGTACATGTGTAAGTACACACAACAAAGGCAGAATCCATATGAACTGGGCCAAGTGGGAACACTTCACCCACCCAATAAGTGTTAAAAAAAAAAAAAAATGAACGTAGCGAAACATTGTATGACAACAGCAAGTTTCAGAACAGGGTTACCAACAACTGCAATGATATTCCCCAGAGTAGAAAAACGACATTTCCCAGTAGAAGATGGCTACGACAGCTACTGGTCGCCAGTGAAGAGGCGAAGCCTTATTTTAAAACACCTTATTTTGCCTACTTTCCATTTCAAAACCCATACAATGTCACTCCCCACAAATTCCACTATTATGGTTTTATTGTTTTCCATCTGGGGCAGGATGGTGCAGTGGGTTGGACCGGGTCCTGCTCTCTGGTGGGCTGGGGTTCAAGTCCCGCTTGGGGTGCCTTGCGGTGGACCGGCATCCCGTCCTGGGTGTGTCTCCTCCCCCTCTGGCCTTACACCCTGAGTTGCTGGGTTAGGCTTCAGTTCCCCGTGACCCTGTATGGGATAAGCGGTTCTGAAAATGTGTGTGTGTGTTTTCCCTTTGCATTTATTCATCCAAAGCAACTTGCAGTGTTGAGGTTAAAGTACCTTGCTCAAAGGCACTACAGCCAGAGGGGAGGCTTGAACCTCCTGCCTGAGCGTCAAAAGACAGTAGCTCTAAGCACTATGCTACCAGCTGTCTTACCACCGTTTACACTAACATGAGTTTTCCTGTACTGATTCCAAAACTACAGGCACGGACCCCACGCTGTCCGAGCTCCCAGAGAAACCTGGGCCCAGATTTCAGCGTTACCGGAAGGTTACGATGTGTCTCGCAGTCTTGTGTCCTTTCTTACTGCTTGGCATCACTGCCACGTGTGCCTGCCGTGAGTACTCCACACAGAGCGCGCAACACACTTTCCATTCTACCACTTTCACTCTTTCGCTTTGTGCTCTGCGGACTTCTGTTTTTAATTTACTTCTTTCGTCTGCTGGATATTCTCTAGAAGATCTCTTAGTATTCTCGGTGTTCGTGACCTAGTGGACGCACGCTGTTCTGTATGGATCTTTCCAGATTTCAGCGCCCAGTGTAAGCTCTTGTCAACGTACGCTGGAGAGCAGCTCCGAGGAAGCAGCGCTGCTAAAGAGCGGCTACAAATGATCAACAGCAACCTGACGGCAGAAAATGCGGACCTGGAGAGAGAGATGCGGGAGCTGAAAAGCGAGAGAGACACGCTGAACCGAAAACTGGAGGCCATTCTTCAGTTCAGCAATTTTCCCGTGAAGAAGTACTGCACTGTGAAAAATTCTGATTCCAAAGGTGAGATGCTTGCTTATTGTTCTCAAAACCGTTCAACATCTGTTTGGCATTTTCCCTTTGAACTTTGTGGGGTGTTGGAAAAAAAAGTGTTGCAAATTAATTTTTCTTTCATTCGAATTCTTCTGTGTAGAGAGACATTGTTCACCATGTCCAGATGGATGGAAACAGTACAACTCCAGCTGTTACTACGTATATCTTAGCAGCTCTTGGAAAACCTGGCCTGACAGCCGCCAGGAATGTATTAAAATGGGGGCAGACCTGGTAACGATAGACAGTGAAGATGAACAGGTAGGTCACTCTCACAGGAAGCACATACACAGTACCAGCAGGTGGCGTATCGGTTAAGGAGACACACATGTGGCATGAAGGTTTCCTGTTCAAGCACCACTCTTGTAGTATCCCTGAACTTGGAACGTACCCCGAATCACTCCAGCAAAACACTGTTGTATATATGGGACAAAAACTGAAAGGTGCTTTGTAACAGGGCCCAGTGGGGGGCGCGGTGGGTTGGACTGGGTCCTGCTCTTCAGTGGGTCTGGGGTTCGAGTCCCGCTTGGGGTGCCTTGCGACGGACTGGCGTCCCGTCCTGTGTGTCCCCCCTCCCCCCTCCGGCCTTACACCCTGTGTTGCCGGGTAGGCTCCGGTTTCCTGCGACCCTGTATGGGACAAGCGGTTCCGAAAATGTGTGTGTGTGTGTGTGTGTGTATACATTTTACATTTTACAAAAAAAATCTTTTTACACAGCTGGATATTTGCTGGAGTCATTCAGGTTCCGTTTTGTCCTTCTGTGCTACAGCGCTTAGGTACCACTTTGAGTTTCATCCAGCACCATTCCGGTGACAAACTGAGCTCCTCACTGTGTCTTTCTGTGTATTTATGTAGCGGTTCATCAGTGAACTTGCCCCCAGCTACTTTGACCAATGGCACGGTTACTGGATCGGACTGTGTAAAATTACAAGGGGATGGTTCTGGGTGAACGGAGCTCCGCTGACCGAAGAGTAAGTGCCAATGCAAAACGGCCCATGATTAAGACGAGAGACCGCGGCTTTCATGCATACATGTTAAAACAGTGGTGCAGGAGTAGTCGAGTCAAGCAATACCATGTCGTGAAAGCAAGTCACAGTCTAACTCTAAAAGGTATCCCTTTTAACCATTTACAGTAGGTTATTTTACGGTAAAATTTCTTTTTTTATATGCAGATGTAGTCAAAAATGAATTGCAAAGGCTATGATGGAATCCATCTGGTGGCGTGGAGATGATCATATTGTAGTGAAGACATGGCCCCACCCTTATTTCACTATGACTAGTGCAAACTTTAGTTTTAGTTCATTAAAAGCAGATGGTGTAACGCAATACAGTCAACAGGCCATCCTGCTGAGCAATATTTGTCCAGTTCTGAATAATAAACGGATATCCCATTTTCAGGTTCTGGATTAACGAACCGAATAACGACGAGAACCGGTGCGCGTTAACAAACACGAAGGATAACACCTTGAAGAGCTGGAGGTCTGCGTATAGCTGGCAAATGAGAAACCGGTGGATCTGCGAGAACAAAGCTCTGATATTCTGACTTTGCAGTTTGGAATACACTTCGAATACATGCATTTTGTAACTGCAGCAAAGGAACGCATGGTTTATTGTTTTTTACAGCGTTCTGCTACTTTCTGACTTATACTTCCGTGTAAATAATGATCAATAATGAACGGACCAAGTAAATTCCACTGTAAGAGCAGCCCGGGCGCTGCGAGGCGTTGGCGCTGCCTGCCGAGCCACCGTGCCACCCATTTGTGGTATTCGTGGATAAAATATCAGGGTAGAGCTGAGGATTCCTGCTGTTTGTAGGTGACATGGCACCGTGAGCCTCATCAGCATGTGGCCAACAGTAAGTGTAAACCAGCAGCGTTAGTGGTACCCAGCACCCTGTAGAGGAGTCTCATTCCCGCTTCTTGAGAACAACCTTTTGTATTTCGGTCGCAGCCTTCGGGTATTCTTTGAAAATACCTCCCGAGTAGCCATCAATGGGAGGAGACCCAAAGGCACACACAAGACACACTGAACATTTCATCTCTTCAGTGTGGCCTGCAAATGTTTGTGGAGGCATTGGAAAAGAGCTGGAGAAGAACGCCTGGTCCCCCCACTGGTGGCTGCACTGTGGCCCTCGTAACGGGAAAGGATTTGAGAACGGATGAACTGGGCAAACAGATAGGTGCTCCAAAAATGCTGCTACTGTTCATGAGTGAAGTTGTGATGGAAGAAACTTGCAGTGTTCACAAGAGTGTAATATGGCTTTTTGGACAGCTAGAAGCATACCGGTTAGAGCTCCTGCCTTTTGATCCAAAGGATGCAAGTTTGATCCCCACCTCTGGCTGTAGAATCCTTGAGAAAGGTACTTATCCTAAACTCACCTTTTCCGGACCCATTTCGCCCAAGATCTCTCCAGCTCACGTACGGTGTAAACGTTAATGCATCGTAATTTCATGAGCATCACCAGATACAGCCGTTAATCAGCCACTACTCCCGCCTTGTTTTTGCTTCCTTATGTATCTTACGATATTTTTAAAAAAAAAAAAAAAAAGTGGTGGGGGGCAGGGGGTATCAGGATTTGTCTATCCTGTGTTTTATGCAGCTAATTGAATGAAGCTCGGTGGAGAAAGTGGCAGGCAACAAGCTAGGTTAACCCAAGTCACATGTCTGCAGCTACAGTATGTCTCAATTTAATGCATAAATTGTACTTTCGCTGAAACGTATGTCGCTTTGGACAAAAGCGTCTGCTAAATGAATAAATGTAAATGTAAGCTACTCCAATATATAAAAAAAAAATAAAAAACTGCCCAGCTGTATAAATGGGTAAAGTTGCTTTGGACAAAAGCACCAGCTAAATGTAAATGGACAATTTTTGGTCCAATAACAAATTTACATTAGTGAAAGTAATATTATAAAGTGGTGAACTGTGAACAGCTCAATGATGCCCTTCTGAGAATAAAGTGCTGAATCTTTTTGTAAGACCTTTTACCACAAAGTGCTGTCTCATTTATGAACCAACCACAAGAGAAAACCAGCAACATTAAAATCTTGTTTATTCTCTGGGAAAATGGGCGACTGAAAGGATACTTCCGGAAAGATGTACATATTACACTGCATGAGCATAAAATCTTATATCCATTTATCCACAGTGACACCTGGACACGCCACCATCATAAAGTGAGACAATGACACTGCTCTCTACAAATAGCAGTCAGTCGCATCCCATTCACAACTGCAGTTTACTGTACAGACACATCAATCATGCTCCAGTTTCCTCTGATTTCTTCTTCTTCTTCTTCTTCTTTTCCTTCTTCTTTTTCTTCACTACAGTCATGGCTTCACACTGCAATTCACCCTCAGTCACTCTCGTTTCTTTTCGTCTGGTCTTTTTATTTTCATTTCGCTTTTCCTCCAGTTCCTCTCCTGGTCCCTGCCTTAGAACATCTATACTACTTTGTATTTTCTTCTTCTTCTTCGGAGGGAGGTCAGCATACACTTCATTCCGTCCTCCAGCATCATCGAATTCCTCATCGGTGCCATCCAAAGTCTCCTTTTTGCCCTTTGAGTGTCTCTTTTTTCTGAGAATGTCTTTGTTGTTTATCTCAGCAACTGTGCCTGTATCTCCCAAGGTATCTGTGCAGGTTTCTCCTCTAGCGCTTTCCATCGTTTCACTAATCACACTACAGTTCCCAATATCACCTGTCAACGTCATCTCGCTTTTTGAGTGCTTTTTCTTTTTATGAGAAGTACGGCCTGCTTCTATGCAGCTTGTCGGGTTTGATTCTTGTGACACTGTACTGTCATTCTTTTCCTTGGAGTGTTTTTTCCTCTTTGATTTGTGAATTACAACCTCAGGTGTTGTTTCATAAACGTCTTCAACATTCCTACCCTCCAACGCGAGGTCTTCCTGGTTCTCCCTGGAACGTTTCTTATTTTTCTTGGCCTTCTTTCCTTCTCTCTCATTGTTCTGGTCCTCCTCTCCTCTTGACTGGGAGGCACCAGAAGAGGACACTGTCCTTCTGCAGATGGTTTCTGTCGCTTGGGTCTTTTTGCTGTACTTTGCCAGGAACTCCTGTTCCTGCTGCTCCAATCTGGCCAGCTTGGCGTTCATGGTAAGGCCATGTCTCGCTCCTCTGCAAAAATGTGACGTTTTTAAGCAACAGACAGTAGAGCTTATGAATGTCCTCTTTTAAAGGACATTCAATTATTGCATTTTGTTGTTATTATATTAAATAATAATGACTTCTTTAAGAGCGCTATACTGTGATAACGTGATACGGAGCTAAACTTTTAAAGTGTGGCTTTTACAGTGTAGCCATACAATTAAATTTAATTAAGCCCTCTTCAGTCTAATGTTACAGTCTAGAAAGGCCATATATCAATACAATAAGGCCCTTAGTGTCATGTTTCTATATACAGGGACTCCTCAACATAAAAACACAACAAAGTGCAAGATTGTTTACAACTATAGCTTACTTTTACCACCAAGTCAAAGCAAATAAAAGCTGAATGACACAGATGCCACTCAATATTACAACTGTAAAACCCATGGTAGTAGCCATATATTAACTTTGAAAAAACAATAATATAGCTAAAATAAATAAAAAGTACTCACACAGCTACATTAAAACATAGTAGCTTAGCAATAGTTTGCAAAAACAGCTCATATGTCCTCCACTAAAAAGAGAAACTTCCAAAAATATACATTTTCATCTGGAAAAAGTTTCAGTTTCTACAAAAATTTGTACTATGAAATGTTTTTAGCCTAAAAAAATGGTTGTATACTTTATACTTTTGCATAATCATAGAGAACATTACATCACAAATCAGAACTAGGCAAAATTTCACATAACACACATAATTAATGTCAAATGTTACTACAAATATAAGGCCACCATAATTTATAATGATAGCCTTATAGTCACAAAGAAGAATCTTACTTGTGAGCTGTACGACCTCCACATGCTTTCATTAGATCTTCATCCGACAACCTGTTTGTGGAGATTAACAAGAAAAGTGTCATGACTGATCATAAAGTATTGCTGGCCACTAAAACCACATGAATAATTATCACCATAAATCCTCAGTAGCTACTGTTCAGTTTTTTAGCACAGTTTTACAGAAAATAAGGATTTCCCCTGTTTGAAAACAAGATTTAAGAAAATGAGATTTAAAGTTTGTAGAAAAATAGAGCTAGTAGCACAGCCAGTTATAACACATTTTAAGTAAATATATAATTTTAACTTTTTAAATGTTTTGATTTACTTTCTGTGCTGGACCTATTTTTTCTATTTCAACGGTGCAAAGGCTACTGCTTTCAAAAGTGCTATATTATTCTGATGTGCGGTGTAAATTAATCTACAGTATTAGAACTACTACAACGTAGGCCATAAGTGGCACAAAGCGGTAGAACAAAGTGGCCTCGTAATGGAACGGAGCCTGGAGCACATACTTGGTGGTGGTGGAGAGGTCCAACTCCTGCTCCTCATGCTCTGACCCACTGCTGTCATCTGTGCCACAGGTCTTTTTCTCCGGCTGTTCCTGCCCTGACAAAAGGGTGGCCGACTGCAAGGGACAAGAAAGCCGTCAGCTCTCCAAACCCCTACCGCTTTCAAAATGTTTCCCTCAGAGAAACAAATTTACAAACGAGGGATAGATCCATTCAGTTTCCAGTGCCATCATATACTACTCTGTGCATCTCTTTTGTCCAAATTCAAAGTTGTAAGCAATATAAATATGAAGCACTAGACCTCAAAAGGTCTCATTTTTCAATCTAGCCTGACTCAAAATCTCAAACTTCCATGATGTCAACACGTCATGCAATGAAGTAACCGGTTTCATCCTGGGTCCTTAAACGACACAAGCGGAGACTTTAAAAGATCATGGTAAAACCATTAAAGTACAGTAATACTCCAGGATACATTCCCCTGCATCGAAGAGGAAGCACAGTGAGAAGCGAGACAAACGTCTAAAAAGGGACTTTCAAAGACACGAAAGATTTTTTTTCTTCCCAAAAAATGGATATTCATAGTTCTCAATTCTATTTCAAACCTTACATGTCTCGCCAAATAGCAGATTTCATCAGTGGCGCCTCAAGTGCAGTACCTTGACAAAGCAGCCATAGAGCTTGGCCTTAGTCAGTTCTGCCTTGCGAGGCTTCTTATTGGAGATCATCCCTGTAGCATCCTCCTCCTCAGCTACCTTTCTCACCTTCACACCATCCTGTTACATGTCAAGAGAGATTCTTACATGACAACGTAGCCATATTACCACAAGGAAAAGGCATGGAGGTGTGTATTGCACTGACTGACCTCACCAGATTCCACAGCCAGACTAGCAGAGGCCTTGTTGAAAACATGGTCCCACCAGTGAAATGAAAACTGCTCTCCCTGGTGGTGGCCCACCTGTGGAAAAGAGCTTGTGTCACATGTACAGAAGCTACTGTGTAACGAGGACCAGTTCTCCTGGATAATGAAGTGAATTAATTATGTTATTTAGGTTACTGCTGAATAATGGTTGCAAGCTATGCCCATAAGAGAAATGCTTTTAGTTAGTGATCAGGACCTCAAGGGCACATTAATTTTCTTTTATCCAGGCTCCTTAAACAACGTAAGCTGAGCCGATTGTTGTATAAACAATTAAAGAACAGTAATACCCCAGGGTGAGCCCTCAGAATATGTTCATTGTTCATATAACCGAAACAGCACAATACAGGGTCATTATAACATTATATTTTATTAGACAAAATACAAATACATAACAGCAATGTTGAACTTTTATTCAGTGGCCTTTTTTTTTTTTTTTTTTTTAAAAAAAAAAAAAAAAAAAAAATTAGAAATTATACTTTAGACAAGAGACCAGGCTCTAGGTCTTCTGTGAATGACAGCTTCCTGGTGACAAGTTAAGAGTTGTTTCTCCTTTCTTGAGTTCTCCCTCACAAAGCAGCTGTCAGTAGCAGGATACACCTTGCTTTACCTCAGGGCTGTTATCTATGAACTGGTTCACAATTTCCATGATTGCAGTGATGCTGTTGCTGAGGAATGTTAAGGTTACAATTACAGTTATTTACCCATTTATACAGCTGGTACTACAACGGGAGGTGGGGATGGAACCTGCAACCTTTGGATCCAAAGGCAGTAGCTCTAACCACTAAACTACCAACTGTTCCTATACAAGATTGGTGAAAAGTACTGGAAAACACACTATCTGTCAAAGAATGTACACAGCAGCTGACCACCATGTATATGTGTTCGGCATGAAGCACACGGAATGGCTGAATGTTCGCTCTCAGGACCGATTGAGCACACGTGCTCAACAGGGGTGGATTAAGCAGTGCATAAACGTACACACACACAAAAATTCTCTGAAACCGCCTGTCCAAAGTGGGGTCACAGAGAACCGGAACCTAACCCAGCAACACAGGGCGCGAGGCTGGAAGGCCAGAGGGGACACACCCAGGACGGGATGCCAGTCCATCACAAGGCACCCCAAGCGGGACTCGAACCCCAGACCCACCGGAGAGGAAGCCCTGGCCAAACCCGCTGTGCCTGTAGCAATCCCAATTCTTTTTTAGTAAACAGATAAAATTCCAAAACCAAATACATCATCAGGAAATGCTAAAAGTAAATGGACAGTTAAAGGATCCCTTGCTTTCTGTTACCCTCAACACTTATTGCCCACTTACAGAGGAAATTTTAAAACTCTGCTGATGATATAGTAATGGTTAATGGATGGCCGCAGTTTGGGCTCGTCGTGTTCTGCTGAATCACGTCAATAGCGAAGGAAGCTGAACTCACCCCTCCCTTGTCACATTTCACTTTGACTTTAATCGCCTCCGAGATTCCATTCTCTTTCCTTCCCAGTCCTTTGCCTGAAACGTGACCAGTGAGTTTCAGAGAATAAATGAGACTATTCAAAAATAGTCTGTGTTTTCTGAGCACATGATGATTTGTTCATTCGTTACCTTGTTTCCAGCCGTGACGAAGAAGCTGTTGCTCCGCGAATCGAAGCCCCGGGCCCCGGCGGCTCTTCTCTTCCACAACGACGTTCTCCATGATTATTTTTAAAGTATGTCACACAGAAAAATGCACGGCAACGCTTAAATTCCTCACCCCTGAGATTTTCCTTTAGAGCAATGAATGAGTTCCTCCCATATTCTGAGGAGCAAGTTCAACTTGAAGTTCTCTGCACCACAAATTTGCAACCTTTTTTTTTTTCTTAAAATACACTGACTGACTCTGCGCTAATCTGATCAATAAATTAACTTATTGTCAGTATCCATATCAATAACAGGTTAATCACCCAGCTACTCTACTATAGTGTGTAAAATTTACCTTAAGGAAAAAAAAACTTAAATCAAATTCTCACAAAAAGCACACCCAGATTAGGCACCCTTAACAACCATGCTTTTAACATGGAGGTCGACATGACACCAGAAGTCCCGTCCGCCGCAAGATTACGTCACTTCCTGTCAACTCACAAGTAAGCTCTACCTTTATTCCTTTGTTCCGCGGATTCAGACTGAACCCATAGCTCCACACTGCCCCCTACTGTTAGGGAGCATACAGCAACGACAAGCGCAAACGAAGTCAGTACCGGTTTGCCTCGAACGACGAGCCTGATTGGTTGATGAACATCGACTCCTTAACGGAATTATTCGCCGTGTAATTCACTTAAAATAGGACCTGAAACAATGCCTTCCTGATCCGTTTTCTTACAAAACCAACTTCCTGCCTTACCATTTAAATCAACGTAAAATCAAATTAAAAAACCAGGTCCATGCTATTATAAATTCTGTTGACACTTTTAAAACCAAGTTCAAGATACGTCATCAACATCATGACGGTCATGTTCCAACTCATAATACGCAACAGACAGCTCATAATTCATTTGATTTATTTATTTTTTTTTGTTTTATTGTGTTGTATAGTGGGTGTCTCAAAGCTCCTTCGTGATTTGAAGCCACGCTCTGTATGGTTTGCATGCTGTCCGTATTTGTGTGGGTTTCTTCTCTGGGTACTCCGGTTTCCTTCCGCAGTCCATAGACATGTCTCAGTCAGGTGAGTGTAAAATACGCTGTATTGTTGAAAAAGGTAATCATTTGTTTAAATATTGCTTTTTCTATGTGTGTGTGTGTGTGTGTGTTTTTACACAAAAAAAAATTATACAAATAACGTTTTCTTCTCTTTTTTACAAAGGAAATTACATACAGCAACATTGCAGACAACTGGCATAAAACCATAAGATATCTCTTGAATTGATCCACATACATTACTGATTATGAAAAAAAACAACAGCAAAACAACAACAACAACAATAATAATAATAATAATAATAATAATAATAATTACATTGTTACCCAATAACAGCTTTCACGTGTGTTTGCACAGATTTTCTAGTTTTCATGTTTTCTCCCACAATCCAAAAATTCTAAATAAACCCGTGTGTGTATTGTACCTTCTTTGCTGGGTCCAGATTACCCAAACCCAATTTCGAACAGTTAAGTCTTACTAGAACAGATTGATGTCTGCTTTAAAAGTTTTTTTGGCATCGCGCTTTAACCAGCTCAAACCAGAAGCAGATGTCCTTACATAAGGCTTGTGTCTTACATTTATTCACTTAGCAGACGCTTTTACATTTACGTTTATTCACGTATGTGTCTGTATTGACACAGGCCCACCGTGGTCCTACTTTGGCCGTGTCGAACTCCAACCAGCGCGGCCTGGAAAAGTGCACAACCGCAGTAGATTACTACAGCAGGACTGCTGTCCACTGTACAGGAAAGCATTTTTATCCTCTTCCTGATCACTCAGTTTCCTCAGCAATATTAAGCGAAAGCACGTGTGCTGCTGGTCTTGCCCAGTCTTTCTGGCAGGAAAGACAGACATCCTGAAGGGCCACTTGTCAGGACCGGCCCGTTGTTTTTCAGGAAGCCATTACTCCACTCCCAAGTATCCCTGCATCCCTCCAAAATGCTCAATGCCGTGATCCACTTCTGGTGATACTATTCTGGTCTTAAAATATGGCTCGTCGATCACGCCTGTATCATCGCACATGACCAGAATCTCTGTTCTGTAAGTATTTTAATCTGAAAGGGAAGTGCTAATGAAGTTGAAGTCAGGTCAACATGGTGGTCGGTACACAAGTGTGCAGCACAGGGTCGTTGTCTTCTCATAGTGGATACAGTTGTTGTTTTGCAATGGGAGGACCTGAGATCTACACTCTGCACCCACTCTAATACACTGCAGCAAAGTGCTTACCCTACAGTTGCTCTGGTAAAAACTTCCCACCTGCATAATGAGTAGACGTAAAGGGTAAAAAACTGAATTCAAATTCAAATTTTATTTGTCACATACACAGCCATACACAGTACGACATGCAGTGAAATGCTTTATACAACTGTCTGACATAAGAGTTTAAAAAAAAATCAAATAACAAATAGTAAAATGTAAAATTGTATATAAAATCTATTTATGCATATGAAAAAGCAAAATATATAAATAGCTATAAACAGATGTGCAATGAATTATAAAAAATTGTGCAGCATATTGGACAAAGGCATCAGCAAAATAAAAGTTAACTTGACATGTACTGCAACTATGGTTTGATACAGCTTGTCAAATATTCAAGGGTTAGTCTATGAAATGTTGCATCTCAATATGAACAGTGTGAATGCATTGAATAAAAGTTAACTTAGAGACTGACTATAGGTGTATACCAGCACTTCACTTGCTGTTGCATTTTTCTAGATTGCTACGGTACACAACAATAATTTCCAGACAGGACTGCAGTTCTGTCCAACTGTTGAAAACCAGTATAACAGGTAATGCAGTGGTTAAAGGCTTGGACCTGTGAAAGTTGTTGGTTCATTATCTTCATACTCCATGCTACTGCAGCAGTACTCTGGAGCAGCATTAATTCCTCCCCGACAGTAGAACACACAGCTGTGATGGGGCCAAATCTATCTATCTATCTATCTATCTATCTATCTATCTATCTATCTATCTATCTATCTGTTTGTTGAAAAATATGCCAAAAAAGCATCTCCATGGACACACCACATGCCACCTGAGCCTGCCCTACATCAGCCCTGTCCCCAGCGGACTCAGCACCCCCAGACACACTGAGCATCCGAGAGCAGAAAGGGTAAATGTACTGTAACCCTATCACTCACAGGACTGTTAAGTATACATTGGTCTCTACAAGGTTTTTTTTTTACAGTTTCTTATTATTCATGACTATTGACAATTCATATGTACACTCATTACTTTGGCAGGTACTTCACTCCCCAGCAGCTTACAGTTACACACATCATCTGAACCGCTTGTCCCATTCAAGGTCGCTGGGAGCTAGAGCCTAACCCGGCAACACAGGGCATAGGGCTGGAGGGGGAGGTGACACACCCAGGATGGGACGCCAGTCCGTCGCAAGGCACCCCAAGCGGGACTTGAACCCCAGACCAACCAGAGAGCAAGACCCAGTCCAACCCACTGCACCCCCCCCCCAACTTAGAGTTACATTTATTGAACTTTCATTGCCAGTAATATTGGTGTGTGATTTTACTCTAGTAATTAGGCCACGTGATAATGTGCCTTGCTCTATGCCACTACAGTTCAGCTAGAGGGACCGAACCGTGGATCTTTGGCTCCCGAAACAGCAGCGCTGCCAGCTGAGCTGCCCCCTGCTGGCACACGCACCACTACGTCTCTCTTTAAGCCGAGTGTGATTCTTCAGCTCCGCATCCCACCGCGTCGCGTGTGTATGATTGATGAACAGGAGGTAACGGGCGACGTGCGGCTTTGCGCGCTCCCGTGCGAGCCGAGCGTCCCCGGGGCCGCGCCTCCACGCGCCGCTCGGTGCTGCCACCCGGCCGCGCGGGGCTCGGCGACGCGTCACGTGCGGCCGCCCCTCGTCGCGAGCGGAGACACAACGGCGCAGCGGCTCTGCGCTGGTGGAGCGTCAGTGGGACGTGTCGGTAATGTAGGCTGTGTGTGTGTGTGTGTGTGTGTGTGTGTGTGTCCAGCGCCGCGCGGATCCACCATCGGGCTCCTTTCAGTCACGCTGACTGACACACTCACTCACTGCCGGCGACGTCGTCTCATCATCGCCGATGATGATCATGATCAGATCATCATACGCCTCCGGGCTCAAGCGACATCGATCGGGGGACGCGCTGAACGGACGCAGGTATTTATTGTACGGCCGGGTTTTCCAGCTCAGACACCAGGACCGATTCCGTATTCCAGAGTGTGTGACCTGACCTGTGCTGTGTTTTGTTGAGGTGATGATCAGTGATGTGTGTGAAAAGTGTGGAAACGTTTCTTGAAGTCTTGTGTGTTCTGCAAAGAAGCGCACGGGCAGCTCCGTGCGCCACGCACGAGTCACGAGTGTGTTCCTTCAGAGAAGTTCCCCACCTGGATTTCGGCTCTTTCTACTGCATGTACCCACATCATCATGCACTGTCACTGTCACTGTGTGCGACTCTTCAGCACAGTGAACAGCACAGATTTAGAGACTAGTAATTCTAGTCGAACCGATGTGCATTACTTAGGAAAGGACAAAGTATAGTAGGTGCTCTTTAAAATTGGTTCGCGCGCTATGGGGGCCAAATATAAAATATTTCAGAATTAGAGCTCAGAGATGAGTGTGCTGTAGCTTTGTGATCATAACCAAAGTATCATTTCTGAATGTAGAAATAAGTACTGATGCTGAGGAATGAATGCCACAGTTCTGAACTCATCAGCGGATGATGATGAGCTGTTTACAGGTTACCTTAACAGTTTTTTTCGAAGCACAAGATTCATGATATAAAAAGGGTCCCTCAGCAAGCAGAGAATTAAAAATGAGATGCTCCGGATGTACAAATACTGCTGATGATGTGGATGTGAAATACCACTGATTGGAAGGGCAAAACTCAATTTCTGATCTCTGCTGCATTCCTTCCACCATCAGGGAAGGTCTATTCTTTCACGAAAGGTGGATCTCGACATTGCAGGCAGAGCGTCAGACCTGAGCAGAATCTGGTGGCTCTACAATAGCAGTACAATAAAGGGACAATGCAGTAGAGGCAAAATGGAGACTGTCTTGAGTCCCCTCAAAAGCTTTTCCTTCTGTAACCCATCCAGGCACAACTGATGCAAAAAAAAAAAAAAAAAAATCCTGGCTCAACACATGATCCCCCAGGACATTCGATACACCGTGTCTAAATTTTTTAATACTCTGTAAATTTAAGGATATTTAAGGTGAATCCTTATAAGACATAAATGTCTAGAATGTGTTTTATACAAACAATAATCAATATAAAGGGAGAGGTTCATTTTAAAGGTTGCATGAGTGTTCAAAGCTTTATAAATAAAAGTTGCAGAAGTAATCATACTGGCATTTCCCTCACCCGAAATCCCTGTCCTGAAAAAATTTTCACCCACGCTTAAATGCAAACCAGTACTTATCTTATCCGTAATTAATATTTATAGCTATTATAGCTGATTGAAAAATTGTGGATCATTTGGTCATATAATATTTTAGTCATCTAAAGAGTTTCAGAATGCTGACCCCAGGTCTTTTTAATATTTCGGTCCAGCTCTCAGACGCCTCTAACAGTGCTTACCATTATATACTTGAAGGGTTTCTCTTTTAATTGTAATCAAATCATACAAATATCAAGCTATTGTAAAAAGTCATGCAGCTCTTATGCTGAAATATTTTAGTTACCCTTTGTATACTGTTGGTGAGCAAGATATTTTTTTTCTCTCATTTTATCAATCTGCATAGCAAAGAGAAGACCTGAGCAACTTCAAACAGGGTGTAACTACTGGTTTATGTTTGGCAGACAGTTCAGTGATAAAAGCCATGAATATTCCTGGCATGTGGTGAAGTTTTATCTCGAAGGCGTGGTAAAGAAGGAAAGGCATTATCTTCAGGTCCATGCTCCAAAAACAAGATGTGTGGGCTTGGATCATGACAGCTTGTCAGATCCCAGGGAGGACTGAAACACACAAGAGTTATACACATGCTGCCATGAACACTGGAGGAGGGGGCGCTTAGTTCATGCGGGGGAAGGTACAAGTAAAGCAGCAGTGGGCAAACGGTAGGAAGTTTAGTTTAACATCTGGCGTGATCATGTATCAATGCATTAAGGATATATATATATATATATATATATAATATATATATATATATGTAATTGTAAAATATTATATAATTAATGTTACACATTGAGGGGGTGCGGTGGCGCAGTGGGTTGGACCACAGTCCTCCTCTCCGGTGGGTCTGGGGTTTGAGTCCCGCTTGGGGTGCCTTGCGACGGACTGGTGTCCCATCCTGGGTGTGTCCCCTCCCCCTCCGGCCTTACGCCCTGTGTTGCCGGGTAGGCTCCGGTTCCCCATGACCCTGTATGGGACGAGCTGTTCAGACAATGTGTGTGTGTGTGTGTGTGTGTGTGTAAGTAATGTTACACACACTCACGCACAATGTCTACAACCACTTGTCCCGACCAGACCAGAGACTTACCTGGCAACACAGGGCACAAAGGCTGAGGGGACACACCCAGGATGGGGCGCCAGTCTGCCGCAAGGCATCTCAAGCAAGACTCGAGCCCCAGACCTGCCACACAGTGGGCCTGACCAAACGCCCTGCGTCACTGCGCTCCCCCCAGTTAATATTATATAATATACACACACACACACTGTCTGAAACTGCTTGTGGCAAACCGGAGCCTAATCCCACAGCAAGCACAGGGTGTAGGGCTGGAGGGGGAGGGGACATACCCTGGATGGGATGCCAGTCCGTCACAAGGCACCCCAACTGGGACTGGAACACCAGACCCACCCGAGCACGGGCCCCACCAAACCCACTACACCACCACGCCCCCCTCATTAAATAATACATACATACACATACACATACACATACACATACACATACACACACACACATTTTCAGAACCGCTTGTCCCATACGGGGTCACGGGGAACCGGAGCCTAACCCGGCAACACAGGGCGTAAGGCCGGAGGGGGAGGGGACACACCCAGGACGGGACGCCAGTCTGCCGCAAGGCACCCCAAGTGGGACTCGAACTCCAGACCCACCAGAGAGCAGGACCCAGTCTAACCCACTGCGCCACCGCATCCCCCCATTATATAATAGTAATTATATAATATACTAATAATATATATACCTATAGATACAAATATATATATATATATTATATATATATAATATATATATTTTAATAAAATAAAAAGGATCAAAAATAAATACAAAAAAGAAGCAGTCACCTTTAAAAAAAGATGGCAGTAGTTGATTTTTCACCACAAACTCATTTAAAGCACTGAAAAACATCTGAAGATATGACAACAGTTACACAGCGGTTTTGGGCAAAAGGACCTTTGGTTTCTTCTTCCATTCCTGTAGAGGAATATGGGTAGACAGAGTCTGGCTGAGTTAGCCTGCTAAAACGACTGCAAATAGGAAAGAGGTGGTTTGAGACCACATGATATTGTACTTTGGCACTCAGCTGGCGTTCTCGCTGGGCTGTGGATTTCGGAATTGATGACTCGGGGCTTCTTGTTGCAGAAAAACTAGCAAGAGAGCTGAGATGTCTTTTTGGAGGTTCTAAAATTAAGATCTGTCATGTTAATCTGTAGAAAAAGAGCATCTACCTGGGTGATTTATCCTAGTGAGGTCATGGAGATTTCTGCCAGTCCTGTCAACGTACTGTTTCTGTTCAATTTCTGTGTTACACCGAGGGGAGTTTAGCTCTGCTCCGCAATCTTTCCGTGCTTCTGGAAATGTTGTCATTCCATTTCATACCCTCCGCATGGAAAGAAGTGCAGGTGAGGCTTGGAATATTTAGTTAAAATGCATTGATTTTTTTTTTTTTTTTTTTTTTTTTGAGAGGTATTTTGTCTGGGGGGGGGTGCGGTGGTGCAGTGGGTTGGACCGCAGTCCTGCTCTCCGGTGGGTCTGGGGTTCGAGTCCCGCTTGGGGTGCCTTGCGACGGACTGGCGTCCCGTCCTGGGTGTGTCCCCTCCCCCTCCGGCCTTACGCCCTGTGTTACCGGGTAGGCTCCGGTTCCCCGTGACCCCGTATGGGACAAGCGGTTCTGAAAATGTGTGTGTGTGTGTGTGTGTATTTTGTCTGGCGTTTCATGGCAAAAATAACTCTTGTCTGGAAAGTATTCTACTCAGTAAATGTTTTACACCTGCAACGACCGGTTTATATCATTTCCTGTTCTGAGAAGAGATGTGATATAGCAGATATGATATAGCTCACTGAGTGTTGGGAAAAATGGAAACTTTGCTCAAAAGTCCTTACAGGGTATTATCACCCAGCCTTACACACACACACACACACACACACACACACACACACTATCTGAACCGCTTGTCCCATATGGAGTCGCAGGGAGCCAGGGCCCAGGACGGGACGCCAGTCCGTCGCAAGGCACCCCAAGCGGGACTCGAACCCCAGACCCACCGGAAAGCAGGACCCGGGCCAACCCACTGTGCCACCCCCCAGCCTTACAGTAAAAATAAAAAAAAACAAATATATATTAAAACCAAGAGTAACACAAAGACTTGACCAGGCTGCAAAGTGTTAAGCTTTAAAACCCACACTCAAGTGTTACCGTAAGGCTGATCTTGCATCAGTTGTGGGAATCATTGGCTTTCACACATAAAAACTGTGATTTTTCCAAAATACTGCTGATTTTGGAAGGCGTGTCAATAAATATTTTTCAGAGCATCCCTACAGACTTGAGAGAGGAAAGTGTAGACAGACTGCCAGTGTGGGTTAAGTCATGCTGGCAGAGATGTTTCTGCGTCCCTGATGTCTGCTTCCCCCCGTGATGAGGTGCTCTGGCCGGAGGAAGAGGATGTATGAGTGCAGTTTTAGATTTTACACAAGATGTTTCCTCTCTGCTGCCTATGGTGTGTTCCAGAAGGGTCTTTGGTGGTTCCTGGCAAACATTGAGAGGGGAAGAGAAAAGGAAGCTATGGGATTGAAGAGCTGCAGTGTTTTGCTTGGCGTCAAACTTTATGTGCCGTGGTATGTCAGGTAATTATTACATTTTTCTCTATATTGTGGTACCAATGGGAAAGTTCAAAATGTGGAACTTTGCTTCACTCCAGCTCTACTCTCTTCTGTATGATTATTTGCATTTTACATTTACCTGTGAAAACGGGGGAAAAAACACTTCTTCAGATTTAGTAACTGTATCATTTTAACTTAGAAATAATCATGTAATCAACTGAATCATAAATTAAGTACGAAGCATTTTCTGCTGTCCCAGACATTTTTCATGAATGACTGAGATATTTAAAGGCTTAGGCTATGTGTGATGTTACAGTCAGGCCGGTGATATGCTGATTAGAGCTGCTGCCTTTGGACCCAAAAGTTACAGTTCTGAATCCCATCTCCTGCTCTTATACCTTCGAGCAATGTACTTATCCCGAGTTACTCCAGTAAAAAATGTCCCAGCTGTGTAAAAAGGCAAATGCATGCAGGTTGTGCAATAACTATAAAGCTGTAAGTTGCTTTGATGAAAAGTTTCAGCACTATGAATAAATATAAAATGTAAACTTTATGGTAGTGTTTAAAATTTGTGTTTTTCAGTGTTTGCTGGCTTTTCTCTTCCTCCATACTACATTATAAATTATGTCCCAGTAGAGTGGGTGGCCTCAGGCCCCAGTAACCCCTCCCCAGTTTATATCAGGTCATCTGCAGAAGTGCACATTTAGCGTAGGCACTGATTTATTCCCTTCGTCTTCCTGTGTAGTCCTTGGTGAGTGAGTACATTTTGAGGGGAATGGATGTTACTGTACATCTCATTTCAGGGATGAGTAGTGATTGTGATGGTGCAGCGCTTTAATTTGCTCTCTGTTTATCTGCAAAGATCTGTGGGGAGTCCTGCTGCAAATTATTACTGTTCTCCAATCGACTGCCCCCTGGGTCCGAAGAAGACTTACAGCATTGGGTAGACAGCCTACAGTTATTTTCTCATTTATACAGTTTGTATTCATACTGGAGCAGTTCAGGGTAAATACCTAACCCTTACTTGAGGGTGCTATAGCGAGTGCAGGGACGTGTTGAGATTCAGTGTACAAGGCAATAGCCCTCACCATTACAGTACTTGCTGCGCTGGATGCATGCTACATCTTATGAAAATGTAAAAATGTTTTTCATTTCGCCAGCGTTTTCTTAGATTTTCAAACAGTAGGGCATGGGTTCGAACCCTAAGAGGGAGCATTGTTGCTTTACTAAACCCAAATTGTGCATACAAATATATAAAAATTCCAATTACTATGTGAACAAAAACAAAAGTAATAATGATGTTTTCACTAGTTTTCCTTACGGTATATTTTTTAGACAGCTTTACAGAAAAGAGCCTTTTTTTGTGACATGTGGCAGTACCTGCTGGTACCTATTCAGAGCGTGCTGTTGTAAATGTGGCTGTGGTATAGCCATAATTCAAGGACGCTTGCAAGGGTTTGCCCTCGGGATAGAACATGTGGACCAAGTTATGAAAGAAAAATACTCATTTTTTTATATCCAGATGTTCAAATAATGCACATCTGGTGCAGTTTTTTTTTTTTTTTTTCCCTGCAGAAAATGAGATAAACTGATTGCATTAATAATGAACAGATTTCCTTCTCACCTTCCAGAAAGGAAAGGCTCCATCAGAAGTGAAACCAGTAAATCAGTGAGTTTTAGTGGAAGAATGTTATTGAAGAATGTTATTTTGCGCACTGCAGTTTTAATTCGGCACAGAGAGAAACTGGAACGCTGCGCATCGCAGACCTCCCCACTGTCTGTCCTTAAGAAACTCTGTTCAGTGCCTTTAGAATCTTTAAAATAATTATTTTAGAATATTTCTCTGAAACAGACATCTACCTCATTTTTTCTCTGTACTTTGATAACTTTTGTATTTGTTGTTTGGCAGAGAAAAAATACAAAATAATTGTAAACATCTTTTTGTTACGGCATCCTGAGTCCTTCTTTGACGTACTGTACTTTCTAATCCCTCTTTTAAGTCGATATTCTAAGATTTTGACTATGATTCATTTGTTTACTTTCATAGCAGATTCCCTTACACACAGTAGTTGTTTACATGTTATTTCTCCACAAGAACAATGCGGTACCTACAATTATCTAGCCATTTATAGAGCTGGGTAATTTTTACTGGTGCAATTTAGGGTAAGTACTTTGCTCAAGGGCACTACAGCAGTAGGTGAGATTTTAACCTGCAAAATTCAGGTCTGAAGGCCACACCACGTTAACTGATGTTTCTTACACTTACCAGTATTTACAGCTGGATGTGCTCTTCTTGGGCTATTTGGGGTAATAACCAACCCCACATGTATAAGTCCTCTTCTGATCATCTGCTGATTGCATGACATGAATCAGTTTATTATTTCAGACCCCTTAAGGGCATTAACTTCTAAGCATTTCAGAGATTTGTGCATGTTGCAATGCAGTGTGTCGGTTAATTTTTGAAAGCATTTGCATTCTCAGTCCTCAAAGCCCAATGTCAAAACAGAAGAGTAAATTTGTGGTGTGGTGTGGTGCCCTTAATGGGGTGTTTTGACTGTAAGCTGTGAGTCAGAGATGGAAAAGCAATGGGGCTAGAGGGTAAGGACAACCGCTGAGAAATCCCAGATTCTCTGTGATGCTCATCACTCGGCATCACGCGGGGCTTCTCACCTGGATTGTCCTCTTGCGTAGTTGCTGTTGGAGGAAGCTGATGATGTTATGATGTGGGGCCACTTTCTCTTACCTGTCAACAGTTGTGTTTCTTATACGCCAGCTACCTGTTTTTGCACTGGAATTCCTATCCTTTTTGCGAATACATAAATACTATGAACAGGTGCCTTCTCCAGGGTGTGATCTCCACTGAGTCCTGTGTTTCTGGGATAGGCTTCAGACTACCGCGACCCTGCACAGGGCAAGTGATTTGTGACAGCAGTAAACATTAAACGCTATCCTTGTTTTAGAGCAGACCTTACTAATATCTCTTTAATATGTGTGTGACGAAAGCATGTATTTTTGAAGCAAACTGATCTATCACAGCTGTCACCTTTATTATTTACATTGATTCTGTAGTATCGGTACTAATATACAGTAAATCACTACTACTATTTAAATGCAAATTCCAGATTAGTAGTATTCAGAATAAACAGATCAAGCTAAATTCTAAGTTTGAAAGAGAATTCATCCAATATATTAACACTGTTTAAACTACATTGCAGACTCTAACAACTTATGAATGCCTTAATAAGGCAAAACCGTATTACTGCTCATTACACCTTATATAGAAGTGGCTCTCAATAAATACTTGTTATAAAAATAGGTCCACAGTTCCTAAACTCAAAACTTGCCGGTTTTCAGCATAGAAATATGGTTTTCATCTCCTGCATAGTTAATTGCTCAGCTGACAATTATTTATCGTTCCTCCTGAGCATTGTGCAATAGGAACACATTTTGAAATGAGTTGGAGCATCCAGAGCTCTTTCTTTGCACCCCCTCATCTAACGACTACTCCACGCAACTCTATTAAAGAGTCGCAATCCAATGCAGGGAAATGAAATCGCAGAGCAAAGGGTGTGGTTCTGATCTTTTTCTGCAATGTAATTCTGTGTCCTCTGGGCCCAGGTACGGGATTGCCTTTTTACACACTTCCACATGTCTCGTATTGTCTTATTCAGATCACTTTAATGCACGTATCTCCAAAATATATGTCAACTTTTGTGAAAGCTGCCTTTTTAAATGTCTGTTAAAACTAAGCATCTGTTTTGGTGTAAATGCTATTAAGCAACAGTGTAGTGTCTGTGTGTTTGAAAGAAAGAACATATTTTGTTATGTCCCATTGATGTCTCTAACCAGAGAATCCACATTCATTGTGATCGTGGCCAAAATTTTAAGAATACACATTGTGGCCACATCTAACAATGTATTTTTCCAGCAATGTGTTGACTGGGTAGAAGTTTGAAGCAGTAATGCTGTGGAAGAACTGTCTTCGCATAAGTAATTTTGTCTAATTTAATGGTCATTTTAAATGGCCATTAAAAATAAATATGAGCAAGACAGGTTGAATAGCTTTCCTGTTCTCAACAATTTAGCATTTTTAGGAAGCTATGTCCCTAATTCATGTATTTGCTGATTGAGAAAACATCTTTTCACTCATTTTAGTCTTATACCTCCTCATTATAATACTTGCACAGAACCCACTTAGGCTTGTTTGTTATAAAAAAGCACAGGGTGTCTATTGAGAAGAGACAAAATGACCGTGAATGTGAAGTTCTGAGCGAGAGTGTGGTTGTTCCCCTCTTACTTTGTTTTTTAAGTATGACTGGGTGGAAGCGCTCAGCACGCCAGTTCGCTGACATGAGGCTGAACGCACTTTTTCCATTGCTGCATTCTGAAGAGGTGCACTCCAAAAACTGCGCGTTGTGACTTACCTCGGGATCATTCGATGCCTACAGTGCCAGGGACCCTGTGACGCGTCACATGAAGTGTGTGCACGACAGAAGGGGAATCATCGGCGTCCCTGTTCGGACTTGAACTTGCAGCCTTTTGCACAACCATTTTGCCAGAAGTGAAGTTAGCTCCCACTTTGAACTCCTCCACCACCACTTCTTTCCCTGACTTCTAACAATTCTGTGATGGATTGTACTAATGCTTTTATTGCTGTAGGTTATGTGAAAACCACCTTAAAAGGATTGCATTATGCCAGTGAAATATGTTTTTTTTACATGATTTCATCAGGGCGTTTACTACTGTCAGTCCCTGTAACTTTGCCAGAAATGTTATGGTCTTTCGCTGCTTGGTGTAAGTGCAACAGATGCACATCCCCCTGCTGAAGAGTAACACAATGTGTTCAGTTAACATAAGACTGCCATGGAACTTACAGAAAATATTTTTCAACAGCACAATGTTGAATTCACAAAACAAAAGAAACTATCTTTTGTATAACTAAAATCACCGCTCACTCACTTGTCCAAGTCAGGATCCCAGTGGTCTAGAGTCTATTCTGGAAGCACGGGGTATTAAGTAGGGTACACCTATCACTGGACAACAGTCCATCTCGGAGTAGCTGCACACAGTCACAGGCTACTGGCGATTTAATGTCACCAAATCACCTGAAACATGTCTTTGGACAGTGGGAGGAAACAGGAGCACCTGGAGGAAACACACACAAACATGGGGAGAACATGCAAACTTCATAAAGACTGAGTGGGATTCAAAGCTACACCCAAACAGACCATGTGCCGTGAGGTGGTAGCATTATGTGCTGCGTCACTGTGCCACCTTGATGCCAAAACAGCTCATTAATCATCTAATTTTAAAAACAAGCAGTTTCTGTCAATATATATTATGTTACATTTTGATGTGTGCTATTTGGTCTGTATTATATAGTGATGGGAATCGATATTAATGCTTGTATATATATAATTGTGTATATACTGTATATGTGTATAATATATAATATATGCTGTTATATAATAAATGATAATGTGTTCCTGAGAGAGGAAAATGCAATCAGCTGACATTCTACAGAGTATGTGGAGATCCAGTGTAACTCCAACAATGGCAAACACATTCTTTTATTGCCAGAGGTTTCTCTTTACGGGGGGTGTGGTGGCGCAGTGGGTTGGACCACAGTCCTGCTCTCCAGTGGGTCTGGGGTTTGAGTCCCGCTTGGGGTGCCTTGCGACGGACTGGCGTCCCATCCTGGGTGTGTCCCCTACGCCCTGAGTTGCCGGGTAGGCTCCGGTTTCCCCGTGACCCTGTATGGGACAAGCGGTTCTGAAAGTGTGTGTGTGTGTGTGTTTCTCTTTACCCCAGGTCTTTTCAGGGGTCTCTGCCAAAGTGGGTTCTGGCTGCTGTTTAGTTTTGCAAGGAACATTTAAACTCAAAACCACAGCAAAAGTTATGAGAAGTCGGATTGAACTTATAAAAGATACCCCACCCCATGCCCTGAGAACCTACCAAACGCTGTGTGTGTCATCATTTGCAACAGAGTTTTACTTTTGCTTTTGATTTTTAATTTCACTTTTATTTTTACTTTTCCATGCTTAACTGACTGTCTCTGTCCTGAACTCAATGCACACACAAAAAGTCAGGCACAAGCGCTCGTGTCCCCATCTGCTTTTGCCAGCTCCCCTTTTCTCCATGTGCAGTAATCCAAAGTCAACTCATTTTTCTACCTCTCTTATTTTTCCCCAACTCAACTGCCCCAGCTGCCTCTGCGTTCCAACATGTGACTAATATTTTCTACCTCAATTAAGGGTTCAGCACCGAGACGGGGAAAGAGAGAGAGGAAGGAGAAAGAAAAAGGAACATTTTGATGTGTGCCATTTGGTTTCTCGCTTACTTCTGTGCAAAAAAAAAGAAAAAAAAAAAAAAAAAACACATTTTGCAGTGCTCCTAATTAACAGGAAAGATATCCAGGAGAAGAGACCACAGTGACTGGAATGATTATGTTAGTCTGGAGAAAAAACACTTACAAAAATGACCGCTGAATAGACACGTGATCAGGTGCTGTAGAATTTTTGAATAAGAGAAACATTGTAATAACATCATACTCTGCTGTATGTTTGCATAGAAATCACCTGAAAACCTCAATACAAAAAATAATGCGCCATACTGGAACACTGTGTAATGAATAAATGGCACATTTTACACTTTGGTAAGGAGGTGTTTCTTGAGCAACTTGAAACTAAGAACAAACACGCACACACTTTCTGAACCGCTCGTCCCATACGGGGTCGTGGGGAACCGGAGCCTACCCGGCAACTCAGGGCATAAGGCCGGAGGGGGAGGGGACGCACCCGGGACGGGATGCCAGTCCGTCACAAGACACCCCAAGTGGGACTCAAACCCCAGACCTACCGGAGAGCAGGGCCCGGTCCAACCCACTGCGCCACCGCGTCCCCCTCAAAGAACAAACAATAACAAATTAATGTTTGAAATTACACTGTATTTTCTAACAAAAAATATAATGATACCCACACACACACATATTCTGAACCGCTTGTCCCATACGGGGTCGCGGGGAACTGGAGCCCACCCGGCAACACAGGGCGTATGGCCGGAGGGGGAGGGGACACACCCAGGACGGGATAATGATACCCATGCATGACAAATAACAATTATGCATATTTGATTCATTCAAGAGATGTTAAACGTATTACAAGGTGCAGAGTTAGAATATGCGCTTTTAACTCCTTTGGACCTACGCACTTAAAGCGCATGATCAGGATACTGTTTTCCTCTGATCCCTGCATCTTTTATTGTTGTTAAAATCTTAGAGTGTGTTTTGGCTCTTACTGTTAGAATGTGCAGGGAGCGTGGTGGCACAGTGGGTTGGTTCAAGTCTCACTTGGGGTGCCTTGCAATGGACTGGTGTCCTGCCCTGGGTGTGTCCACTCCCCCTCCAGCCTTGCACCCTGTACTGCTGGGTTAGGCTCTGGCTCCCCGCGACCCCACATGGGACAAGCGATTCAGATGGTGTGTGTGTGTGTGTGCTTCACTGGGGAAAACTGGCTGGCATTTAAATCTGAATCAATCTAATAAACACTTGTGAGTTTTCAGATTTACTGAAAATAGCATTCGTACTAAGTTCAGCATATGGGTCTAATTTGGTTGGCTTCAGAAGTCAGTGTGCAGAGATTGTGTTGGGAACACGAAAGAAGTGTGGGCATGTTGATGAAAGAAGCAGCGAGTCTCTCTGTGTCAGAGCCTTGTAACATATGTCCTTCCTCCCCATTGTTTAACCGAGCCACAACAATCGCGGCTCGGAGTCCAATCGCTGGGAGTGTCTGCGCCGTTTGCTGAGCCCAGACCCAAATCTCTTTAGCGTGTCTCTTGTTTTAGTGGGTTATAGTAGAGCGTCATGAAGCACAGAGCCCACCTCCGTGATACTGCGTGTCTTGAGTGACACGTTACAGCCAGCTCAGTAAGAGGCCCACTGAGCCCTTGGAAAATGTGTGCGATTTAGTACTGAAAATATTATTTCACTCTCTGTTGGACTCGTTGTGTTCTATTCACTACATAAGTGACTGCATTCAGTCGGTGTCCCGCCCGTAAGACCAATGTAGCACAGTTTTATGGAGCAGCAGGTAGTTCAGGTTCTTACGCGGTTGTATAGCAATCTGAAGGTCCCTGATTGACGTCCCTTCTTGCGTTGGTGACCCAACACTCCTAAGTTACCTTGGACTGAGGCCTCAGCGAAATAAAAATTAATAACTTTTTATTCCGAATTACACCAGAATGTAGAATATTGTCACCTGTACTGTGGTTACACCTGTCTTTACCCATTGAAACAATTAGTCACTTGTCCTTCTCAGCTCAGAAATGTTTCTCAGTGATCCTTTAAAAATTAGCTTCTTCGGTAGACCCGTTAAATGTTTGAGTATTTAGTAACAAGTGTTGAGCATAAACTATCAGATCGAGTAATTACAGGCAGTTTGCTGAAAAACCAAGAATGCATAACGTCGACATAATTCATGTGCAATACTTCTGGGTCGCAGTAAAAAAAAGTATTCTCGAAAGACTTGTTCCAGTAGATTTCCAGCTATAAAGAGTTATTTACGTTCATTCATTTAGCTGACACTTTTCTCCAAAGCGACTTACAGTGTTAAGGTTACAACTATATTTACCCATTTATACAGCTGGGTAAAAGCACAGATTTCATTTGATCTTTACATTTATTCATTTTGCTGATGCTTTTGTTCAAAGCAACTTACAATAACTTACCCATTTATACAGCTGGGTAATTTTACTGGAGCACTTTTCTTTTTCTTGATAAAAAAATTGTTTTGTTATGTAATGCGCTGTGTAGAGTTATAAAACTGAGAGAGTGTCACTGTTTACATGTAGACTTGAGCTAAGTGCTGCTTGTTTACTTTCTGCGTTATATGGTAATGAGGCAGCGGGGGAAACGAACACACAGCTGCACATGTCTGAAGACACCGAGCGCTCCGCACCACATGTCTGAGTGTCTCACCAGAGCAGATGATGTCACCTTGTTTGTTTGTCTAACAGTCACAATGATTACTGTTATCGTTGAGGAAAGTGTTTGCCTGCTCTCAGGTTGCAGTGATCAGAATTAGTGAGACCACACATCTCACACACACACACACACACACACACACACACACACACACATTTTCTGACCCACTTGTCCCATCCGGGGTCACGGGGAATCGGAGCCTAACCCGGCAACACAGGGCGTAAGGCGGGAGGGGACGCACCCAGGACAGGACGCCAGTCCGTCACAAGGCACCCCAAGCGGGACTCGAACCCCAGACCCACCAGAGAGCAGGACCCAGTCCAACCCACTGCACCACCGTGCCCCCTAGTGAGATCTCTTTTTTTTTCTTTTTTTAAATTCAGTCTATTTTATTATTGTTGTATTCAAAATGCTAAATGCATGTGCATTCCAATTTACTAATGGTACTAAACCACCTAAAAACAACCTAAAAAATGATTAAGAAATGTGGAATTCACTCCAAGTGCATTGCTGTATGATGCACTCCAAATGTATTTGAAGGAAATTATTAGACATAAGGGGGGTGCGGTGGCGCAGTGGGTTGGCCCACGGTGAGACACTCAGACATGTGGTGCGGAGTGCTCGGTGTCTTCAGACGTATGCAGCTGTGTGTTCGTTTCGTATGGGACAAGCGGTTCCGAAAATGTGTGTGTGTGTGTGTGTGTGTGTGTGTGTGTGTGTGTGTGTGTGTGTGTGTGTGTGTATTAGACATAATTCCGTGATGCTGAGAAGAACGAAAATGTGCTTCGTTTAGAAAAGTGAGCCACAGTCAGATGCTGCTTCAGAGATTAGTGGGGATCTCGCTACTGTGCTGCGTTTAGAGCATCGTGGGCAACCGTTACTGCTGGAATCCACTCTTTCTGTTTTATATGCTCTATTGGGCTCATCCCACTCACAGAAGGTTGGACAATATATGAGAATACAGCTGCGGTAGGGACAAAGTGCAATGAAAGTAGAAAAAAATCATTTAAAAAGTTTACCCCAGTCCAACGAAGGGGGGTATCAAAGCCAATTGCTCGTCTTAATGAAAAACATTTGCCTGGCCTCTTAAATTTCTGTTTTAGTGCTCTTTATTATTTCTAAATCCAAACTACGAGCCAGAATCTGAGCTAGTTCCTTACACAAGGGTACGAATTTTAAAACAATCACACTGCTAAATGACCAAATCAGTGTTAGTGACTCAGTTAGGTGGCTGCCATGTGCTATGAGAGGTCAGTATGCTGTATACTTGTTCAGTGTCATTTCAGAGTTCTTGACGCTCATAATTCTCTATAGGCTGGAAAACAGTAAATGACCATCATTCTTTTGCTGTTACTTTTTCTCGTGTACAATCGCACAGTAAGCAGGGACAATCTTGACTCAAAAGCAGGATGCAATAATATAGCTGTTGCAGCACACTTTCTTTCCCACGATGGGTGAGCAGTTGCTCCAGGACCTCACGAGAAAAGGTCACGGCCGCTTTCATGAGAGTCTCGAGAGCGGCCTGAATTTGGACTTTCTCGGGAGCCACTGCGAGCCCTCTCCACACGTGCCCCCCAACCCCCTCCCCACACACACACACACACACACACACACACACACACACACACACACACACACACACTCACTCTCCAGGGCAGTCCCACGCTGATGAGATCCAGATGTGAGCGCAGCATGCCTGTGGACATGGGGTGGAGCCTGCAGCTCCTACAGTGTGTGGGGGCCGCTCGGAGCCATGACAGATGGCATGAGGGGCGCTGGAGTCGCATTCCGCATATTTCACATATAGGATCTTCCTCTATCCTATCTTCTCTTTGAAGTGCTATTTGTTAAACGTTTCTGCAACTCAGAATTATCAGGTGTCTCAGTAACATATCAATGCTAACATTATTTAACTAATCTGAAAGCCGGAATTGCTGAGAATCTGAAATGTTTACAGAAAAAATATCTGCGAAAACTAGAAGTATGTAATGAAAATTACACAGCTGACCTTAAATGCCTTCACAACTGTTCACATGATCAGATTTCAGAGCAAGGAAAATTGATTTTTTTTTTTTCCCCTTAAAGGAGCACTTAGCTTGACTTAAACATGAACTTTTTTCACAGAATTTAAAGATAACCTTCCATTGCTATGTGTTCTGTGGGTTTTGCTTATAATTTTTCCATCATAAATCATGATGACATGGAGTGTCCGTGGGTACTCCTTAATTACACAGTTAACTGACCGCATGCTACGAATGTGAAGTAAACCTGCTGACACTTGAAATCCAATACTTTGCAATCCATACCGGAGAACGCTTGAAAGCGTGCAGATTTTCATACACAAGCAAGGCCACGGGAGCAACTGAACTGACCGCTGTGGTCTGAACTGTTCAAAAGATCCCCTCTTGCAGATAATTAAGGATTACCTTAGTCTGCTCGAGGAGCACCCGCAACATGCTAGTGTCCAACAAACTGCACATAACAATACGGTTAAGGGCAGTGATTCGTAACCTCAATCTTTTACATTGTAATTTATAATAATAATAATAATAATAATAATAATAATAATGTGAGGTAAACTGTGCTGTGGTCTGGTTTCTGTCCCAGGATGGCAGTGCCTTTGAAGAGCTGTGCTACACTGCTGTTCCTGAGCACTTTCCTTGACCTTTCCTGGCCTTTGAGCCCCAAGGACCCCAATGTATGCAGCTTATGGGAAAGGTAAGAGAGGTTAGGGGTTGGGGAATAAGAGGCACGAACATCGCTTAGCCTTTCGGATGCCCACTTGGTCAAGCAATGAGTTGACCATTGAGAAAGTGTTGCTGGGTCATGCAGAGCTCCCCATTTTCTACGCTTATATTCTCCCCCCAGCTACACTACATCGGTGAAGCAGTCGTACTCCCACCCATTTGCTCAGGTGCTGCAGGAGCCCTGTTCCAATGACTGGAGCTTGAACAAATGCAGTCGTCACAGGTGCGCATCTCTCGGCCAGGAGCCCAACTAGGTGAGGTTACCAGCTGTGTGAAGACTTTCACGGGACCCTTTTGGTATCTCGCTCAGGATCATATACAAGACAGCTTATCGGCAGGCTGTGAAGACGGACTACCGCAAGCGCTACCAGTGCTGTCCGGGATACTATGACAGCGGGGACAAGTGTGTTCGTAAGTAGAGAATGAGCAACCTGACTGCACGGTTTACCTCTCTGATTTACCTTGCGTACAGTTTTTGTTTGTTGTATTAGTAACACTTTGTAAGTTATGCGTTAAAGGCATTTTCATACTTTGTAGAGCAACTGCATGGTGTCAATTCGGAAGAATGTGCGGTTAACTTGATAGGCCACAATGGCATCATCAAGAGCACAATGTTGGTTGCAGACTGATGCTCGGTAAAAATTTTTCTTATAGCAGTTGTTGTTTACTATTCAAAATGGTAAAATCAGCAGTGTTCGATCAGCTCTGAGGGAGTTTGATGTTGGAGTCTGGAGGCAAGAAGGGACTTCTTAAATGTTCCCAAAGTTTATTTAAAACTGCTGATGTTAGTCCGTAACGCCGATGCGGCAGCTTTGATCCCGGAGAGGTGAAGCAGGTGGAGAGCGTGGGACTATTGTTAGACAATCGTGGACATTGTGGATCAATGCGTGGACACACCGCCAAGCGCACTGATGTTGCTGTGTTTTTTTTGGATCAGCCCGCTGTACTAAGGAGTGTGTGCATGGGCGCTGCCAGGCCCCAGACCGCTGCCAGTGTGAGGCCGGCTGGCGTGGGGAAGACTGCTCCAGCGGTAAGTTAGCGGCTACTGCGTGAATACTAGACACGCACAACCACGCGCACACACACACACACACTCATACACACACTACTCCCGAGTGCCTGCGAACGTACTGATCTGTAGAGGGGTTTGTGGTTCTGCTCTTGAAAAACATCCATAAGTTCTTCTTCCTCTACGGTGCCTTAATTTATCATCTTTGTTTTCCAGCTACTATTCAGACAAACGCTTTCCTTCTCTTATGTCAAGAATCTAAAAGGGTGGAATATGATGCTTTCCGGAGGGATGCTGTGGACAGAATGGGGAAGGGGCTCTCCATAGCGTGGTTTTCACTGAGCCTGTACTGTCCACCGGTGGTTGATGCTTGCTGGATGCCTGTATGCGGCGCTAGCTGTGGGAACAGGGAGCCTGGGTAAACAAACAGTATGCAGAGTGAAAGGCAGGAGTGGTGTAGAGAGAGCGGCTCTGGGGTGACGGAGGGGGTTAGCACCCCCAAGCACTACACTAAGCACCAGCCGGCAGCGGGAGAGGGACTGGAATTTTCCCACATTCTGGAACATTCCTTCACCCCAGAATTTTCAAAGCTGAAGATTACCTCATTTCTCAGTTTAACAGTGACGGCAACTCTTGGATCCCACACAATAAACCAAACGCAAAACAATGAGCTGCAATCAAGGATAATTAAAATAATGTTGTGATCGCAGGATGAAGCGTTTCGAAATAACTGTGGCGTTGCACTTGGTGGTGCTGACTGTTTGGCTGATGTTTTAAGATATCCAAAAACATACATCCATCTCTTAGCGAAGCCTTGGGAACTGGCAAAGCTAAGAGTGAGCGCTGGGGTTAGAGAAAGCCAGTACTCCGACTGAAATCCTTTTCATGAACTTTGGTCATGATCTTCAGCATCAGTATCTGCATCAAATACTGCTGTCAACACTCCAGAACTGCTTGGTGAATACTCACACCCGTTGACCTCTGGATAACAGTCTGACACATTTAAGCGCAGTGATTTAAAAAAGTAGATGATGGCAATTCAGTTAAACGATCACTTATCCGTTGTCTGATTTTTTATTTGCGTCAGTGTCTCACTGATTTATTTTTATTGTCGTTATTTCATTGTATTTGATTTTCACATGGAAATATTGCTGATGCAACTGAGGAATCATGGAAAGATACAAAGTACTGTATTCTGGTATTGTTTACATAATAAGCAGCAGTCAGCTTTATTTATGTTTTTGTCATGAAGCTCCTCAAAGCAGTGGCTATGAATGAGCAGTGACTGTGATGCTTCAAATAATATTAGAACTTATTCACATGTGTTCCTCACTATTAGCATTAATAAAATTTGGATCCTGTGCAAATAATACTTTCCACATGGCTTCCTGTGCGTTTTACCCGTCTATAAAATTCCTGATTTTTAATGTCATTTTTCTTTTTTTTCTCCATGCAAAATTTCATGTCAATAACATATCGCAGTAAGTACCTTCATATACCAAAGCTAATGCCCGATTAGGTATGCAGCAAGGTACAATGTTATGTTTGTCCCTGTTTTCATTTGTCTTTGCAGTCTGTGATGAAAAACACTGGGGTGTCGGATGCCAGAATGTCTGCGACTGTGCGAATGGGGGCCGCTGCGATCCCCTCTCGGGCTCCTGCCAGTGTCGCCCAGGGTACACAGGTTCCCGGTGCGAGGAGCCTTGCCCTCCCGGCACCTTCGGAAAAGGTTGCGTGCAACCATGCCTGTGTGGGGCTGGAGGGTCCTGTGACAGAGAGACAGGGGAGTGCCGATGCAAGGAGGGTTTCACCGGAACACTGTGAGAGTCCGTTCGTTCGCTGCTCTACATTTATTCTTACTGAAATCATGTTCTAACACGATTTGGCCTTCGACAACGAAAGAGGTGTCTAATGGGGGTCATTTGAAGATGATCTACAGGCTCATCAAGTGCATGAGCCCTTTATTTTGACCCACACTGTTTGTTTAAAGACGGGAGCAATGATTTGTTGTTCGAAGCGGATTTTCCCATCTTCCGCAGCTGTGACTTGGCCTGTCCGACGGAGCGATGCCCACGCCGATGCCCCTGTCAGAACGGGGGCTACTGCCAAGGGGAGGGGGTGTGCGCCTGCCCACCTGGATGGACGGTAAAGTTGCCCGGAGAAATGCGTCTCTCTCTTCTAACTCGTGCTCTATGATGTCAGCGTAGGCCAGCTGCCCCAGCTGATGTGTCACTGTAAGCGTTACTTCCTTAGGTTTCCTTTCCACAGAACCCAGTAGTTCATTTAGCAACCATTGTCATCACGATCAGAAAAACCACACAGCCTCCTCCTCTGTACTCAGTCCACCACACCGAGGAACCTCCTGCTTCTTATGGTTTACGAACAGACACCGTGGAATAGCCCGTTGCTCCAATGGCAGCGGTTAGAGGGACACGCAGCATTGCTTCTGACCTTCTTCCCACCACCTTATGCCCCCAAGGGAGCGGTGTGTACTGAACGGTGTGCCGAGGGCAGGTTTGGGATCAATTGCACCCACGAATGTGTGTGTCACAACGGGGGGTACTGTGACCCTGAAAATGGACGCTGCCGGTGTGCACCAGGCTTCACCGGAGACAGGTCAGTGCTGGAGCCCATCACACCAGTGACACCTATTAATGACCTTTACGCAGAGGGTGATGTCGTGTCGCCTCAGGTATCCGACACCAAGTTCCACGGTCATTCTTCAGCTGAAGTGCAGAATGTTTGAAGTAAATACAAACGCTCGTTTATAAAAACATCTTTATGTTTTCTCATTTGCTTAACAGACACTTAGAGGTTATGTTCAATAGCTGAGTAAGTTTTTAAAAAATTCTTATAGTAATAAGCTTTGGGTGCAGGAGGTGTGGTGGTGCAGTGGGTTTGACGGGGTCCTGCTCTCCGCGGGTCTGGGGTTCGAGCCCTGCTTGGGGTGCCTTGCAGTGGACTGGCATCCCGTCCTGGGTGTGTCCCCTCCCCCTTTGGCCTTGTGCCCTGTGTTGCAGGGTTAGGCTCCAGTTCTCTGCGACCAGGCTTGGGACAAGTGGTTTCAGACTGTGTGTGTGTGCTTTGGGTGCAATGGCTGGGCACTTCCCTCATAACTCCAGATTCTTAACCAGTGCACTACCTGTTGTGCTTTATCCCCTGTGTCCCAGTGCAAGTACTTTTCCTGGAGCACAAGGTAAATACGCAGCACAAACTCATCCTGTGTTGGCGCCCGCAGGTGCAACGAGGAGTGTGCAGTGGGCACTTACGGGCAGGGCTGCAAGGGCGTCTGTGACTGTGCCAATGGAGCTCGTTGCTACCACATCGATGGGGGCTGCCTGTGTGAACCAGGGTTCCGGGGTCCACGATGCAGGGACAGGATGTGTGAAGAAGGGATGTACGGCCTCCAGTGCAAGCAGCACTGCCTCTGCCACCCTGCACACACTCTCAGGTCGGGATCCACGTGGAATCACAACCTTTTTTCTGTATTATTGACCCTTGCTGTGTTGTCCTGATGTGGCTGTCTTTAATAGCTAATAAAGCAGAGGAATGAACGGTATTTCACACTGGTGCAGGAGAGCCTCAGTGCAGTAGGCTCAGTCTTGAACCAGTCACAAATGACGTCTAAGGTAATTTCACTTACTTAGCCTTGAACAAGCTACCAGTTTTCAGTGATATCTTGAAAGATAAACATTAATTTAAAAATATGATCATTTTTGTGCAACATTATTATTATAATACTTATAATTATTAATTAAGACAAGTTGAGCTGATCTTGGGGGGGGGGGTGGTGGCACAGTGGGTTGGACCAGGTCCTGCTCTCCGGTGGGTCTGGGGTTCGAGTCCCGCTTGGGGTGCCTTGCGACGGACTGGCGTCCCGTCCTGGGTGTGTCCCCCCCCCCTTCGGCCTTACGCCCTGTGTTGCCGGGTAGGCTCCGGTTCCCCGTGACCCCGTATGGGACAAGCGGTTCTGAAAGTGTGTGTGTGTGAGTTGATCTTTTGTTATTCATGGCTTAAAAATGTCAGTTTTCTGCCTAAGCTGCTGCAGTACAGTGGGTTCTCATTGCTTTAACTGGATCTTCTTAAAAATTTTGAAAATATTTTGAAAGACAAGTGAGTGTGGTGGTGTAGTGGCACAGTGGGTTGGACCAGGTCCTGCTCTCTGGTGGGTCTGGGGTTCAAGTCCTGCTTGGGGTGCCTTGTGATGGACTGGCGTCCCATCCTGGGTGTGTTCCCCTCCCCCTCCGGCTTCACGCCCTGTGTTGCCGGGTTAGGCTCTGGCTCCCTGCAACTCCATATGAGACCAGTGGTTTCAGATGATGTGATGTGTTTTGAAAGACATTAAAGGGCCTAAAATGTTATTAGCAAAATTTTTGCCAAGTCATCATGGTTGCCACCATTGTGACCAAAAATACTAAGCGCTTCTCATTACCGTAACAGACAATTTTCTCATCTGGTTTGGTTTAAAGTTCATGTGACCGACCGGGTACTACTTCACTCTCCAAACTGGGAACTGAGGATCATGTAATTGCAGTGTAGCCCTGGTGATCTGTATCACCAGACTCCGTATTTTCACGCATTTATTTATTAAACCAGCAAATCTCAATCCTAGGTCTATATATTAAGCTACTGCAACTATGTACTTACCCATTCCTACAGCTGGCTAGTTTTTATGGGTGAAATTCAGGGCAAATACTTTGCTCAACAGAATATCAGCAGGAGCAGGAATTCAAATGCAAGTTCTTTGATTGCGAGCCAGTAGCACTAATGACTGCGCCACCTGCTGGCCGTGGCAAAAAGACAGAGATAGACCAGCACTGGGGGCCTCCAGCCGCTGCGTGGGTTATCTTGCATGGAAATACAACAACTTGTTTTGAATTTGTCTTCTTTTTCTCAAACCGGTTTTACTCCATCTTTCCTCACACCTTTGTGTTCGTCTTCCAGCTGTCATCCTCTGAAGGGGGAGTGCACGTGCCTCCCTGGTTGGGCAGGGCTCCACTGCAATGAGAGCTGCCCTCAGGGTTACTATGGCCACAGCTGCCTGGAGACTTGCTTGTGTCTCAATGGAGGCACCTGTGATGCCACCAGCGGGCAGTGCCAGTGTCCCCCTGGTTACACAGTGAGTGGCTTTTCAGTCAAACTGTGCGTGATAGACAGGGAGCAATGCTGACATCACCCAGAAAAGCACTGTGGGAGGGACTCCTCGAGACGTGTGTGTGTGTGTGTGTGTGTGTGTGTGTGCCCTGCAGGGGGAGCACTGTGAGAACATCTGTGAAGAAGGGTCCTATGGCGGGAACTGCTCCCTCCGCTGCTCCTGCGCAAACTCCCTGGGGTGCTCCCCTGTCGACGGCACCTGTTTCTGCAAGCAAGGTGAGACGCGGTGTTCTCATTTCACCCGTTGCTCCGTGGAAACTTCGAACATACCGATGCAGGACCAATCAAAAGTCTGAGTACGCTTACCGGAGACTTTGTTCTCAAGCGTCATTGTGAAATGAGCTGACGTGTCTTCCCAGCTCCTCTGTAGCAGTTCCCGGTAATGTCGGACACTGGTGGGGTGATGTGCTTTCCCTCTTCTGTCCAGGTCCTTCCATGCATGTATTGCCCTGGATGCTCACAATATTACCTGGGGTCGTCTACTTTGTTCTGCGTTTTATTTGAGGAACTTTTCCAGACTAACAGCAGGGCACTTTCCCGGCCTTGAACAGGAAACATTTTACTTTAATTTGTTTAGCTGATGCTTTTCTCCAAAGCAACTTACAGTGTTTTTTTTTTTTTTAACAATTATTTACTCATTTATACAGTTGGGTAATTTCACTGGAGCAATTTTAGGGTAAGTACCTTCCTCAAGGATACTACAGCCAGAGTTGAGATGGGGTCCAAAGGCAGCAGCTCTAACTACCAGACTACTAGCTGATGTTCATCTTAGACTGAGGCTCCACCACATGCAGTTGGTCAATGGCCAAGGGAGAACTTCTGGACCTTTTGGCCACTGATCAAAGCATACGGTTACAAGTAGTTTCTGGAGATCTGAAGGCTGATTTGCCTTCACTCAGAGAGGCCAGTACACAAGTTGGTGATGGTGTGGTGCGCTGCTTCTTGGCAGGGTGGAAGGGACCCGACTGCTCCGTCCCGTGCCCTGCAGGCACCTGGGGTCCGGCCTGCAACGGGACATGCCAGTGCGCCAACGGGGCATCGTGCAATCCGATGGACGGCACCTGCACTTGTTCTCCCGGCTGGCAGGGGGCACTGTGCGACCAATCGTGCCCGGTACAAAACAAAGAGTTTTTTTTGTAATTTTATAAATTTTATTTGATAGTATAGTGTTAGTGCATCCAAGCTTCTTACTTTGCTGAGTAAGGCGTCGCACTGTTTTATGTTGTCTAGGTTCCTACAGTCAAAATGAGCTTGTGTCAGTGTGCAAAGGTGACCGATCATTAGAACACGAGCACCTCCACATGTGCGCCGGGTCTTGTCTTTTGTTCTCGTCCTGAGCAGAGGGGCACATTTGGGCAAGGCTGTGTACACAAGTGTGACTGTCTCCATCACGATGGCTGCATGAGCTCCACAGGACGGTGCCAGTGTCTGCCGGGCTGGACAGGTCCTTTACCTTCTTTCCTGCACACACTGTTGTTACTTTTTAGACTTGTGGGATGTACTGACTTGAACTCTGCTTGCCCAGGGACTCGCTGTGACCAGCCCTGCCCGGAGGGCTCCTGGGGTCACCGCTGCAACCAGAGCTGCTCCTGCCTGAACAGTGTCGCCTGTCTGCCGCACAGTGGGGGCTGCGTGTGCAGTCCTGGGTACCAGGGATCCCACTGCCAACTAAGTGAGCACGGACTCACCTGGAGCGAATTTGAGGCAGATTAGCAGAGTAGAACCTGCTTGCCTTCTTTCCCAGCATAGCCCATGCATGCGGAATTACGAGCTAGTTCCTGATGATCGCAGCCTCACATCAGGAGTGTGTTCACGGAACTTTATGAAGGAGCGCCAATTGGAATGTCGTGGGAAATGTATCCTTGACGTTGAGCGTGTCAGTATTACGGCACATTGCTTGAAGAACAATGTAAGCAGGTCATCGGGCAAATACTGAACAGCGAACCTGTTGGTTTTCCTCAGCCTGCCCAGTGGGATACTATGGTAATCATTGTGCTGGAGTGTGTCAGTGTGCCAACAATGCCACATGCCACCATCAGGATGGGTCCTGTCACTGTCGCCCAGGCTGGACAGGGTCTGACTGCTCCCAGCGTGCGTCTCTCTCTCTCTCTCCCTCTCTCTATTTTAAGTTTAATTCATTCATTTAGCTGATACTTTACTCCAAAGTGACTTACGGTGTTAACCAACTGAGAATTGTTTACTGATTAATACGGCTGGTATTTTTTTTTACTGGAGAAATTCAGGGCCAGTACTTTGCTCAAAGATACAACAGCAGGAAAGGGAATTTAAGCCTGGGTCCTCTGAATGCTAGCGAAATACTGAGTTGCATGTCACTTTGGAGAAAAGAACCTGCCAGATGAATCAATATCTGCTTGTGGGTGCATGAAACAACCTGGGGTCGCTGCGTTGAGAAGAACGCTATATGAAGCTACACATAAATTAATCGACATGAAAACGGACCGGCTACATGTACTTAAGTAACACGGCATCAGTCACAAATGGCAAAAAGCACGTAACAGACACGTAAAACTAATCAAATTCTCTTTATTGGTATGAAACGTATATTTTCGGATAGAAATGCGTAAAGGCACAACCCTTGTGTTTTTCTCTCTTAGCCTGTGCCCAAGGGACGTATGGGTACGGCTGCAGTCAGCGTTGCCTGTGTGAAGGAGCATGTGATCATGTCACTGGAATGTGTGTATGCCCTCTGGGTTACACAGGTCCCTACTGTCAGTCCAGTAAGTCTCTAAGGTGCTTTTCAGCATCTGTACCATATGCTCTAAGTGCATCATAAAATGCTTCATTTGGTTTAGAAACGAAACGCTCCCCGAAGCTTCATGGGATGTGTGTGTCCATACAGAGTGCCCTGCAGGGACATTTGGCCCCCACTGTGTCCATGCCTGTTCCTGCCCTCCCAACATCAGCTGTGACCCACGCACTGGAGTGTGTGTTTGCGCCTCAGGACCTGACTGTAAGGAAGGTATGACACCGAGAAGGGCAACGCCTCAGTCTCCCTCTGCAATCTTGTAGTACCCATCCGAAATTGTTTGTGGAACACTTAATATGCCGTATCTGTTCATCTGTGCTCCATTACTTGATTTCAAAGAAAATGACTCCTGCCAGTGCTGCTAAGTGGTCAGTCCAGCAAGGCTGGCTGACTGATGCGGACACCAGGGGAGCACTGTCGTGTGAGAAGTTCGAGAGATGGGCAATGATAGCTCCCTGCCCCCCCCCCCCTCCCCCCACAGTGCGGGCGGTGAGTGTGATGGCACCCCTACCCCCGGGGGAGCAGGACTCTCTAGGTGCTGTGGTTGGCATTGCAGCGCTAGCGGTCCTAGTGGTGCTGCTGCTGGTCCTGCTCCTGTACTACCGGCACCGTCGCAAAGGCAAGCAGAGCACCACACCCACCGTGACCTTTTCTTCTACCCGTACCACCGGCTCGGAGTACGCCGTACCAGGTGTGAACCGTCACTCGCCTCAGAACCTCCTTCTCTTTGTGTGCTGCATCTCCTTGGCCACAGCAACACAATCTGATTTACCTGTGTATCTATCATTGTGGTTAAGGCATATTAAATTCTGGAAAAGGACATTTGTCTGTTAGTACAGCTCCAATTTTGTTAATCACCTACCGCTGTGATGCCTGTGAAGCCGCTGGTTGCTCACATCGTCCTTTGTCCTTGTCCTGTCTCAGAGGTCCCTCACAGCTACCACCACTACTACTCCAACCCCAGCTACAATACGCTGTCCCAGAACAGACACCCCCTGCCCCAGGTTCCTAACAACAAGGGCCGTTCACTCATGTGCATCAAGGCAAGTGTCTCTCGGTTGTGTCCCCACCCCACGTGTGCCCAGTTGTCCTAGGCCCTGGCCGGCTGCCTTGCAAAGAAAGCAGGTTAAGGGTTCTGGTTATAATTCCTTTATAACTGAAAGAATATGTGAACTGCACGTGTTGACAGTGATTTTTTTAGTGATGGTGAATATATATTTGTATTACACTTTTGCACTTGCGCCCGTCTATATTACTTGTTTTAACAACTGATGTAAAACGTACAATCTTTGGGTAACAATTTTATCTTACCTTAGATTACCGTGGTCAAGGTACTGGTCCTGTGACTGGGTATTTGTTGTGTGGATTGTCCTTCTAATCTGTCCTCAGTTGTGTACTTTGACAGAAAATTGTAGGACTGTGAGGACAGGACAGGTTATCATCGGGGAATGAGGGATGATGACGAAGTGTTGTGCTGGTTAAATCTCCACTGGAGACATATTTGTGGTTAATACGTCATACGGCACAGGCCTTTGTTTGGGAGCTGGATCTTGTGGGATCAAGTTCTCATTAATTTTAAATGAGCAGAAAGTGGTCTTTTTCATCCCATCAAAATGAAGGATAGCACTTACCGCAATTAAGCAGAGCAGTTAAGTAACTCCAGTGTAGGAGCTGATTTATTTTTCTGTATCGTAAGCAGAACACAAACAACCAGCTCTTCTGTAATGTGAAGAACATGGAGAGAGAGAGACTGGGCCTCTTTGGGGTGGACTGTAATGCCACACTGCCTGCTGGCTGGAAACACTACCAAGATCCCATCCCCAAAGGCAAGGGTAAGGTTAATAACCTTCCATTACCGGCCTCTCAGTTCAACCCACCAGCTACAGTATCACTGAGAACATCTCCAGCATATGAACTCCCACTAGCCTGGGTCCTCGAATTACAAGGGTTTGTCTTATGAATTTTCAGACACACACAGTTTTTTTTTGTTTATCTACCTTTGAAAGTGTTTTCTTCACTCGTCTTTTTGAAAACCTCTTTGTTGTGAAGCAAAAGCAGCCTGTGTTTTCACAAAAGGCCTTACTTACACAAGTCATTCATACACACACACACACATTTTCTGAACTGCTTGTCCCATACGGGGTCGCAGGGAGCCGGAGCCTAACCCAGCAACATAGGGTGTAAGGCCGGGGGGGAGGGGACACACCCAGGATGGAACGCCAGTCCATCACAAGGCACCCCCAGCAGGACTGGAACCCCAGACCAATCAGAGAGCAGGACCCAGTCAAACCCACTGAACCACTGCCCCACCACAGCTCCCTGCAAGTTGTTCAAGATTAAGCAAAAAAAAAAGGTTTGTCTTTGTGGAGAGAACGTATATTTATTTTCAGTTATTTTAAATTAGTGTTAATTTTCATGTAGTTCAAAGTTAAACATGGTCAAAGTCTTAGTGTATTTTTAATTTGAGTTATAGCTGAGTTTTTTACAGAACCTAGACAAGCAAAAAAATTCATACACATCTTAATTATTAGGCTTTTCTGATTGCATGGATGGTAAAGCAAAATGAAAGTGGCCAGATACTGACAACCACAGCAGATTATGTGACAAAAAGGCAGTTTTGGAGATGACTATTATTTTCAGTAATTTTAGAGAAAACTTTAACATTCTTTCAAAATTAAATAAAATAATAAAATAAGGCATCAAAGATGTACTTTGCCTTGAACCCTATGGTTCATAGACAGTCTGTGAATCATGGCGATCCTGCTTTGGGCAAACATTTGTTGAAAACGGAATACACAAAGTCTCAACTGCATATCTTTATAATTCCTTATAGCTTTGTGAGGTTTTTACAGAACCTATCATGTTAATAGATCAAGTAATGTCTGTATTATTAAGCTTTTATTGTACACTCGTGGTTGAGTTAATGAACATTCTTCGGTCTAAACTGTGTTCATAACTTAAGAACCCGCTGTACCATACTTAGAAAGATGTATGCTAGTCCCTTTTACACAGCTAGTAAAAAGTAAAGTACAGTTCCTGAGTAGGAGGGGAGGTGCGGTGGCACAGTGGGTTTGGCTGCGTCCTGCTCTCTGGTGGGTCTGGGGTTCGAGTCCTGCTTGGGATGCCTTGTAACACAGTGGCATCCTGCCCTGGGCGTGTCCCCAAATGCCCTGCACCGCCAGACCTCGGATAAGCGGCTTCAGACACTGTGTGTGTGAGTTCTGAGCACCGCAGCCAACCATATTTATGCTTTGTATGTTTATGTGGTGTTCGGTTTATTGTACTTCATCTGGACTCAAATGCATCTATGTAGGATTTGTTATCAGTACTAAATAATTACCATAAATGTGAAATATTTGATGACACACTTTTGCCTTGCTCATGGCAGCATCGTTTTACTTGTGTCCACAGGAGCTTTTGGGATCGACTGCAATCACAGCTTTGACAAATTTTACAGCAAAGGTATTAGAATGAAAGTCCCGCTTCTTTTGCTCTCTGCTCAGTTTCTCTGCTCTGCTTGGTCTTCCTTTGTGCGTCATTACTGGATTTTTGTTTGGTTTGACTGGTTGTAATCAGCTAAAATTTAAAGTTTCCATTATGTCACTCACAAATGTGATTAAGCAATAGAGACCTAATCTACAGGAGTGCACTTTGTTCCCATGTCCTGTTGCACCCCCTTTGAGAATTATTTTAAGCATGCAAGCTGTGCTTTTTGAATTTGAAGGTTCTTATAGTGGGGGGGTTGTACAAAGTACTTTAATAACCTGTGTTACTGAGAAGTGTCATGTTTGAGTGGGAAAAGACGTTTATTTGTTAATAGTTGAGAATTGTGGAAAAGATGTAAAATAGTTGTTCGACCACTGTGGGGGCTGAAAGGGATTATAAAAGGGTGAATGCCTGTTGAGCAGTGTGGGAAGGTTAAGAAAAGCTTGAAAAAGCTGAAACAGGCTGGAAACTGGCTTGAGGTGCAGCTCTTTGAGGAAAAGGGCTCCTCAGACCACTAGCATTATTTCCATTATTTCCATTGGTTTGCGCCTATACCTCTCACTGCGTGCCGGTCTTCCAATAAACATTCGCCATGCCCTGCAATACATTTCACGCTGTGCCATGGTGGTTATGCCACCTCTGCATTCTAAATGAGAAACTGAAATCTTTAGATGTGATTCACATTTGTTTGACATTAACCTGGAAGCACATATACATGTGTGTCAGCTTAGCTGTTTCATTGTGTTTCACTGGAAATTTCCTTCGGCATTACGGCTGTTCACTCTAAATACAACATGTCTAACATTACTGGCAAGAACTCCTTTGAATGAAAAGTTAGTTTTTTGTATGTTGGTTGACTTTAGAGCACACTTATCTCAAGGATATTACCTTGGCTGGTAGATTTTATGTTAGCAGCTGCTCCAGTGGGGTAATATATGCCCCATCATAACCTATCATGGTGGTGAGTGCTCTCGTCCTCTCTCCCAAAAGAGCTGTCCAAGAACTCCTCTGAAGCGGTAAGCAGCAGCTCTTTGAATAGCGAGAATCCCTACGCCACCATCAGGGACCTGCCCATGCCACCGTTTCGCCCTGTGGAGAGCAGCTACGTGGAGATGAAGTCCCCTGTGCGCACTGAGAGGCCCCACATGGAGGACAGCCTGCCCCAACAGCCCATGCACCAGGGTACGGAGGCAACGAGTCATGTTCTTTATGCCTGAAGCTGGCAGTGCTGCATAAGACAGTAGAACTGAGAAGGGTATGAGCTAAAGAGGTGAAGGGTGAGACGTTCGGACACAAGTGCTCAACTGGGATGGGTCGATGTAGAGGGAAGAGATCGGTGAGGACAGCTCATTTCGGTCTATAGCATCTTATTGCAGTACTAAGGACATCACAATATAGAGCAAAGTTGTGGGGTATTTTTTAAAGTAAGCATGACAGTGAGAAGAATACCATCATGGTGTATTAAATGTTGGGTTTAATTTTCTTTTTTTTGTTGGTTATACTGTGTTCTCATGATAAATTTTCTTTTCGGTCTCAGAACACTGCCCCCTTCATGATGTTCCAGAAAACCAGCATCACTATGACCTTCCGGTCAACAGCCACATCCCAGGACATTACGACCTCCCCCCTGTCCGCCGACCACCTTCCCCGTCCTTACAGATTCTCCCCCACTGACCATCATTCTAATGCAAAAATGCAACCGTGCTGCCACCTTTTGGATGGGAGAGTCATTACAGAAGAAAACAGAGGATTCATGCCAAATTTTTTACAGGACTTTGTTGGCTGTATACCAGGACACATTCTGACGCTCTGTTACTTAAATTACAAATTTCATCCAATTGTCTGTTATATTACTGAGTAATACAGAAGTGTTTATTTTTATTTTATATGAGCATTATGGCCTTGATGGTTGATAGAAGTAAAAAACTGCCCAAGCAAATAACAGTAATGAACACTCACTATTGAACATTGAGGTGAGAATGCCTTAGTCTACCCTCAAATCACTATGGTTGGTATATATACCCTCAGATGACTATGTAGTTCATTGACCTGGTTTGTTCAATTCAGAGAAGCAGTCTCTGGTGAGACTAACATTGTTAAAGCTTTTCAGAATCCAGGCAATGGCAATATTGAATATGGATGATTCTTCTTTCTCCGGTCTGATTGACAAACGTGGATCCAGTTGCTCCTGCGTGATGCACCATGTTCAGTGTATTCACAGACTTAAGTCTTTAAGAAGACTCGTTTCTGCTGTTTAGCTTTTGTCCTATTGAGGACATTACATGTTTTGAATGTAACAAAACCCTTGTTGTGAATATAATGTATAGTGCCTAGAATGCTTTGTCTCGATAAAAATATTTCGCAGCATTAAATGAACATTGAGTATATCTGAAATATTGTCCACTATGTATGAAAATATAACTTTCACAGCATACATAATAATAAGAAAAAGCACGATGTTCAAGAGCAGGGAAAAAAGGTTTATTCTTTTAAAATGTGTATCCCATATGACAAAGCTGGACGTTTATTTTTAAAGGGAAATTTTGTTTTTCGTTTATTAATTTTCCATTGGCCTTGTTGAGCTCTCTCAGTGCTTCAGGTCCTATAGTACCCTTAGACACACTGCAATGGAAAAACGAGTTTCAGTGTACGAACAGAAGTGCATCGCTTTTTAGTCATGGACATGGTACAGTTTTAAAAAAGGCATAGCTTGTTCTGAAATAAATTTCATCATTCTGTAAATAATGTAGCAAATGGTCTTATCGCTTCCTTTTAACATTTTATATGTTGTTCCAATGTACATGTTTTGAAGTCCATACATAAGTCAAAACAAGATAAAGATTAAAAAAATCAATGCATCACAAATTTAAGCTGGTTGTTCAAAAATGTTTTTCAACATTTCCATTAATCATCTCAGTCAGTCGAGTTTAAACTTCTTCTTTGTGTTAAAGTTAAGTAAATTACCACCAACAAATCGAGTAGTTCGCAAGTGTCTGTCATTCTTAATGAATAAAGACCCAACTGCATATGAAACATAACACTGGGCAACTAAGACTACAATCATGAAAAACAAGGCTATGTGTTAAAAAGCCCCTGTCATCACCCCCCCCCCATAATGCATCAAAGCAAGCAAGGAGCTCCAGCCTTCATTTCTAAAAGACCTACAGTTTCAGGAGAGTGATGTGGACAACACCAGAAATCAACACTGCCACCAGGGTAGTGGGCCTGGGAATGGACTTTGGAGAAATTCTCCTGGCCTAGACAATAAAACCCATTGTTTTAAAAGACAACATTGTTCTTTTTGAACAATTAAAGGCAGGAATAAGCCCTTAAATATATATATATATATATATTAACAGTAAGTCATCTGGTGAAGAGCACATTGAAATGCAGAGCACTTATCATTTACAACTAGAAAAGGAAAACATGGTTTGTCTGTCCTGTGGAGAATTTGGGAATCAGTACATTACTAACTCTGAATCAGATTTTTTTAAACTACCAGTAACATTTAAAAGCAGCCAGTAATGTAATCCAAGGATTGAAAACCAGCACTGCATTCACTTTAAGGCTAATACACCCTAACTGTAGATTTGTGCATAGTATGCTTTAAATCTAATTATGCCTTACACTTTGCTAAATAAAAAATAGTGCATCAAACAATGTTAAAAAGGACTATGACAAATATTCAATATGGTCTGTTTCCAACCTGAACTAAAAGACAATAGAAAAGCTCTTTAAGCTGCCTTTGCGAGTAACTGCTGAAGTAACATTGCCTATTCCGCTTCCTCGCAACAATGTCGTCACCACTGAAATGAGCCTTTATGCTTTTCGTATAAAACTGCAATGTATAAACGACTTTTTTGGCCAAACTTCTGTTTACCAATAGCAGAACAAATTCATCACATCCGCTCTAAATCGCTTTTCATCTCCCATCACTTGGAATTGAACTGATGGGATTCAACAGGTTTACAGTGAAGTTGGCATGTGCTGCTCTGTAACTCATAGCTTCAAGAAGGTCTGCTGGAACACACCGATACTGACAAATGTTTTCCGTGCACTTCCATATTATTTTGCATCCTATTTGCAAGAGGGATCTTTGCGGTAAATTGGATAAAAACTAACTCACAGTGCTATCTCAAAAGGCAAATGAAGGCACCATAAAATGTGATTTCTCACAACACCTGTATCTGAACCCAAACAACATTTTAATGGTAACAGCAATGCACTTGGAAAGAATGAACGTATGACTAGCTATGAAATATAATAAGAGATGCACCAGTAGTTTGACTTATGTAAAGGCTTATAAGCTGTGCGTGTTCAGTGATGACAGCCGACACATTTGATAGAAAACCCAGGTGTAGATCAAACTACTGTGCAACAGGAGCTCCCTATCCACATCTCCTTAATAAAAGCTTACTAAATAATCTACTTAGCTGGCAGATGAAACTAACTAAGGACAAAAATCAGATTCTTTTTGCCTTTTGTCATTGAAAAGCAAATCTACTCCTAAAATATATATAAAAATTACCTGCAGATTATGTAGTTAAAAACAAGTTCGGTTTTCCAAACATATATATACTTATAAAGACATAGAAAAACTTCTTTGGTGTGTAGAAAATGGCTGTTTTTCTTGCCTCCTTCATGGGACAACCCTTGGAGTTACATGATGGAACAGTTTTCCACAGTGGGTCGGACCTGTCAAGTAGGGAAGAATGTGAGCAAATGGAATGTGCCTTTTCTCACTAACTCCAGTAATGACATGACATGACATGACATAATATACGATAACATAACATTTCATCTCTACAGGGTTGAGATCAATCAACACATCTAGAGTACAGTTAATCTTGCAAGCATCTCTCATCTCTAAAACCCAGAGTCTGATATTTCCTCCTGAAGCTGTCTGCACCGTACTCCACTGTATTCTACCCCTTGGCCTCGTATTGCCACGTTAAAGCCTGGTAAGAATGGGTACCGTAATGCCAGTGGCTTTCCGATTACTGTCACCCTGTGGATATATGCAACAGAATATTTTACTGGAGCAGTAGAGTATGATTCTAAATAACACAACATAATATTACACTTGAGCAGTAAATTCTTATTCTGAGCAAAAGAAAATTTCACTGGAGAAGTTTATTTTAAGCATTTTGCCCAAGAAAATTAAAGTAGCAAAATCTAGAAACCTAGAACCTGGACCCTGAGATAGGATATTTACATTTTTAAAATTTATTTTAAAATTTATTCTTAAACTTTGCCCTACAACTCTTCTTCTAGGCTGCTGTTTTTAACCACTACACTACCAGCTATTTTAAATATAGAAACTCTTAAAACAGAGAGGTTCCATATTGCTGGTATACAGTGGCATGTCAGTGGGAACACAGTGCAACACCATGTAGCTGTTGCCATGTAACCGTTGGCATCCTGCGACAGCCAGTGGGCCTCACCTGCCGAGGCATGTTGTTGCCCACTACGTAGGAGTGGGAGATCAGGCCCTCGGGGAGACCCCCACTGCTGCGGAAGGAGCTGCTAGTCATGGAGCTGGTGCTGGCCTTCTCAGAGGGCTGTCCGCAGGATCCACAGACCACTGTGCGGCTGCGCAGGTTATACTCGCCATCAGTGCAGGTGCTGTGGGCCACCTGCAGGGTGAGACAGAGAAAGACATGTGTCACATGTGCGCAGCCAGTCTTTCCACCCCTTTGGGACGAATCATAGGGCGATACATAAAAAAGCATAATAAATTTAAAAAATGCTTTTCCTGCCTGCACTTTTGATTATATGGATTCTTTGGCAAAAGCGTAAGGTTGACCATGACTGGGGCAGGAGTAGTATTATCATCTTACATTCACTATCAGTTTACAGTCACTGTGAAAATACAGCTAAATGCAATATCCGATGTGTTTTTAAATGCGAAAATATTTTTATATTTTTGACTTTGACATCTGCTTGCAAAACACATACCATATCATCCTCGTCGTCAACATCGTGGAACATTGTGCGCGTGACCTTCCTCATAGCCATCTCCTGGCAAAAGAAGAAGCAGAAAAGTGACATTAACAGTTGCTCTAATGACCTGTCTCAAAAATACAAATCCACTGAGGTCTGCTTATAACATTTGCCGTTACCCTTACAAACACAAACTTACACATACACAGATATACACACACAATGCGTGCATGTGTGTGTGTGTGTGTGTATAAAAACGCTGGTGAATGACCAAAGAGATTTCGGTGTCACCTCTCCACTGGAGTTGACGAGGATGGTCTGGAATTGGTCTCCGCAACCCCAGGAGCTCTGGGTCTTCCACACCAGATCAGAAGGGGGATTGTGAGTTGCACCTGCCCCAGATGCCCAGATCTGAGCAACAGAAAAAAGCACAGAGGGTAGCTAAACAGTTTAAATTTCAACTGTATGCAGCATTGTTACCGAACTCTTGGACGTTTTCTCCTCACAGAGTTCAGCATCTAGTGTAACGCGGAATGAAGTCCACCATGGTTAAAAGGGAATGGAAACAGGATAATGGGGTTACACAGCAACTTTTAATTTCCGGTGTAAACTTGCCGTAAACAATGTAAAAGGCAACTAATTATTGTTACTTTTTTTGCTTCTCAGTTTTCTGGATTTTTGGATATGCAAAACGGCAAGATGCTGCAGCAATGGAGACACAGCGGTACTTACTGTAACGGTCTGACCAGCCTTCAGGATGAATTTTGGAGGGAACTTGTACACAATGGGGGTCTGTGTGCCAACTTGTCTCTTCACCTGCCAGTGACCCATGGGCTGGTCCTGAAACACATTCAGACATGGTGAAAATACTCCAGCAGTGAGTGGTTTAGCCTACAATTACAATAGCACAAAATTCTCTTCTTATCCATGTTTAGTGGCAATATTTTAGAATAAAGAATTCTAAAAAGAAAGAAAAAACACCTGATAGACTTGCTTAAATGTATAATCAAAACATTCCAAAGGAGTATATATGTAGTAAAAGCTATCATAGTACTGCATAATACTTGCACAAATCATTTTGTGGCATATTTATGGACAGTTTATGAGTACTTCAAAGAATATTGACGCTTTAATTTTACGACCCGTGGTTTCAAGCTTTAGCTCCTCCCCCTTTCCACCACATTTTTTTTTTCAAACCTTGGCCCCTTACCTGGTCAGCTTTATTGCTGAGTCGCACATATTTCCCATCAAGGTCAACCTCATCCACAGTGACACGGCCACTGGCAGAGGCCTGCTGCGCAATTCGGGTGCGTGCCACAGCACCCCCTACCATGCTGGAGGTCTCACTGTCAGTGTCATTAATGCGCCGCTTCTTGGTAGAAGAGCTGGACTGGACAATGCGAGAGTGACTTCCGGAAGCCGAAGTGCGGGATACGGTGACTCGAGTTGGAGGTGGACTAGGGGACAGGCGCAGCCTAGGAGATGCAGAAGGTGGGAGGTGTTAACCTGAGATGCTGTACTACACATGGGAATGGGACACTTGCTTAATAACTCAAAACGAAAAGAAATTTTGTAAATACAGTATTACCACTTCTGCAATAAGATTATGAAACGTGTGCTCTGAGTCCTCTGCTTCCACTGCAAATCTAGAATTGTGTGTTCATGTGTATTAATGGGTCTAGAGGTGTATATGTGCTCATCTCATCACCTTTGTCTGAGTGCAGTTTCAGGCTAGTTATAGATGTACGTGCACCGACCTCTCTTCTTCTCCCTCTAGCAGCTTCCTGTAGGCACAGATCTCCATATCCAGGGCCAGCTTGATGTCCAGCAGCTCCTGGTACTCATCCAGCTGCTGCTGCATGCGCTGCCTCATTTCGGCCATCTCGCGCTCCTTGTCGTTGAGGAGGCGCCGTGTGGTGTCCTTCTCTCTGGCCAGTGCTTCCTCCAGCTCCCGCAGCTTGGCTTCCCGGGCCGCCAGCTGGAATTACAGAAAGGGTTTAGACAATGGAAACAGGATTCCTTCTCCTCTGAGTAATATACTCTGTCGGGTTGATGCCTAACAGGAGCTTCTTTAACATCTCACAGATTAAAGAGGGAGAATATTTTTCTTGGACAGCATCAATGCCTGCTTCATAAGGGCTACCTACATTTCAAGGCAGCCGCCTGTCATCCCAACAGAGCTAAAAATACGGGAGCTTTCTGTTGTTAAAAATTTGCGAGTAGCATCACACCAGTAGTGGATGTGACTTTCTGAGTAGAGCATGACACCTGGATGAGATGAGAACTCACCTGCTTCTGCAACTGACTGAGCTGGGCAGACATGGACTCCAGACGTACACGGGTCTGCTGTAGCTCCTCGTGAGCAGCCCCAACCAGCTGACTGTTCCTGTCCGCTGACTGACGAGCATTCTCCAGCTAACGGACACATGATTTGCAACCTCAGCTGATGGAATAATATGCTCAGCCCAATGCCAATAAATGACATGTAAAACCGTATACCAAGTTCAGCTCTCATTCCAGCAAAAAAGAAAACGGGTACAGTATTTAAATTACTCTCACATAGAACCCTAGAGTGTTGCATGCCAGCTGAGATTTTCAAAAGCATGTAGAGAGTCTGCGCAGGAGACACAAGTCTATCTGTACATTTTCCTTGGTGGCAAGGCGATGAAGTTACGAAGAAGAAACACCTGTGCCTGCCGCAGCTCTCCTTGTTCTGACTCACTCCGTGTGGAAGACCCCTGAAAGCACCACACCAACACTCTCTCCCACACTACAGGTCTGTGGGGTACTTTCTTCCTGAAAGCTCACTGTCACAAAGATGGTTCCCTACATGGACCAGGCCATAGCAAGTCTACCGATGTTACCCTGGGCCCCTTCACACCTCATCGATTAGAACAACCTGCTAGTTTCACTAACTGAAGAAAGGTAAATTGAGACATCAAAATAAGTCAAACAAGACCCCTAAGACTCCTCCGAAGACTCTACTACTTCTTGATGGAATGAAGCTGTACCTTACTGGAGTAGGTCTTCTCGATCTCTGCCTTATAGAGCTTGAGCTGCTCCTCATGCTGGGCCCGCAGCTCTGTTAGGGCCTCTGCCAGCTTGCTCTCAAATTCCTGCTGCCGGCCGCTATCAATCTCCACCATGCGGGATTCATGGCGCCGCTTTACTTCCCTCAGTTCCTGTAAAGGAAGATTTCAGAATGACAGGGCTGAGGCCACTGTATATGTGTGTGTGTGTGTGTGTGTGCGTCTGTGTTTGTGAGACTGTAATACCAATAGTAAAAATACTAATATCTTCCCGAATTTTCTAATGTCAGCATCCAATTGGCCATGGAGCCCCTGAGGATTTCTTGTCCTGTGCCAGGAATTTTGTATTGTCATAACAAAGTAATACAGCCAATACAATTATATTGTCATGTACTGGTTTTGGATAGAGGTTACAGTCAATTTAGGATTTACGATCTTGCTCCTTGATGCATTGCCTTGCTGTGCTGCTCCAAGGTCTGATGATTTTGGTGCTTTCTGAATTTCACAATCCTTATTTTAGTAATATGGTACTGACAGTAGAAAAAGGACCCACCTCAGTGTAAATGTTCTTCTGGAACTCCAACTCTTCTTTCAGGGTTTGGATGCGGTTCTCAGCATCGACCCTCCTCAGCATCTCATCCTGCAGCTGCTTCTTGGCATCACTCAAGCTACCCTCCAGCTGCCATGACATAAGAGAAATCCTCAAGGTCACAGGGTGCTACTCATTAGGGTGCAAGTTCACCAAACAGAGGAACACAATGGATTATAGCAAGAAAAAAATAAAGGTTAAAATAAGCCATGATCTGCGTGGACAGCAATAATAAGATGCGAATTGATGACTAATTTCTGCGTTCTGTGGAAATGAGTCATCATAAGGCTTTAAATTCATGGTATTAGGACAATGTTCTTTGCCTCCTCATAAACTAAGCAGTTTCTCCACTGCCATACACTTTGAAAAAGAGTCTCAAAGCAGTGCAATAGGTAACCATTTCATAAAATCTGCCATAAGCAGTGTGCATTGTCTCAGTACTGATATGTCATTTAAGAGTGATGCATTTATTTGTAACAAATAAACAAGTAAAAACATCAGTCAGTAAGAGGAGTGTGAATTGTGACCATCTGGTAAAAAAGGTCCTGCTGCTGTTGAACATTAGGGCAACATAAAACGTCTTAATCAAACAAAACAAAACTCTCTGCAGCACATATGCTCTGGGTATTTCTCACTCCCCAACGGCCCAACTGTTACTGCAGTGAGCCAGCTGTAATTATTAATGTGGCATTTTATGCCAATTTTTGGCAACTCTAATAAAAGTAGGTTCAGAGCAGAGGTTCTAAAAGGGTTCTTCAAGGCCACAGACCTGTTTAAGGAACTGTTGCAGGATTCCCTCACAAAAAAAGGCCCATGAATAAATTTGGAAACTTCATCATATTCACACAGAATTGCGTTATTAATAGTAATAGCTTAGTCATTTTATTTTTAATTTAAAATCTATTATTAATTAGACAGCGGTGTTTTCAAAGTAAATCTGTGCTTCACGGACCTCCTGAAGTCCATCAACTGAACTTCAAGGGGCTGATGGACCACAGCTTCAGAACCCCTTAGAGCAACAGTTTTCATGTTCTTTTACTCCCCGTGGAGCTTAATTTTTAATGTTCTGCGTTAAAGCATTATTTCCAGCACACAGGAAAGTGATATGACATGACTATTTCTGTCATATGGTATACGTGTGAAACACAGTTTAATTTGATTTAAATCTAATTTTTACACTTTGCTTTACAGGAACATCTGGTAGTGTAGGGTTTTGTGCTACTGCCTCTAGATCCAAAGGTTGTGAGTTCAATCCCCACCTCCTACTGTAGTACCCTTAAATAAGGCACTTACTTAGATTGCTCCAGGAAGAATACCCAGCTGTATAAATTGGTAAATAGTTGTAGCCTTAACATTGTAAGTCACCTTGAAAAAAAGTGTCAGTTAAATAAAAGGATTAGTGCTCATAGTTTTTAAATCCTGCCTTTTGCTGCTTGTTTTGCCCATTTGCACAATGAAGTAAAGATAGACATTTTGTTAAAATTAGTTTAAATTAACTGAAGACAACCATTCTGTCGTTTGAAAAGTTCGAGGTAGCAGGGAGCGTTTCAAATTTTTTTGTAACTTGTGAACTCTAAGGCCTATTTTATTATTTTACTAACCGAACAATATAGATGAGAAGAACAGATATTTATGTGTATATTACGCATAAATTACACATTAAAACATACAGTGTTTCCCACTTACACTAAATAGAATGAATAAGCAGAATCAAAAATGAAAAATATCAGTATAATTGACATGGGCCTTTTTTAAGTACATGTCTTTCTACTGCCATTCCCCACCTTGGCTATCTGTGCCTTCAGGTCCCTGACTTCTATCTCCAGGTTGCGCTTCTCCCCCAGGGCGGTGGTCAGGGAAGCATCCTTTGAGTTGAGCAGGGCCTCCAGGTCCTTCAGACGGGCTAGCGCCCCCTCCAGGTCAGACTCCTTCTTGGTGTTCCTGCACAGAAGCCACCCACATTATCCAGAGGGCCAGTCACTTAAAAACAACAGAGAAGATGATTTTCATCAAACTCAGAAGAGATCTTCATAGCCTTATCAGTGTCCAGGTAAGTAACGCTGTTTTTGCCTGTGGGTCAGAGGTTAAGAACATGGACCCATAGCCCTAAATTCGCTGGGTCCACTCACCTGCTGTAACAACCTTAAGGAAAGCATTTAAATTCAAATGCAGAAGCAAAGCAGAGCTTGAAAGAGTAAGTAAACAGGTTCTCTACGTTTTTATGTCTTTCTATTGGAATGCATATGTATGCATTTTGTTTTCTCAGTAAAAATATCTGTGGATTTGATCATACAAATTGGATAACAGCATAGTGGCATGACTTACAGGCCATAGAACAAGTACTCACATGAGTAGATTTGTTATATAATGGCAAAAAGGTGGAAAGCAATGTATGGAATTTTACGCCAGTTGCCTGTGGGATTAGGTGTATCTAGACCTGCACTGTAACATTCCCTTGAAGGGAAACCTTATCCTCGGCCACACTTTATTCAGTTTCACTGGCTTGTTATTGACTAAGTCACAAACAAGGACTCTGTGTGGTCAAAACTCTGGGCTCTCCACTGGACTCTAATATGAGGGAAAATCAGAAAGTACCCACAATAATATTTTAACTTTGATCAGTTTTATCACGAATATGTTTTGACTTTCCCGGTAAATAGATATGGTTCAGTTTTTCTACAAGCTGCCTTTCTCAAAATGCACACTTTTAAAAAAGACTGTATAAATGCACTGCTGGAAAAAAAAAAAAAAAGAAAAATTACTCTATCAGTCTGGAAGATACTGTAAAAATTAAAAAAAGATTTTAAAAAATGTTCATACTAACATCGCTCTAGTCAGGTCCATCACACATCAAGAAATAAATTTTTTATGTGTATCCAGCAATACACAAAGTGCCTCAAATGTAATCACCAGGGTATCACCAGCTTGTTTTGAATGGTATTTGTTACTAATGTAATGATGCATACATTTAATAATTTAAGTATACATGCTGATTTGAGAAGAAATAAGGAAATCACTATGTACTCAATCTATATGAAAATATGGTTTAAAAAATAGTTTTTAAAAGTTTTTTTTATTAAATTTCTGGTACAAGGAATTTTCTGTAGATGTATGAAACATTTCCTTGGGATATGGAACATTAAGTATACATAGGGAAAGTGAAGTGGAGCTCTTTGTTTGATCCATCTGCATCTTATCTGTCACCTGTATGTGGCTCTGAGATGGATTAGTGACAATTCTCAAACCACGTCTGTGAGCTTGTGCATATGTGGGGCTATGGAACGAATGAGAACTTCACCATGTGAGTGTGCACAGAGCTCATGATGAACAGATGCACAACTGCAGTCAGCCTCATGCAGGCAAGTTGACCTGTTTGCTTTGCATATATAACAAAGCAATACCATTAACAAAAACTCTCAGAAACAGAAAGAAAAAAAGTTGTATCAGACTACAATCCTTCCAAGGGAAGATGATTTGGAAAACAAAGTGATGAACATTTGAACATTATTTCTGATTATTCTAAGACATAATAAATTCAAAAAGATTTATTATTTTATGGCCTGTCTATGTTATTCTAAACTACTTTTATATTTACATTTAATCGTGAGAGGACCCTGTTCTCTAAAGCAACTTAGAATGATTTACTCATTTATAACTAGCTCATTGTTACTGGAGGAATTTTGAAGAATGACCATGTTTCAAGGTACCTGGGTGCTTCACATCTAAGAGCAGCAGCCCTAACTCCTGTACTACCAGTTGCCTATGATTCACTTACATTCATAGACTGGTTTTCACATGTAGGTAAAACTACTAATAAAAAACTAGTAACTCCATTGACACCAATATTTTCATAAGGTATTTTCAATCAGAAACCTAAATCTTAAATTATTGCAGTTTTTAGGTTTTTGTTATAGCAAAAAAATCTACTGTAACAAAAGAGAGACAGTGTATTGTATGATATGAATGTTAATTTACATACATATTTATTGACCACAAACAATTTACATAAATATGAGTCATTTTAAACGAATAAACTGAGCAAAGGATGTGGTCCCTGGAGAAATGGGGACACCGTACAGAAGACGAAAAAATAAGAAGGAAAAAAACGCTTGTGTGACTCATAATCATCTCCATCCTAGTTTCTAGCACTTTACTGTGGTGGTGTCATGGTAATAAACCATTGTCTTCAACCTGTGCGTAGAAATCCGCCTTGTGTTTTGAATAAAAATGGAAAGGCCTATTCTCTTGGTAGGTTCTTATAATAAATATAATGACATTTCCTGTGCGGTAAGAGTTAGTCATCACAGACCCTGTGTTGTGTTATTGGTTTATACGAGTCTTCAACTTGCTAAACTGTATATTATGAAAATATTTTCTCATATGAATTCACAGCAGAGGGCATCATTAAATCATGTCCTTTCGATGTGAAAAATGGGAATCTGTCCAACAAGACATGCTGCTGCATGCACCCACTTCTATGATAATATTAGCTTATGCAATTTTACTACATTTCAGTCCAAGCAACTGGTTGAAGCACATTAAAAAAATACAACATGAATTTCAAATCCATGCTTAATTTACTATATGGTGCAAATTGCCTGAAAAATCTACTTTTTCATTATGAACAAATTTTCTGAAGAATAATTAGCATTAAAATGATTGACTTACATTACTAAACTGTCATGTAAAGGCAACCTGCGTGCATTAGGCATCTCTCGGTTGTAGTTGGCACTTTACTTTCTCTATTCTCACTGACACTGTGTATTTCCCTGAACAAAAAGAAGTGCTTAAAGACTTGTGACACATATGTGGATCTGTTCAGCTACTGTACAATTCAAAACACAGGCAAAAGGAACATACCTTACCCTGTTTATCAAAGCTCCCCAGATTTAAATTTAACTTTATTTTCCTCCTTGCTTTCTTTTTACGTATACAGCTGACTCAACTTCTTTCCTGCTCGCATTCCTTAGGGAATGGGCAGACTTTCAAACCTATTGTAGGAAAAATGTCACGGTTTGATTAAATAAGCTGGGTATCCGTGGAAAAACTGGTCAGGAATAGCCCCTTGCGTTTTCCATTACTCACTGCCAAAGTGATCAGCCATGTCTGCGAGAGCAGTTTAGGTATTCACTGATTGAACACAATTGCTTCAATTTGTCATGAAATCTCATCTGAACATTTTCAAACACAGGAGGCATTAAACAACTCTAAAAGCGTAGACTAAACTAGCATGAACGAGTGTCTTGTTGCTTAGCTAAATTGCTGCTGGGACTGACAGTGCATTTCTAACTGTAACTGTAAATTTAATAAAAGCAAGCATCGTGTTTCCCAAAAACTGCTTCCAAGTTTGAATGCAAATTTTGTTTTTTGGTGAGCATGCAAAAAGTTTTAAACTCAAGAACATAGAAAATGAAATAAAAATAAATGCTCTTCCAAACACCGTGCAATTCCCTAAAACAAATAAAAGAATAGCAGCTGGAATTGCAGGCACCAAATCATGTTGCCTTCTGGGGACACTAACACATGGGGGTATAGTCATTGGGTTGTGCAGAACAACACAGCAGCTTGATCAGTCAGAATCCTTATTGCATGAAGATCTCACTGCTAACATACTGCAGTGATCACGTCGCAAGGCCTGTATCAGATGCAGAGCAGTGGTCCCCGTGAGATCTGCACGTGGACTCTTGCATCTTTCTCTATGAGAGAGCCTATATTTGTACATCTGCACACTCTTTCTCTCAATCATATGTTCTGCAGAGATTTCAAGCTTGACTTTAAAAGCACAAAGGCCGACATACACAATCCGTGTGCAGTTTATTTGCATGTGAACAGACAGCTTTGTGCTTTTTAAAAGGGAAAGCCTTATGCCTTTCCCTGGGGCTACTCTCCATTCCTGATCGTCTGAAAGAGTTTAGATCCCAGCCAGGGAAACACTGTAATGGCCTGCTCTGTCGTCCTTTTTGCATTTTTCTCCAACAGCTTGAAAAAAAGTGTTGCACCTGATAAGTACACACACACACACACACATTTATGCATATGGCGTCTCCGAGGCACCACTGTCTTCCTTGAGATAGCCGTTTTTAACTTAGGAAGCGCTGAATTTCCCAAACAATTTAAATACGTACAGTACAGTGACGAAAAGCTCAAACCACAAAACACATGTCTACAAGCAGACTGTTACATATAGTACATGTGGAAGAGGCACAAGGATAGACAATATAATTTCTACAGTATAATTCCAGAAGACACAGGTTTGGAATTATAACTGGGTACGCACCATACACTATGCAACAGAAGGCTTTCAGAGTAGCGTACAGTGTACTGAAACATATGTGTGTGTGTGTGTGTGTGTGTGTGTGTGTGTGTGGAGTACTGTAGTTGGAAACCCTCCATACACTGTATTTGTTTATCTAATGCCAGACCTAAGAAGACACATCTGCAATGCATTTCTAGGGATAATTCTTTTTGACTGGTTTTCACCCAGCTGCCTCCCGCTAAAGGGACCCAGAGTGCAGTTCTGTTTACGGGAAGAGCTACATTAGCACTCTGGACCGGCACCAAACGCTGCGGTTAGAACTCCCAGAGTTTCTCTCTCACGCGAGCCTCTGCCACACAGCCCCGCCACGTGAGGCTGGACTCACCAGGCACAGGCCGTCAAAAGCATGGGATGTAAAGTACCAGTACAATCCAAAGTGTGGACCCTGCACCATTAGGGATTGCGCAGTCTGCGGTACGCCACCGAGAGATGCACTGCTGCTGCACAGAATGTGCTATTGAAAACCACTGATTTCAAGAACAGGGCTGTGAGACACTGTGATTATGAACATAGACATAATAATTATAGTCTTTTTTGGTACAAGGCAGCAGCATAAATCCCCCTCTTTGTAAATATAATTGTAAGAAAGAGAATGCAGAAACATCTTTTTATTTTTCAGAGATGGGTGGGAAATGGTTGTTGCATAACCGACTCCTCCCAGGGCCCCACCTTTTCCACCATTCTCCCAATGAGATCTGCACATGGACTCTTGCATCTTAAAGCAATTAACCACGTGAGTGAGAGAGTGAGTCATGGATCCCGGTTTGGTCCAGGAAGGAATCAAGAACCATGGAAACTCTGATCCAAGGTCTGTTTCCTCATATATACAATTTCTCTCTCTCTCTCTCTCTCGGGCTCTCTCTACCTCACACACACACACACACACACACACACACACACACACACACACACACACAAATACACACAGAACAGTCTACCAGCTACAACCATCACAAGAACTAGTAGCTGTATTTTGGTCAACAAAGAGCCTTCTGTGAAGGAGTCGCAGTCCACGTTCTCAGCGGTGTCCCATCTGATTTTCATTCTCCCTCCTCTGAGCAGTGCCAGCAGAATGGGAGCAGAGTGCAAACGCTGCATGCAATGGCACTGTCTGATTCATTTGTTCAACAGCAATAATATAGTGATCTCTGTGTGCCAAATTCTAATACTCTAAGTTACATCTTTCTAAGGCCACTTATTTTAGATGAGCTCAGGGAACCTAAATGAATAAGAATAGAATTCCCTGAAGGGGTGCAGTGCCCTAACCATCCCTTTCTTATGGGGCATTCATGTCTTACTTGTCATTCTATAACTTGACACGGTGTGATACAGATCCTTTCATAAAGTACGGTCTTGTTGCGATGGTGTGCTGTTGATGTTAATCTGATCAGTCTGATTATTAAATTGTGCTTAACTCAATTTTTGTAAATGAAGACACTGTATCTGGAAATCATAAAAGGCATAATAAAATAAAGTCCTTGCTCTTTTTTGATCTTGTGAAACGTATTTGGTCTCGTGGCTTTTCGTTCCTAAAAACAGCATCCACTCTTAGGGATGAGAGGGTACGCAGCCAATCTTCGAGAGCGGCTCAACAGCCCACCTGAACACATGCGGTGAAGAGTGCGTGGAAAACCTCATGCTTAGACTTGTAGATTACAGTTATACAAATGTGACCCTTTATGATTCATGGTAATAAGTGGAACTAAACTTAAAGAGCTTTCCTCTGACATGAATAAAAGGAGGCACAATAAAACTGGCTTCATGTATACAAATTTATGGTAAGATTCTATTGAATGGAATGTGAACACTTGAAATTACTATTAATAAACAATAATTAAACTAGTCTGAAAAATAATTATGTAGTTAGATATAATGGATAGAATATTACACTTCCTGCCCAGCAATGCATTAGGACTATTTGTGTATATGAATCTCTTTAGCCACTGTTTTACATAGTCTGCAACAATAATAAGGACAAAGGTAAAACAGTGGAGTCACATTCAGCAACTGCCCTTGGAATGAAATTGTTTTGTCCACTCCGTTGAACAATTGCGAAAGAGAGTAAACAGCTGAAAACAGGTCCAAACTGACATTTCTTATTGGGAAATTAATCATCAGTTATGAGGGGTAGTGCAGTTCTCTCTGTGTCTGCCAGGGTTTCTTGCATGTGCTCTGGTTTCCTCCCACAGTCCAAAGACACGTGTTTCAGGTGAACTGATGCCTTTAAATTGCTTATAGTGTGTAAATGTGTCTGTAATTGCTCTGTGAAAGATGGGCCTCCGATCCATACTCTAACTTGCCTCGTACCTTGTGTTTCCAGGATAGGTTCCCAAAAACTGTGGCCTTCCTTTGGAGAAGCAGTTACTGCTAACGGATCTAACGGATGGATGTATGAAGTTTGCCAGCATGGAGATTAAGGCATTTCTAAATATCAACTATTACTTGAAGCTGGATTTCAGTGATTAACAGAAATTGGGTGATTTTGTTAAAGATGATTTTAGTATTATTTTAATTATTACGCAAAATAAATTCAAATATTGCAAATACAGTAGATATCCTTACTATATCCCTAATTTGCAAAACCAAATACATGTGATGTAGCACAAGGAGCACATTTTCTTTATATTAATTGTTACATTTCAGAAAGCTAGGCTGGAGATATGCTCTCTAAAAAGGAAACTGGCCTTCATGTAAGAAAATACAGCCTTGTGTGATAAGTGAATTTCCTTCTGTGTTCTCTGATAGGTCAGACCAAAATATAAAAATGCAAACGTGTCCTACGAGTCCACAAAACACATAAACTCTGAGGTGACGAAAGTTTCAAAAGTGTGGGAATTCAGCACATCTTCCAAAGAAATTAGTCTGAAGCACGACTGTTACATTGAACCACATTCTGTTTTCTATTAAAGTGTCAAGAGTAAACTGAACAGGTGCAAGAATACTGTTAAAAGGAGTTTTTCCAAAAGTTTCAAAATTAATAAGCACTGCAAGAAATACTAAAACGTCGGAAAGTCAAAGTGAAATTTCATGTTAAAAAAAAAAAAAATCCTGGATAAAATGCACCTTAGCATTGGCTGAGCTGCACAGAAGATGTGCTGTGCCGTTAACAGAAAGACACGGTTGTCTACATGCGGACCTCCGTTTGCGCGTCCCAAGCAGGAACCGGTCCGAACGGATGGCCACCCCGCATCGTTTTGTGTTTTTGTGTGACATGGTGTCAGGTTACTCCGCTGGGCATTCTGAGCCCGAAGGATCTCAGCAGATGAGCAGATCCTGCCCAGCGTCCTGACACAGTCGCTGTGCCCACACTGGCAGATGCAGAGACGCACGGGACGGGAGCAGCTGGGTGTGTTCCATACCCAAGGGAGGCTCATTTGTTCACGGCGCTTGTCCCGACACAAAAGACTTTATTCAGTGGCCTGCGGAGCAGGTGTGGTCCACACAGTAGTCTACTGGTATAACTAAACTCCCAAGTGGCCCCGGAAATGTGTGCCAGCTCACAATTCCCTTCCTTCCCTTCAGGGACACAAACTGGCACTTTCATGTTATTCACCTCTGTTTGATGGGGGAATATGATCTACAGGCAAAGAAACAACAGATCTAGGCAGGCTTGTGGAATGCATTTGAAATGAAGCCTCTATTTTCTTTAGAGTAACAGGCTTCTTACGTACAACAGATGAACTGCGGTGACACACCGTGACCTCGCCAACACGAGAAAGACAACTCGCGTGGACCAAACCTTGAAAAACCTGTGTAAAGGAGATAGCTAGAGCAATGCGTTGTGTTTCGGTTTGGGTGGAAACGTTTGATTATATGAAAAGAAGTCATAAGAGTCATTATGCCTTTTCCCTTATCGGTTCTGCACAATGTTAATCAGTCACTACTTCTGTTATGCAGTTCATCTGCAGGCAAATCTGGTCTCAGAGGATAAGATCCCAGAACTTTGTACCAAAAATAACTATAGTTAGTCTTGGGAAAAGTCAGTAAAGCCTAAAAGGTATCAATATTGGGGACCAGTGGAACATACTTAGTTCTACTTTACTGAGGTTAAACACCTAGCGTAGTTAGAAACCTCAGAGTGCCGTCGCGTGATCTGTTTTCACGCCATTTTACTATGTACACAACATGGTGAAGCAAGAGTAGCCCTGGGAGTCAACACACAGCACAATCCACTAATTTGCCCAACCCCACAGACTCTGTGAGCTTTTCAGGCATGTTCTGATCCAATCGGTGGCAGCAGAGCCGTTTGTCCATGTGGCCTTCAAAAGCTTTCCAGCGAATCTGACGCCAGAATCCCACTCTCTTTCCTGTGAGTCAGAGGCCAGCCAGCCCTCTCGCACTGCCCTACCAGGACCACGAAGGCCCCATAGCAACCAAACACTGACAAACACACAGGCGGTAATGTGGGAGCCGGAGGAAGCTGGAATGGTGTTCTGCACTGTCAGACTGGGGCTCGTCTAGTTTACATTCTTCAGAGCACACTGATGTATCTGAAATAGACACTGGAAGCTATTTATGGCAACATATCACATAATGGATCCCTGCAACAGCTTCTATAAGGCACTGGTATAAATACAAACGAAGAATAATTTCACAAACAGAGTAAAACTGCAGAAACTTTCAGTTAAAGGCATTGGTTTAGAATCTGGATAAAATAAAAATACTCAGATACAAATATTTCCTTTTCTGTGACAATATAACACACACACACACACACACACACACACTTTCAGAACTGCTTGTCCCATACGGGGTCACAGGGAGCCGGAGCCTAACCCGGCAACGCAGGGCGTAAGGCTGGAGGGGGAGGGGACACACCCAGGACGGGACGCCAGTCCGTCACAAGGCACCCCAAGCAGGACTTGAACCCCAGACCCACTGAAGAGCAGGACTGTGGTCCAACCCACCGCGCCACCGCACCCCCAACAATATAACAGAAAACTTGATTACCGTCTTATCAGCATGCTTCAATACCTTCAACGGTGCGAGTGTTATAATAGTGCTTTAATAATGAAAATCCTGTGTTCATGTACTTGTGTGATGTATACTGGTTCATACAGTAGATTGTGATAAATTGACTGTACTCAGGAATCACATGGCTGCATTCAAATGCCTCCTTCAGTTGATAAAATGCATACTTTGTGTTGCTCTCTGAGATGTATGTCACTTCAGAGTCTGCAAAATGAATTAATGCAAATGTAAGTGTAATGCAGGATGTGCACAATGATCTGGGCTCACGATTTAGCTCCTGTGCCCTGATTGAAATTAGAGCAGCGCCCAGCACTCCCACAGTAAGCACACACTGCTTTTGCAGAGAATGCAAACATCTCCTGAATGAGAAGTGTTTGCCTTGAGGTGACATTCCATTTATGCATTTGTAGGTGGAGTTCCATGGCTTTACGCTGCATTGTGGCCTGCAGATATAATGTGGCTGCCATTGTAACATATAGTAAAAAGCAGCTATCCCGGTGTAACCTGAAAAATTTTTATGGGTGCTTTGAAGTAGTATCAGGTTTACGACTTATAAAATCACTTTTTTTCATGTATTCACAAAAGTTTTTTACAGCCATATACAGTGTCTACATTTATTTACATATTTAGCAGATGCTTTTCTCCAAAGTAACTTCCAATGAACTCTGTGTACTGTTATCAGCCCACACACCTTATTCACCGCGGTGACTTACACTGCTAGATACACTACTTACAATGGGTCACTCACCCATACATCAGTGGAACACACACACTCTCTCTCTGTCACTCACACACTATGGGGAACCTGAACAGCATGTCTTTGGACTGTGGGAGGAAACCAGAGCACCCAGAGGAAACCCACACAGACTGAGTGGGGATCAAACCCATGTCCTCTCATACCACCCAGGCTCCATGAGACAACAGCGCTACTCGTCGTGTCACCGTGCCGCATGTCTATACTGCCACAGAGCAAAATTTTGACTATAACAACAGTGTTCATTACTATGTAGTAATCACAATTCAGGAAGAAATGGATTTCGCTGGCAAACAACGGGCTCACTAACAGAGAAGAAGCGAACAACTTGGAACAAATGATTCACAAAGAACTGTATTCTAACACAAGCGCTGCACTGTACAAAAGGAGGGTACAAGTGAATTACATTTATATTCATTCGTTTAGCAAGCTTTGTTCTCCAAAGTAACATGCAGTAATTACTGTGTAGTACTTAACTGACAACTTTATCTTAGGTGAAATACAATGCTGGATACACTGCACTTAACACCCTAAGCTCGTTCACACATTTATTGAACAGATCAGTGTAACAGATGCACAGTAAATACAATTTAGATCTCCCTATTAATCCGAAACGTGTCCTTGGACTATGGGAGGAAAACCCTAACCCATTCAGACCCACGTTTTATTATATCCCAGGTGCTGCAACAGAGTGACTCACAGTGCCACTGTGCAGAAGTTACTTAAATTGACCAGAGTTCAGTGAGCTTTGCTTGATTGACGCTAAAATCGGTCCAGTTTCACAAAGGGTACCTGGCTGTACAAAGCTTATCTTGAACAAATATTCTTATTAAGGTTTGAAAGCAAACTGCTACAAAGCTCCATGAAAACCTTGCTGTAAAATGTTTTTCATTTACAGCAGAACCAAAACAGATATAAATAAATTAGATAAAGGCCAAGAATGACGTCATCAATACACGTTAATGAAACATAATGCTGGACGTCGGTGGAAATGGAGTTATGGGGAATTTTCAGAAGAGTCCAGACACCTGATACCTTCAACACATTGGTTTCAAAGCAATGGTCACCATAAATTAATTATTCAAAAGTATCCCTGATACTAATAATCACAGACCCAGAGCTGCACCCAAGGAATATTGCTAGGCCTGAGAAAGGGAAACTTGAGAGCCTTCCTTGAACTGATTTCTGGAAGAAGATTGAGACTAGAACTGTCTATAGACAAATAAGAAAATAATAAAAAAATAAGAAGAAATGGTATTCAATTATATGCATAATAAGTATAACCATGTCCTTTGTACTGGGGCAAAAGAGAGCTATCTTTATCTGAAATGGCTACCAGTGAGTAACTCACTGTAAAAAAAAAGTTTAAAAAATCAGTGCTGTGCTGCATTGAAGAAATGTTTGGTTCTATCAAGATCTAAAGTGCACAGGTAGAATAAATAACTAAAGAAAAGGCAGGGCTTTTAGGGCTGAAGAACTATTTGTCGCATGAAGACAGACATTCATCGAGATATTACATAATCAAAGGATGAAGGATGAACAAAAATAAATAGATGATGGTACCTGAGAAGATCCTTAAAAAAATGGCACTAGCTACAGAAAGCAAAAGGATGGAAACATAGGAGTGTGGAAGGTCTCTAAGATGGAAATGATGTAAAGCCTCTGCTTCACTGAAGTGGTGCCCTACCTGGCCTTGAGCTCCTTGTACTCTTCTCTCACTTTTCCCAGCTCCAGCTGCAGCCGGGCTCTTTCCTTGGCAACGGAGTCAAGGGTCTTACGTGCATCAGCCAGCTCGGTCTCGTAGGCGGCCTTCATGCCGGACAGCTCGCGGCTGACCTCCGTCTCTGACTCGGTGATGCGCAGCCGCAGCCCTGCGTTTTCCACCTCCAGAGAGCGGACCTTGTCAATGTAGGCGGCCAGCCGGTCATTAAGGTTGCTCAGATCTTCCTTCTCCTGCAAGCGGGTGATGCGGTTCGGTGACAGGGGTGTGCTCCCTCCACGAGTGGCTCGTTTCTGACCTGGTGTCTCCATAGTGCCCCAAAAACAATTCTGGATGGAATGGTGTTCTTTCCTGTAAAGCAACACAAGTGTTGGTTCTCAATGCAGCATCATGCACAAGACTGCCTGCCCACTATCCTGCTCTGCCGTCCCTGGGCTGGTGGGTCTTCCGGCCTGCGAGGCTGATGTTTAAATCTATTACCTGCATTTCTACATTACTGTGAAAGAATCGGAAGAACAGCGCTAGAATTTGCATTCAGACATAAAATGTTATAATTCCTCATGCAGATAAAAAGCTCCAGAATTTGACTTATGGAAAAGGTGCCATAATTAAGATCACTTGAAGTTTCAGCTCAGTCCCGGCTTTTCCGTTCTTCTCTCATGAAAGTTTTAAAAGTTTTGCTGTGTGGTCAGTCTGCACATAATACTTTTTATGATTTTAGTTTGTTTGCATAAAATGGTTTTTCAAAACAGTTGTGAGTTTCCTTACTTGGAAAGCAGTTGCATTATTATTGGTTAAATGTGCTCATTTCAGATTGCGGATAAGCACATTCTGGATGTCTGTGGCTCAGAGGGACTCTCTCACCACACTCGTTATTCCTGGCCTCTCCTTAGAAGAGCGGTCAGTGCTGTGAGGGCTCAGCGCAGAGCCCACTATAGTGACAGGCTGCCAAATTGTCCTGCTCCATTCCTCCACCCTGACTCATCATGGAAGAGGGAGCACAGTGCAGCAGGGCTATGGTAACACCGCAGAAGCTTAGCAAAGCAGACGCGCCAGCTTGATGAATGGGAGCGGACAGAAGAAGCAGTCCACGTGTACAGGAAGACCTGGTTATTTCGCTGAAACACTTAGAAAGCATTTCTTCATCGATCTACCTCAGTGACGCAACGCAAAAGGGGAAAATGTGAACAATTGCGTAACATTACGGAATCGAGATTGTCTGTGGAACTCAGTCTAAATCAGCTCGGTTATATTAACATTTACCTTCATATTCTGTGCTTTGTCTACTGTCAAACAAACATTGATTGACCTGCTTGACTTTGCTTACTTTTTTGTAAGTTACCAATCTTCCCATATTAAAATATTCTCATAGTACTGGCTCAGTGCCAAAAGTTTTTAGTGGACAGAAATATGTCACTGTAACATAATAGTGATGGAAATCAGGTGCTACAAACTGTGCAGAGCAGTCAACTATACCTCCTGTAAAATAAAATATGTATTTACTTCCAAAAGCATGCCGAGCAATGTGAATCAGCCCCGTCTTTCATTGTAACCTTCAACACGACACCTACAGCAGTGTCACAAACCGAGAGCAAAAATTCAGCTTTTTTAAGTACAGGTAATTAGAGGGAATAGAGGGATCGGGTTCGAGCAGCAAGTGTAATTACCTTGTGCGTGCTGTGCTCGGGTCTGTGAAAGCCCTGTGGGAAGATCACGCGAGCTCTCTGGGAGTTTGCTGCTGGTGAGGTGGGGCTCCTGGGAATCGGCTCCCTGTGTACGGAAGCAGAATGTCACAGCTTTCCCCGTTCGCCTGCAGACTTACTGCTAGACTGCTGTTTCACACTGGCTGCCTTTAAGTCTCTCCCATTCACTTCTGGAGAGATCGGGAGACGGGAGAGAGAGAGAGAGAGAGAGAGAGAGAGAGAGAGAGAGAGGGGGGAGGGGGTGGAGGAAAAGGGAGGTGCCCAGCAAAGGGAGCCAGCGTTCCTGCTGTTCTTGACTCTCTATTTCTCCTTCTCTTTCTCTGTTTCTTATGCTCTCCCCGTTACTGTCTGTATCGTGTGTGAACGAAAGTGCCTACTGCGAGCTCTAGGAAAGTCAGGGAACACGCGCTCACTGTCCTCATAGGGCTACCAGGCTCAGTGTGACAGACCTCTTTACTTTCTCTTTAGTCGACCGAGCAAAAGTCGATGGTATCGGAAGGTATCCGCACGTGAAAAACATGGAAACAGCCATTTCCTTTCATAGGAAAAAGAGAATCCCTCAAAATACAAAGCAAGATTTTTAAAAACTGCATGTTTTTAGAAGTTATTATAAAAAAATCCTTTCAGATGTCCTCAAAGTTCTCTGTCCTGTACCAACTTACGATCCTGACCAATCTGACTTACCGCCCATTATTATAGCGGCAAGGGCGGAGGCATCCAAAACCGTTCCTCCAATCAGTTTTGCTACGTCAAAATCGCTGGCAGAGAGGGGGGACTCATGACCGATGCCGAGGTGTGGACGGGCAGTACGAGAGTTGTCCCACTTTGGACGAAGGATGGGCTGGAGCGGAATGGGCTTTGCCGCTGCCTGCAAGTCCCCGTGAGGAAGGCATGCTAGGCCACAAAAGGAGACGCTTGTTCTGCAGCGGGACTCTCCCTCCAGCCCATCTCCCACAGCATTCCAGAGGCGCGTCTAAGGAAATCGCGTGTAGCTGAGTAACAGAATATTTTCTCCAGGGTTGTAAAATGCTCTCTTTGTAACGCAACGCAAGAGAGAAGGCTTTCCGGCTGTGATGCATCTGTGAGCTAAAAGGCTGCTCCTCGCAGACTCGGAGCCTCCGGACGGAAACCTGTAGCGCCGGCTCACCAAGGGTTTCCACGGCTAGGCCCTCGGGCAGCGTACACAACTCGAAGCACAGACCCACATCAGAAACCAGGTGTTCGTCACAACTGCTCCCAGGTTCAGGATCTCCCAAGAGCCTCTGCAGCACTGTAACGTAATAAAGGTCTTCAATAACTCTGGGCGTGTGGTGTTTGGTGACGTATTTCTAAACATAGAGAAGGCTCACGTGGTTAGTCACACAGGGCAGTGCTGCTCCATTACTGTTCATCGCCTCCGCTTCCTCCCGCCTCTGGAATGACTCAGACATTCATGCTGCTTCCAAATGAGCACTTTTAATACTTACCTACTACTAGGTAGCAGCATAGATTCAATTCAGTATGATAAACACATGGACATACATAAGTCAGCTCAAGGTTGTAACCCCTATGTCCATGTGTTTCTCATGAGTAAGAGGTATGTTAGTAGCGAAAGGACTGGGGTCCAGAAAAGGAACGAAGACTGAGTGGTGTGTTCCTATGGTGAGAGCTGACCATTGCTGATATACCAAAAACTGCAAACCATTTAGTAAATAAAATTTAAAAAAATTAACATGGCCCACTTGGAGGGATGCAGCTCGGAGCATAATGGTTAAAGCTGCCACGTTCCCATTCATATACCGCCTACTGCTACAGTGCCCTTCAGCAAGGTATTTAGTCTTAATTGTTCCAGTAAAAAACACAGCTGTACAAACGGGTAAGTCGTAAGCTGTAAGCAGTAATCCTTCAAGTCGCTTTGGAGAGAAGAAAACTAAATGAATTAATGTCAACCATTATATATGTAAGTGTGCTACCCAACCTGTATTACTTCCTTCAAATAATGAGCTGCGTGAATGAATGTAGTTCAAAAGTAACTAACCAAACAAGGCAGTCTCTGTTAAGATATCGGATAAAAAAACAGAAAGACTGGCGCATTTTACATCCGCACGGTTTGATATATGTAATTTTTTACTGAGCTGCGCAGCTGGCATTACCCTATGGAAGTATTGTATCGTTAGCAACACGGTTTCATAAACAAATGACAAACAGATCTAATTTCCTTTGAATTATTTGGAAGTTATTTATTCAGACCACCCTGTACTCTTAGTCTCCTTCCTCCAATTTAAAGGCAATCTGTCATGAGCTTGCCACTCTGTCAGTGTGAGCGGCGCTCTGAGCAGGACACACCTTCTCGATGGAAATGGTGCATTGTTCACCGTTGTCACTTTAACATCACAGACAAACAGAACCCCTGCATGAGACAATGGCAAACCGTAGTGATCTATGAATGATCCTGTAGCCCGACAACAGGCGGTATTTGCTATGTTGATGTTAGACCACTACTAGAGATGGCTACTTTTTGGCACAGAGCTCTATCAGATTAACATTTCTCCAAACCTTTCTGTGTGCTTGCATAAAAGTATTGCAAATTCTCTACGAAAATGTATTAATTCAAATCAGTTATAAGCAGTCTTGTTTCATTGCATCAGAAAGGCCTCAGGTTAAGCTATTAAATATTCTAGCAGGAAGTTACTCCCTGGACATATATTTCATAAGCGCAATTTAGAAAAATACCGGCCATCAGCGTACCATAATTCTGTAAATCTATGTGCCCAGACAAGAATGAATAATTTAATTATCCTGTTCTTTAAAATTTTCAGAAGTTCTAATTTGAAAGATAATTATTTAACTACTGAGGGATCAAGATCAGGGTGGAAAAGAGATGAATATTTATGACTTTTTAACTCGTATGTTTGGTGATGGGGCACAAAGGGATCTGTGCATTGTACGATTTAGTACTCCTGAAACACAGCCTTTCATTTTTGTCTGCTCTAGAGGTCACATATTTTGAAGCATATCTTCAAAACTGTAAGTGCTGAATACTGACTCCTAATGCACCTTACAGAGAAAATTGTATGCTTTTAAATAATATCAAGTTTGAGGTGGGGCTTGGATGAATTCCATGAAATTACAGAAATATGACTGAAAACCTTTTCTTCTGCTGGGCCTCTGGGGGTTATGAGAGGCTCTAGGTAAAACGGAGCTGGGCCTCTACAAGCCCTGAATCTCGGTAGGTACTGAATTTTTTTCCCCATCCTTTTTCATGTGGCCTTACAGAATTCACTACTGCTTATGGTCTTCTTAACTGGTTCAGCTGGTTTATTTACTTTATCTTCATCTAGTTTCATTTTTAATTCAAGTTGCACTATCACTCATAATCTGACAAGCAGCAGTAGTGATAATTTACAGAGAGCATTCCTCAGTGTGTTACCTGTTCACAATATACAGGGCTTGGTTTTTACCTGAATTTCCACATGTGAGCACTAAAAACACACACACACACACACACACACACTGTCTGAACCGCTTGCCCTATACGGGGTCGCAGGGGAGCCGGAGCCTAACCCGGCAATGCAGAGCAAAAGGCTGGAGGGGACACACCCAGGACGGGACGCCAGTCCGTCGCAAGGCACCCAGAGCAGGACTCGAACGCCAGACCTACCAGGGAGTAGGACCCGGTCCAACACACTGCGGGCGGAGGGACACCTGTATTGTTTATTTTCTCAGTGACTTGAACATAAAAATGACTTTGGAGTTATGAATTTTTTGAGATACAGACAACATGCAAACTTTACAATTGTGTATGTCTGTTGAGGAGCCAGCGGGTATACACTTGTGCCTCAACTGAAGAACACAACTGGGAACAGAAGTCCGTAATCTGAAATGTCTTTTAGTCGAATCATTATATCACATTCAAAGTCTAGTAATACAGCTTAATGACAGAAATATTCAGGTGAATTGGACAGTTTGAATTGTTTGTGTGTGTGACTGTGTGTGGGGCTTCTCTGAGAAGAACTGTACCTCCGCTTGCCTTCCGCCTAGTGATTCTGGGATTGGCTCCAGAGCATCACAATCCTGACCAGCTCAAGTGGTTAATGAAAGTGAGCAAATCTGATACAGTTTTCTGCTGGAGGTCATTGAAGAGAAACTAGGAAGGCTGAGGAATGGCTGGCCAGGTCAAACAAGTTATATAGCTGCTTTCTGGAGTAGCTGGAGAGGTCTGATTGGACACGATGGTTGTTGCAGTTGTACAAGTGAGAGATTCTCAAAGCTAGTAGTTGGATGAACAGTGTGGCGATCTGGGTCTACCAGATGATTTATGGGACAAATTTGTAGGATGTGATAACCCATACTACAGGCTGCATTGCAAAGCAGAGGTTCTTGATGAATGTTGAGGATAACTCAGCCATGATAGCTACAGTGTTACTTCAGAGATTCAGAGTTATCACACAAAGATGGAAGTATAACTGGGAAGAACATTATGATCCAGAGAAAGGACACAAACATTTGTTCTGACACAGCCAAAAGGGCACTTTGAGTAACATGACCACCAGGGACTTGAGCCACTGCAGCCATCCCAGTGTGGAAGTCAGTATGTGAAAGTTTAAGAGAAGGCGGGGATAATGTGCACTCAGAGTATTTCTTAAATTTAACACTTCACAAAGGATTTGTACTTATAATCTATCAGTAAATGTGAATATGAATGGATAAGAAAAAATTGCTCTTCCAAGGAATGAGGTCATACCACCATCAAGCCTTGACTGGCACCCAAGAATAAGAGTTATTTTTAACCTCTGTGAGGTTCATGTTACAAGAAAGCAGGGTGACCACTCTCTGTGTGTCTTCAGTAAACTCAGGAAGATTCCAGCTCCTTTCTATGCATTGATCAGAGCCAGGAAGCCCTGTGTGTAGGAGAGACAAGCCAAAGAGACTGTCTATAGTCTTACCAGAAATCCAGCTTCCTGTTGAGGCGAGTGTCAAGGTCTGTTGAGCATGGCATGAAATTTTTGACGAGTCTTGCAGTGGCTTGCATCTCTCAAGGTAACACGTGAGGGAGCAAGAATGTGTTGGATAAAGAGCCACACAGAAGTGCTGATGGACATGCTACAAGTTGGACTTCATAAGTAATTGAACTGTAGCTCCATGTTGATGTGCTCTAGATCCCATTTTGCTTTCCTAAAGTGGGTATGTATGGCAGTCTGGTTATCAACACCTTGTAAGTTGTCTTCAATAAACACTTGACCATGACTAAAGATATTTATTGTTTAAATTTATACTAGAACAAGTAGTGTTCTATACTTGGAATAATCTAGATATTTGAAAAAAGAAAATTCATGTTCTCATGTAAGACACTTATTACATTTCCACAGTTCTGTTATCATGAAAATCAGACCAGAACTGAATGGCCCCCTGGTAACTGAAATCATATGATAAATCTTTCATGTAAGAAACAATTACCCCTTAACTGACTATTTTTTAAGTAAATTTAACAAAACTGGAAACAAGCAATCTGAATTATAGAGAGAAATACTTATATATTCTATTTTTCCTGTGCAAGTGATGTCATTCTCAGGTGATTATGAGCCACTCACAAAATCACATTTACTGTACATTTATTCATTTAGCAGACACTTTTCTCCAAAAAGATGTACATCTCATAGAAAATACAATTGTACATTACCTTAGGAGAGAGAGACAGACATAGTTGCAGATGTGTGACTCTTAAGTACAGTTAGTTTCCGTCACCATGTGCGCCGACGTTCATCACACAAGTAGCTGAATAAAACTTTACCAGAACAGCATCAATTCCTAATCACTTTCCTAGTAGCCTTTTTTTTTTTTTTTTAAGATACATACAAACATTTATGTTACATTGCAGGAGCAGCTCTGTAAAGGACTGATCTGAGCATGAAATACCCATAAAATTTCCCATATCAGTTTCTGGCCTGAATAAGAGAAAGTATAAGAACTGTAAAAATCACTGAGTGGGGAGCTAAGAATGCAGATTAAAAGAACACAGCATTGGAGCAGATAAGGCCAAGCATCCCTCCTTTCTAAGGAACAAAGCTTTTTCTCTATCCGTCGAGCTCTGGCTCCTCGGGCAGTCGGCTCTACTCCTACCCGCTCCAACGGGACCACTGCCAGGAGGGAGGGGCACTAAACGATGACTAACGCTTTACCGACACTGAGCTCATGCTGCCACAGACAGAAAGGGCAGGAGGGTCCGCATATTTTTCTTTTAGAAATCCATATACCTGCTTGCGTATGTTGTTATAAATAAAATTAAAACAAATAAACACTGATATATTGATACACGTAACTGTTTTTTTAAACTGCCTCTTTCAAGACCACGCTTGTTCATCTCCTTTCTTGGGCATGTTCTGCTCGAATGGCGGTTGCAGTAGTTCAAAGAGCACTTTCATCAGGATTCCACGGAACTGTAAGCCAACACTATCTCACCCATTTTAAAAATGCAGTTTTACAATAAACATTTGTCTGAAACCTTTTGAAGGTAGTACATGTCTCAGCAAGAATTGTTAATACCAGGCTGCTATGTTTTTGTTAGCAGTTAAAGCATTCTCAGAATAATTCTGTGGAAAACAATCACTGCAAAAAATGTATCATGAGTTTCCAATGCTTTTTTTAAAGGAATATCTTATTGTCTTATTCAATCAATTTCTTTTTTCAACTTACACTGATGAGATACGCTGAACTACAGTACATGAATAAACAAATTACATTCTCACATTAATTGTATTCTTCCTTTACAAAGTTCTATCCGATCAAGTCTGCAAACATTGTATGTCAATGTGATTTTGGAATTCAATGTCACACAAAATAGTTTTTACCATCATTCAGGCAGGAATGTAACAGGCTGAAATGAACGTCTGCTTATTAATATGTACCAACTAGGATGAACAACTGCATGAAAATGGTTAATGCAAAAAACAAAATATTTCTTACATTTACATTTTGAGCTTCTTAAACAAAAGAAAGCAAATTAAAATGAGGATAGGCATTACTTGTTTGAATAATCATGATACTTAGTGATTTTTAACATCAAAATCTAATTTTTGACTGCAAAATCATAATACATTTATTTATTTATCAGATGCTTTCCTCCAAAGCGAATTCTAATGAAGTCTATGTAGTGTTTATGACCCCACACATCTTATTCACCGTGGTGACTTACACTGCTAGATACTTACACTGGGTCACTCATCTGTACATCAGTGGAACACACACTCTCTGTCACTCACACACTATGGGAAACCTGAACAGCATGTCTTTGGACTGTGGGAGGAAACAGGAGCACCCAGAGGAAACCCACATATACACGGGAAGAATATAATAAGTAGCAATTCATAAATCACATGCATAAATGTAAAATGTGTGTTTAAAAATCATAATTACAGAATAAAGCAAAATATTTATTTTTTAAAAGTCTTAAATGTCCAGGCACCTAAATGGTTTTTGTGTGAAAGAAACTGACCAATGAAAAAAAAAAAAAAAAAACACAAACACAAACACCTCAATTTGAGGACTTCAGGAACAAAAATCAATGCAATAACAAAGACATATCAGGTATTATGTTCAGTGTGGTAAAAGATAGATTTAAGACACTCAAGTCTCAAGGAAGGGTCTTGATACGTAACCCTTTAGCAACCTGCTTTAACTGAATTACCCCAAAATTAGAATCCAAGTGGAACAGCTGGTAACTTTAGACCCGAAGGCTAAAGGTTTATATTCCACCTCCAGCTGTAGTATAGTTAACCAAGGTACTTACCCTGAAATTGCTAAAGTAGAACTAACCAGCTATATAAATAGGTAAATTGTCACACGTATGCCTGCACCTCAAGGAGAAACACCTGACAAACAACTAGGTATAAAGAGCTCCACTCCACCATTCCTCACTGGTGGGTTTTCTGTGAGACAAGTGGTTCTGCTATGGTGGTACCTGGAGTGTCACCTTGCTGTCCCAGCCTCGAATCCTTGTTCCCAACTCTTGACTCCCTTGTCTTTGACCACTGCTTTGGCCTGTGATCATGATCTAGGATATTCCTCAAAGTGACATATGCCCCTTGGTTCTTTGCCCTGCATCTGTTCCCAGACACATCTTTTGCCTTGGGCTTCAGAGAAATGAGCTAGAGATCCTGCACTTGGGTTCCACCTCCTGTCTCCTACCTTGGGGTTTGTGACATAAAAAACTAAGCAGCTTAATATTGCATGTTGTTTGGTCAGGTAAATGTGAAAGGGCACGAAAGTATCTATGTGTGAATAAGTGCTAGCTGTGCTAATACTGCGTGCAGTAAGGTCAGTGGAACCTGGGAAGCTATTGCATGAGGCTGTGTAACATATGAGTGGTAGAGGCAGACAAGTGTGGACTGTTCAGGCTGATTTTCCACTGGACTTGTTTGAAATCGCACCCCATTGCTAACGGTGTTTTATGGTCCAAAGTGGAATCCAGTTCTCGTAAAACACTGGATCTTTTCCCTTCCCGAAGCTCGTAGTTGGAAAAGTTGGAAGTTGGAAAAGCAGCTAGTAATAAATGGAAAGGAAAAAATCTTACTGCTTTTTCTGAAAAGTTCTGGAAGCAATTAGTGCTGTATCCTTCACACACACACCAGCTGGAACCGCTTGTCCCGAGCGGGGTCGTGGTGAACCAGAGCCTAACCTGGCAACGCAGGGCGCAAGGCTGGAGGGGGAGGGTCCACGCCCAGGGTGGGACGCCCGGGGCGGGACGCCAGTCTATACCAAGGCACCCCAAGCAGGCCTCGAACCCCAGACCCACCAGAGAGCAGGACCGAGCAGGACCCAGCCAAACCTACTGCACCCCTTATTTATTCTTCAGACAAATTCTAAAATGTGTTGTTTATGTTTTAGTGAGTTTTTAAAAGGGAGTAAAAAAAAAAAAAAAAAAAAAAAAAACTCCAGCTTTCACATGTGCAGTGTGTGTCCTCTGTGTTCAGCAATGAAACCTTACTTGTAGCCAAAGTGCCATTAATTTGACTTGACCTCAGAATATAGTCTTTAAACCAGTGAAAAATATATCATCATTTTTCTGTTTCAAATCTTACAATTAATGCACTGTATATGATCAGATAACCAAAGCCAAAATCCAAAACTGTGCAGTTGGAGATTTTCTGACCTTGTTCTTTTGCTCTTACACAGCGTATGATCAGAGTTTATCTTAAGTTATCTGGTTAGGTGGGACACATGACCTGAGGAAATATCCCTGTGCTTTTCTCCATGCAGATGCTACAGGACAAATGCTTTCCAACTAAAGGTGATTTAACCTTCATTTCATTGCAAACAAAGAGGATAAAACAACACATTCGGCATTCTTGTTTTCAGTCTACACGTGAGTTTTAACTGAGTTCTGTAACTGTTACAAAATTACATTAGATTATCATTTGGACAAAATTAAATGAAGTATCCTTTGTGTCTTATAAATAAATGTAAAGCTGTGCAAGCGATAGCGCTGTAACTGCAGCTCACTGGCGTCATCAAGTGGCCTTTCGCAGTACGGTCACACAGCGTGCGTCACAGCTCAACCGTCGGCAGCCGTTCCTTAAGGTTTTATCCAAAGAAACAAAGAAACCAAGTGCTGTGTACCAGTACACACACACACAGAGTCCGAAACCGCTTGTCCCAAGCAGGTTTACGGCACACCAGAGCATAACCCGGCAACACAGGGTGTAAGGCCGGTGAGGACACACCCAGGACGAAACGCCAGTCCCAAGCGGGACTTGAGCGCCAGACCCACCAGAGAGCGGGGCCCAGGCAAGCCTGCTGCGCCATTGCACCCCCGTGTACTAGTACAATATTACATAAAAATTTAAAAGACAGAAGAAATCAACTGGGGGGGCACGGTGGCACGGTCGGTTGGACCGGGTCCTGCTCTCTGGTGGGTCTGGGGTTCGAATCCCGCTTGGGGTGCCTTGCGACGGACTGGCGTCCCGCCCTGGGTGTGTCCCCTCCCCCTCCGGCCTTACGCCCTGTGTTGCCGGGTTAGGCTCCGGTTCCCCGCGACCCCGATTGGGACAAGCGGTTCAGATGATGTGTGATGTGATGAAGTAATCAACACAATCAGGGACGTAATGTGTGCTGCTGAATTTTACTGTAGGGCCAGGTTTGTTTCGATATAGTTTTAGAAAAAAATTCTTGCCATTTGTCAGTGACTTGCAAAACACTTCACTACATGCAGCTTGAAGTCATTCAGAGAACAATTTGACAAAAAGCCCCAAAACTTCTTCGCACACAAATTTGATGAAGATACGTGCAGTTCAGTTATGTCGCTTAGAATACAATTCACACCATGTATTCTCTTCTGCTGCGGAAACCACTTGAGCGAGGGGACTTCTCCATCATATTCAGCTTTTCTATAAATAAAAATGAAATAGCTCAAATATTCAAGAACATCAAATAATACCCTGTGGCTTACTTCAGCAGATACTTAAGGTTGTGTTTACACTCTGTGCTTACGTACAAGATGTATATTTACATGTAGAGCTAAGAGATTTATGCATCTCACCATGTAAAGTGGGCCTAACACACACACACTTTCAGAACCGCTTGTCCTATACGGGGTCACGGGGAACCGGAGCCTAACCCGGCAACTCAGGGCGTAAGGCCGGAGGGGGAGGGGACGCACCCAGGACAGGACGACAGGACGCCAGTCCGCCTCAAGGCACCCCAAGCGGGACTCAAACCCCAGACCCACCGGAGAGCAGGACCTGGTCCAACCCGCTGCGCCACCAAGCCACCGCACCCCCCATGCGGGCCTAACAGATAAAGCAAAATGAGCTCGCCGTTAATATTTAGAGAGCATAAAGAGCGCCCTCTTGCGGATGAAGTTGCGACTCCCCCCTTGTTTTCAATGCTGTTCATCAGCAGGTCCGCTAAGGTACTTAATATACAAGATTAAAAACCATTGCATTCATAACTAAACTACTTTAAATATCTTACCACTTCAAAATCAAGAATTACAGCTAATAAAACAATTTTCTGCTTTGTAGCTTAAAACCCAGCTTAATAACGTTACGTGAACTGATTGGAGCATCCGATTTAAAATTACAATTTACATTTATTTTATTATTTAGCAGATGTTTTACTCCAAAGCGACGTATATCTCATAGAAAATACAACGTGTGCATTGCATTAGCAGAAAGAGAGACTTAGATGCAGACGTATGGTTCTAAAATTCGAAGTGTGCAGAACACCTGAGTGGGACTGTCTGCAGCTTCCACGAAATACAGTTTTGTAGAACTGAAAATATATTGTGTGCGCTCACAAATTATTTAATTCCACAAACCGTATGAATTTACTGTGACAAATTCACTTGTATAAGTGAGAGAACTTTGGAGACTAAAACCCCATGTTGCAACATAACAAACAGCCCCTGGGTCATTTGTACCTTTTATCTACTAGTGTTGAGAGACAGTTTTCTGGAACATGCCCAAAGCTACCCAAAGGAAACGAAACACATGCACTTATAATGCTTTCTTTTAAAAAGGGGATCGAGAACACAAGGCGGTATTGAATTGCTCACATCCACAAGTCCCTCTCAGTGGTGTAATGGTCTGGCTTCCATGGATGTTAAGAGCCCTTGAATGTCAAAGTATAGCGTGAGGTGTACTCCATGTGGACTGAGCTGCTCAATATCTACATGCGGTACAGGACTTTGGTACATGTAGAGCAGTGACTGAGGGCCATCCCCTTCCATGTGTTCCGCTCTGCAGCCTGTCCACGTTGCAGACAATGCTTTGTCCATCATCGTGCCACATTCTTTATGTGAAACGCAAAGCGTCATTCCTGACTACATGTTGACTGCATCAGAGCTCAGCTCCGTTCCTATGACAGTCTCTCTCTGAGGAAGAAGGCTCAGCAATCAGGACAAAGTGATGAAGATGTGACTCATCACTCAAGATGTGTAGCTGTTTACTGTCTCATCAGTGTCAGATAGGTTATTGGCAGCTTCTGCTACTGGATTTGGGGGGGGGACTGGAGTTCAGGAATGACCTAATAGCTAAGAAAAGCAATGAAGTCATAACCACCTGACTCTTATTCCCGGCTGAGTACTATGCTCCCAGTTGCTTCCGAGGCCTTGTTTGTGCACACTTGTGAGTGTGGGTGTGTGAGGATGTGTGTGTCAGATCACATCTGCTTAATACCAAGGAAGCTTGCTAAGGGTGGGGGCTTCTTATCCACTTTTACTTCAACAGCCTGACATCTTTCAATTAGGGTTTAGCCAACAGTTTCAATTAGCTCAGAGCCCCTTCTTTTACCACAATGAGCCCATAAGTGCACATGGCCTGTGGTGTCAATAATCCAACTGTTCCCATTGAAAGGAGCAACAGAGCAATAGACTGGGTGCTGGAGAGACCATCATTCATTTGTCCTGCTTTGTTGTATGTCAAACTTCACAATAAATGAAAATGAACTTGATACATCCAGAAAGTGAACATTTTTTTCCTGTCAGCATAATTACAACTGCAGTTTAATCAGAAATGGTTTAGTTCTATAAATACTAAATACATTGACATGATTTCTTACGGACAAATGACTGGTACAACTGCTCTGGCTGGAATAGTTCAGAATATATCTGTGCTTACATTCACAATGAGAAAGCCTTCAGTATATTCCACTGCATCCCTGGAGGTAGGAGTTTTGAGACGGGTGAAATTACACATCATGTGTAATTACTGATATAGTGGAAGCTAAAACACGGGACATACTATATTGCAGCACAGACAATGAGCAGCAGGTGGTATAATCATTAAGGAACTGGACTTATGTCCAAAAGGTTCATATCCCATGTGGAAACATCTCTAACATCCTTTTACAAAACAATCCTTCAGTGAAATGTCCAGCTGTACAATATGGCTGAAATTGTAATTCATGTCTACATTACTATCTTGTATGTAAATAATTTATTTACATACATTTATTGAGTCACCATAAAATTTTTGTATTACAAAGCATTCCATTTTTTTACCCTACATTCACACACACACACAATCTGAAACCGCTTGTCCCAAGCGGGGTTGAAGCAAGCCAGAGCCTAACCCAGCAACACAGGGCACAAGGGTGGAGGGGGAGGGGACACACCCAGGACAGGATGCCAGTCCCTCGCAAGGCACCCCAAGCAGTACTCGAACCCCAGACCCGCCAGAGAGTAGGACCTGGCCAAACCCACTGCACCCCATACATTCAGTTTGATCAGAAACATTATGTAAAAACAATTTCTAGAGAACTTTGTCATGAAAAACATCAGTGTAGAATAATAATGATAATAATAAGTGGTCACATGATTTACACATGAAAGGTGTCACTGTGAGTCTTGACATTGTCCCAAGTGCCTCTAACATGGTTCCCACTGGGAAAGGAACCACAATGGAATAGGGAGGGAAGTGCAGAGATGACAAATGGATGTTTGCGCAGAAAAAAATAAGCATTAAATTGCTTGCAGAGACTAGAAAATCATTTTTTGATTTTGAAGAGAAGCATTTAACCTCTCCCTTCTCACCTGAGAAGGTTGTGTGTGCAGGGATAAAGTCAGCCTCTGAGATAAGCCAACCCTGCCATGGAACAATTCACAACAAACGCACTGATAGGACGACAGAGAGATGGATCGCTGCTGGGGAGAGTCAATCAAACATTCATGACAGATGTGTGCTAACAGGAGGTACCTTTGGTGCAAACAGATGGTGAAAATCAAGTATGCCAAAAAAAAGAAGAAGTGAGGAGAAAAGGTAAAGGCCATTGATCAATGGGCCTAAAACACACGCAATCCATTAACCATGTCTGCATTAATTGGAGAAGGGTCTTCTGCACACACCATTAGTGAAGGGAGGTCACCTTTTGGGCCCATTGATCCTCTGCGACTGTGAACCTGGCTGCACTGTAGAGTCTGAACTTAAGTCCCCCACATCTTCAGTCCCTGGTATTCCCATTGCTGCCCTCCTTCTGCCTGTGCCTCACGTTAGACAGTCTGAACCGATAAAGGGTTAACTCTACTATCGTGGTCCAGGACCCCCACAGCACACACTGAGATAGCTCAGGGGAACCCCCTCCCTAATTAATGCTTGGGGAATGTGTCTAGACAATGATTATGTACACCTGAACTGGCCACTCCATTACATCATCCCCCGCCAATCCCTACCACGCCATTTGAATCAAATCCTTCTTTTTAAAGTTACAGTGCAGCACCAGTGAGTGAATCTTACAGCAGAGGCAGTAGTAAGGCAAAACATCAAATAGTTTAAGTAGAAAATATGGAGAAGCTATTACAACTGCAGAGAGCGCACATAAAATTCACACAGAAGCTCTATCCACCATATTGCTGGTTATTTATTGTCAGATTATCCATGGTTTAACAGCACTGTTTGCAACATCTCGACATGAAAATATGAGCACTGAGAAACCTCAGGTTAAAAAGCAACTTGCCATAAATAAACAGATAACATTTTAGCCATGGAATATATTAGGATATTGAAGACCTTTAACTAAACTTGTACATATAAATTCTGGCAGTTATATTCTTCCATACTTTTGTGCAAAAATATGAACGGCTCCACACAAGCTCTTGTAGTTACAAGTACATGTACTATACACCACTCTGGTACTCATGAGTCAAAATTTATATTAAAATATGTTAACTGTGGCAGTGGCAAAATTTATCTAATATTTTATTCCACAAATACACACTTGAACCTTTTAAAACTGACAGAGAAATTTATATTTTTATGTGGCTTTCAGTGTTAAACCATGCCATGTCACATGTAATCAGCTGATGTCCCATTACATACAGTATAGCCACCTGAATTTTCACTTGAAAAGAATTCATCATTTTCTGCAATGACATGTTTACTTGTAATGGAGTTAATATATTGAAAACAAATATTGCATCATGCAACATGGGATGGCGAAAGGACAAAGGAGGGGGAAGGGCAGTTGTTGTTGTAACCCAATTATGCAAAGCTCCTTGAGCATGAAAAGGACACAAATATAATGACAACTGATTAATTGAACTCACTCCGAAGGGGTTCCGCGCCAGACAATTTGGCTAAGCCACCACATCTACACCGCACCCAGTGGGCTATCGCAGCCCAGGGATGGCACATGGTGCCTACCTACCGAAACAATCGTCCCTTCTCTCCAACCTTGCGCATGAGTCCCTTTCCTTCTGGGGTAACTTGAGCAGTGATGTACAGGCCAAAGCAAAGTTCACCCTTCAGGTATGTGGGTGAGGCTTAGTTTGTAAAAACTCAGAAGTGTGTATGAAGCAGTGTTGCAGTCCTAATGGAGACATAGTCCACTGCAGTAAAAGTGATGCTTATTTCCTCTATGTAAATAAGAAGTGGGAGACCAGGACGTTTGTACCATTCACTCTCATATGCTTACCAGACACATCAGTGGTGCTCCCACATGCTCTCAGGGTCCACAAAGGCTGGTACTGTGATTGTATTCCAAACGGTCATCTGGAAGGGCACTGCAATAGTTTTAAATGTATAATTCATTTGACAAATTAAATATGAATAGGTCAATCAACTAAATTCTATCCCCAAAAATAGCACCTGAGAGTGGTTGTTCCCAGCAGAACTAAAACAAGTATTACCTTGAGAACATGATAAGTCTGTGTTGTATTATGAACTCCATGTAATATTTTAATGATGTATGACTATGATACAAATTTATACAGTAGCAAGCAGAAGTGCTAGTGAAACAGGACCATTTCTTTCCAGCCAATGATTTTGTGAGCGAATCTTAAAAAAAAAGCAGCGGGCCGTGATTTCATTCGAACACACGGGCCGAGTGAAGCAGGAGAGGCGGGGGCAGCTCTTTGTGCGAGTGTAGCTAAGGCTGCTAAAGCCTTCTTACTGGAAATGAGAGCCTCCGCGTGTGTGTGTGTGTGTGTGTGTTTCAGGACCGGGGGGGCCTGACGTTGCACTGGTACTGCAGGCGGCAGTCAAACTGCCGCCTCCTCCTCCTCCTCGTCGTCGTCAGAGTCCAACTCTGTCCGTCCGCCGCATAACGGACCTGACCCGCTGGAGCCGAGCGGGCGGATCCCAGGAACGAAACTTTTCACCCTTACGTCTTCAGTAAACAAACACCCTATCAACACTACAACACTACTACTGAAACAACTGACTGAAACCTTCACCTTCAGGCTTCAACCTTCTGCCTTGTCGCATAAAATTATTAACAAACGAACCGTTACCTTCGGGACCCTAGTTTACCAGTCACCTCAGTAAACAGAGACCAGCGAAACGGACCTCACAGTGAGTGACTGTAGCGTTTGTGGGAGTCGCCCACCACTGTGACTGTTGTCGAATTATTTATGCGAGAAAAATGGTCTACAATGAATGGCAGAATGTCCACTTTTTACGCCAAACACTCACCACTCCTTTAATGCTTAGCAAATTATTATGGCGGGATTTTAAGGACAGTCGCCGTCCTGTCAGTGGAAGGGCGACAGCGAAAACAGGGAAACGCCGCACGGAGCGCCACGCGCCCCACGCTTTCAGACGGAAGGGCCGCGAGCGCGAGAATGAGCCGTTGTGTCTGGGCGAGGAGGGGACGGCAGGAACCAGACGGGGTGGAGCGAAGCAGCGCCTGGCCCCTGCGCGAGCCGAAGGCGCGCTCGTCCCGCTCCGCCTCCTCCCAAGAGGGTGGGCAGTGGGGGGCTGGTCCGGGGGAGGGGCCACGGCAACGGGGAACGGGGAAGAAGGCGGGGCCGGGGAGGCGGCACTGCTGCTGGTGCTCCGGTCTCTTTGCTTGTCTTTGTCTCACTCTTTTGTTAGCCATGCCTAGCCTGCTGCTTCTAGCAGGGATCATGGAGAAAAATGGGGGCTACGGCAGTGATCTGGCCGGCTCCGGCTTCGGGAGCGAGGGCCTGCTGGTGCCGCCCGATGACGACGAGGAGGACTCCCGCGCTCTGAGGGTCGCGCTGGGCCAGCTGTCCCTGCTGGGTCTGGGGGAAACGGAGGACGGCGGCGGAGCGCCTGGATCAGGAGCACAGGACAGAAGTAACGGTAGCAATAACCACCACAGCAACCACATCAACAGCGTCGGCGGAGGCGGTGGCGGCGACGCGGGGCTCCTGCAGGGAAAGAGCAAGCTGTGCGCCCTGTACGAGGGCTCGGCTGCCGAAAGCAAAGGACGCGGCAGCAACATCACCGAGTGCGTGCCCGTGCCCAGCTCCGAACATGTGGCCGAAATAGTGGGCAGACAAGGTAACAAGACTCAAGAGCATAAACATGGTTTATACCTTACAACTGAGAATAAATGTGGCATTTCGGCGAATTTGAATGTTGTCTGCAGCTGTCCGACATCTCAGTTCACCTGAGATGCTTTATAAAGAAAAAAGGGAGTGGTGTTTTTTTGTTGAATTCCACCACCACCATGACCATGCCATAGCTGTGTTGTCATCCGCGTGCCTCCCCGCGTCACAATTAAGCGAGTTAACTTAAGTGTCGCTGTCAAAGTCACAAATGCAGAAAGAACTGTAGCGTCTTGTTCGACCCTTTACGCACCAACGCTGTAAATCGCGTGTGGGGCGTGCGTGTGTGAACATGCATGCAAACGTACAGAACAACACGCGCCAGGCGCCGCACGCGCGTCCTTTGTGTTTGCGCGCGCCAGACTTTCAAACCGCCCGAAGCGCCGGTGCTGACGAAAGCTTAGCTTATGATTATAAGTGAATAAAACAACTATGACTTCATTAATATCACAGTCAGTCGAGGCTTTTTGAAGACTTTTTTTTAATTTTTACTTTTTCCTCACGTGACATTCCGTTCGCTTGTCTCATTGTGTTCACATATTACCTCAGTGACTTTCAGACAATAACGGTCACACTGACTTTGCTGTACGAGTTTGAACATAACTCGTGTTCAGTTACATTAAAATTGAATTGACTGTTAGTGAAGCAGTCGAGAGTTTTATTTTAGTGTAAAGTCGATGCGTGTTACTTGCTCGTTTCGGCAGCTGTCAGACAAAGGGATGTGGAGGGTTTTTGTCCCGTCAGAAGCTCGCGAGCGCAACCACAGTGAGTAACGTAACTAACGGCTGCCGGGTGTCGCTCGTGCTGTGAAAGCCCAACACAAAGAGGACACGAATGGCTGCCCTGCTTTTACCACACTTCACCGAAAGGTATTTGCTCACTTCGGTGGACCTCTTGCAGATTACACATTCCACGGGCTACAGTAGTGCACACATGTGCATTTAGTAACAGACTGGCGCTTCTTGAATGCGTTGAAGCAGCTTAGTTTGTCACCAACGTGTTGCGCGGTCAACCCCTAGTAGTAGGTCTAGAACAGCGCTACAACAATGAAAGAAAGAAGAAAAAAAAAAAACTTGCTTTGTTGGGACGGTCCTTGCTGGACTTCCATTTTTGATAAGGTCTGTACTGTTTCCGTTGCCCTGAACGCAGTGGGTTAGGGTGTGACGCCCAGTCACCTGATGACCTGTGCTAAGCACATGGGGCAGCTCCCCTCACACAGGGGCTGTGTAAGTGTGTGTGATTTTCCAGCAATACTTGGGTACCACAGTGCAGCTCCAATATGGGCAAGCACTATCTTGGGTGTGTGATCCTCGTCCTGCTGGGTAGCATCCCTCCCTGTGCCACACCTTTTTGCCAGGTTCCCCTGAAGTGTGAGGCTGAATGTTAATGGAGCAGCGGCAGACAGGCACAGGGTTGACAAACGGAGCGGCCGTGGGCACCCCGCTACCAACTGCTCATTCGGTGGCTTTTCTCAGAAGCTTTGTCATTCTGTATTGTACTCTTTATTTCAGATTCAGCATTCTGCCTTTCCTGCGTTCAGATTCATTTTTAAATCTTTAGACAGTCTTGGAGTTAAGAACTGATATGCCCCTTCCTCCTAGACACCAGGGTGTGACTGTTACAGGTGATGTGGCGTGGCAGGTTTTACTGTGTCCTTCAGGACTGTGACATGGTCAGATTTGAAGAGCTCTTTATTCTAGCTGCTGAACAGTCTGAAAGGTGGAGATTCGATCCAGAGCATTAGTGTGAATACAATAATTTCATGCTTGTTTTTAGCGGTTATAAAACGACTGACTGCTGATTGTTCTGAATAGGTTAACTAAAAAAAAATTTGCTAACAGAATGTAATGTCAGTGCTTTTTGTGGTCAGTTTCCTTTTTAATGTGCTTTTTCTCCCCTGAATCCATAAGATATAAGGGGCATTTGAAGAATTTTGAACAAAAGAATTACATAAATATGTATCCAAATATTAGCAATATCTTTACATTACTTCAGCTATTACAAAGTATGCTTTTTAATACAATTAAAGTATATTATGTGGATTGGTGTACACAACCACTATGAGGTAATGAAAAATGAAAACTGCTGTTTTCATGTACACATTTAATGCTTAGTCATTTTCTTTCATAATATAGTTTATGTAATGAATTTTTCTCTTTTTAGCCATCATGAATTTTGTTGTAGAAACATTTCTAGAATTTTAAATCTTACTTTCACAGTTATTTATCACTCTTTTGCCCAAAGCAACTTCCAGTGAACTCTATGTAGTGTTATGAACCCACACACCTTATTCACCAAGATGACTTGCACTGGCACTAGATACACTACTTACACTGGGTCACTCATCCATACATCAGTGGAACACTCTCTCTCTGTCACACACTATGGGTGAACCTGAACAGCATGTCTTTGGACTGTGGAAGGAAACCGGAGCACCTAGACAACACCCACGCAAACACACAGAAAATATGCAAACTCCACACAGACTGAGCAGGAATTGAACCCCTGTCCTCTTGTACCATTCAGGCACTGTGAGACAGCTGTACTACTCACTGTGCTACCATGCTGCAACAAATGTTTTAATAAATTAAATGTTTTTAAAATTAAGTAAATTTAATTGTTGAAATTAACTTTAATTATGTACTATTGCACATAAATAAATGGATAATATGATTGAAATATGCACATATATGAATCATTCATCTGCAGTATGTACAATCTTAAAATTCATTTGTACATCAGCAATCCAAAATTTACAGTTTTTATGAGGTGTCTGCAGCAAATGAAGCTGCTCATCAGTACATCTTGAGCACATCTTTCCTATTGTGAGGTGAGTGACATATTTGTAATTCAGCTTGCATTCATGCCTGATACCATGGTGTGTGGAGACCTCTCAAAGGAGACACACTGATGCGTCATGGGTAGTCTTCCCAATGTCAGAAATAATTATCACTTTCTTTATGGACATTTTGAGAGTGAGGGACTGTCTGGGCTAGGAAAGAACATGCATTTTACTGGTACATTTCTGAAGAACACTATGGGCATACTGCACACAAAAAATGTGTGTTTGCGGGTGTACATACACATGAACAAATCTAATTTGAGATACAGTTTTTGAAACCATTGAGAAATACCTCAGTAGTAATCTTCCATATGCTTTTCATTTAGTCAAGTGACAAACTGCAGTTAATATCGCAGAGTTTTTGGAAATACACAATGGTATTGTATATGTTTTCCTCTCAAAAGTTCCTCTGTTGGGATTTAATCAAAAATGTGTATCTGCAAATAAGTTTTTTTTTTTTTTTTTTTTTTTTTTTTTTTTGCATCCCATCATAAATATGTTTCTTGAGATGTGAATTATGTTCCTGAAAATGTGTTATGATCAAGTGTCCATAAAGACATGAGCTCAGAGCTAAGCTGTAATATGACCATTTCCTGATCAAGGTCAATATACCTTACATCTCTTTTCCACATGCTGTTCAGTTTTTTTCATGCATAGTGAATAAATGACTAAATGTATCCTAGAATGAAAATTAAATAAATGGAAATAATAAAACTGTATTAGGGTGATTCCCAAAGCAGCCAATGTTAGTTGTTGCAATACAGTTGTATGTATTCATAAACAAACTGCATTATGGAAAATCAGTCATAAATAAATTTCCATCTTATGAATTGTTGCAAATGTCTTAAGTAAAATTATGATCAAGATAACATTAAAAACATACAATAGCTTAGGTTAAAGTATTTTGTATTATTCTAGTAAAAAACATTAGGCAAAAGCTTTGGCAAAAAGTCACCTTACTGTTCACATTTACAGCGTGACATTTAAATATGTTACTGGTGGTCGTTTTGGTTTGTATTTGCTGTGTTATGTCATTTGATTCACATTAAGATAATGTGTCAATGTTTTTGCTTAAAAATCTCCTAATGATTCATTATACTCACAATTGTGCTGTATCTTCTTAAGGATTTGTACATGCCAAGATTTTAGACAGATTTGCTGTCTTATATTGCAGTTTCCATTGATGCCTATAATTACTGTACCAAAGAGTTCCATGCAGAGAGCTTTAAAGTCCTGAACTTTATTCAGATTCTTCCCTCTTTCTGCCTCTTGTTCCTTGAGCAGGATGCAAGATCAAGGCTCTTCGTGCCAAGACAAACACTTACATAAAGACCCCTGTGCGTGGAGAGGAGCCGGTCTTCCTGATCACGGGTCGCAGGGAGGATGTGTCACTGGCCCGTCGTGAGATCATCTCTGCCGCAGAGCACTTCTCCATGCTACGGGCCTCCCGCAACAAGCTAGGCATGTCCTTCAATGCCTCACCTCCCACACCCCTGCCTGGCCAGACAACTATTCAGGTACGGGTGCCCTACCGCGTTGTGGGGTTGGTTGTGGGCCCCAAGGGCTCCACCATCAAGCGCATCCAACAGCAAACCTGCACCTACATTGTCACACCCAGCCGTGATCGTGACCCTGTGTTTGAGATCACTGGCTCGCCTGGGAACGCTGAGCGGGCTCGCGAGGAGATCGAAGCCCATATCGCCTTCCGCACCGGAGGTTTGCACGATCTCAATAACGAGAACGACTGCTTGGGGCCTGAAAGTGGGGGCGGAAGTGGGGGCCTGGAGAGTCGGCTGCATCAGGTATGGGGGCTTCAGGGTGGTCAGCGCAAGCCACTTACTAGCAGCTACCGCCAGAACTTCCCAGATGTGGTTGGAAACGGCAGCGGAGGGGGAGGAAATGGTGGGATGTACAGCAAAGGTGACTTCACAAGTCCTATTGAGAAGCCATGTACTTATTATTGTCCGGAGGACAGCCAGGGGTGGGGAGACCCCGACTACACCAAGCAGGTGACGTACTACACCCAGCAGCGGTCCAAGAGCTTTGGCGGGCTACCCCTGCCCCTGAATAAACTGTCACCAGGCTTGTCCGACTCCTGCAGTGCCCCCAGCAGTGGAGCTCTGTCTCATGCACAGGCGCGGCGCACCCACAGTGAGCCTATCTCCGTGACCGTTGGCTTCACCAGCCGGCTGCCTGTGCCAGAGTCACCGCCGGCCACAGTCCGTGACTGCATGACCTGCTTCGAAAGCAAGGTAACAGCTGCGCTGGTGCCCTGCGGCCATAACCTGTTCTGTATGGAGTGTGCCATTCGCATCTGTGAGTTGAGCCACCCGGAGTGCCCTGTCTGTCACAGCACAGTCACTCAGGCCATCCGAATATTCTCTTAAAGGCTGCCACTTACCTTATGCTTTTTAATCATCCTTTTTTTATCGGTGTGTTTTCTATGGTTACAATAATTAAGTATGGTTTTATTCCAGAAAATATAAAATTAAGCAAGCAGATATTTTAGCAAAGCACTGCTTGATTTACAAAAAAGTATATGAAATACATTTTTTAAATATATATTTTATAAAATTTTGTTTATAAGAAAAATATAGTATCCAGCCTTGTAGGTTTTTCATCTTTTTTGTTATTTCTTTGGTGCTGCTGAGTTTTTTTTTTTTTCATAAATTGGTTATATATGAAGAGGAATCAATGTGAACATTTTAATTTCATAAGTTTTCGTTTCACTTTAGTGTTACAATATATAAGGATGGATGGGGACTGGGGAATGTCTTGAGCCTGGTTTCCTGGTACCCCATATTTGAAATTAGAGACATTTGAGCAGCTCAGAACTGGTTCAGAAGTGTATAGAACTACTGCAGACATATGATCGGCCCTTTCATTTTTAGTCTAACAAAGACTGTAGCACTATGGCAGTTAAGGACTAACAACATACATATTTTCCTGGTGTTAAACAGGTTATGACCCAATAGCTTTGAAATTTTCCCACTGGCTACATTCCAGAGTGTTTTTCTTCCTCTTAATCTTCTCAGAAAAACACACTTCACCATCTTAAAAGATTTTCGTTTTATGTTGTGTAACTACTAACGTGCAATTAATTTTTTTTATAGAAGACTTAGAGAACATGGTTAGACAGTAGGAGGGGAGCACTGTTTAGTGTTAAGCAAATGGGGTACCAATGTTAGAATACTGAGCTGTCTTAAAAGCTCCCTTTCAAAGCAGTTTTCCTGTCAGAAAAAAAGATGTGAGCAGACCACCACCTTGTGGAACAGCCCTTGCCCATGTCTAAGGCCCAGAGCACCTGCTGGTTATTTGCAACTGTTAATGCAGCCCTCACAGGGCAGGTGTCTGATGGAGGGCTCAATATGTGACAACAAACTGGGAGTTCTTTTTTTGGGGGGGTAGCCTTCTTACCTACTATTTGTTCATACACAGTACAACTTACAGATCAGTTCTCGCAGCACTGACAATGTGTGGCTTCCTGGAGCCCCCAGTGTTTGTACACAGCAGCAACTCGGAGCCCAGCATTGTCTCGACACAGCCCACTCCGGCAGAAACCGGTCACTTGTTAAAAGACCCAGTCCAGGTGCAGACTGTTGGGGTATCCAGTGATGCAGAAGGGGTCCGGCCTGTGGACACAATGTATTCGACACTGGGTCATTTGGTGTCTCCCCCCACCCTTGTTTCCCCCTTTGTCTGCACATGCACAGAAGGCTGGCTGGGGTGCAGCTGGGAGAGTGTGACCCCTCCCTCTGCTGTTGCTCAGGGCTCTTCCCAAAGGGGGAGCAGGGCCTCCTTTGTCCCCAGATGCAGAGGCTTCAGAAAAAGAAAACAACTGGGCTGGATGCTGGCAATTTCCACTAAGAACCAAGTTCAAGCCCTTGTAATGTTCCACAAATTCTGGTATTCTGTTTTACATACATTTTTGTGATGTGATATAATATCGCTCTTAATGAAGTGTAACTCATTAAAGTAACACAAAGGACAACATCCTGACACTTTGAGGGGGGATAGCTTAAAATCTGAACTGTGCATGCTACTGCGAGAAAGAGAAAGTGCAGATCGAAGTTTCCATTTAGCCTCCCAGCGTAACAGACCTCCTGCAGCTGCCCCTCAAGGCGGCTGTTCTGATGCAAAAAGCTTGAGCCAATGGCCAGGCGGCTCTGAGCTCCACGATGAATCAAACGATTCTAATTGACAGGGAAGCTGTGGAGACGCCCCGTTTAGTCGCCATTCATGTTGAATCAAATTACACACCCTCTGTTTGCCTCCTGGCCAGCTGGGAGATACTGAAGGGAGGGTGGAATGGAAGCTGTTGATGATTCAAAAGAGCATATTTTTCTTTAGAAATGGCTGTTCCCAAAAAAAAAAAGGAAAAGCCAAGGGGATTGTGTTTTTGTTTAAGGTTCTCTGGTTGCTCTGAAGAGGGGTTGCCATACAGACAGGCGTGCAGTGGTGTGAACAAAAAAAAAGGTTCTGGTAAAAGGGATGGACTTTCAGATTGCTGCACCTTCACAAGAGCTGAATACCTAATTGTCATCCCTTGAATACCAAATATTGAAAATAAACTTCTAGAATTATTCTTCATACTGGTGGCCATTAAAAGGAGAGAGTCATGTGTGATGGACATTCATGTTTTATGTGAGGGGGGTGCTGGTAACATAGACAGCTGGTAGTATAGTGGTTAGAGCTGCTGCTTTTAGACCTGAAGGTTGCAGGTTTGAATCCCAGTTCTAGTACCCTTGTATAAAGTATTTCCCTTAAATTGCTCCAGTGAAATTGCCTAGCTGTATAAATAACTGTAGGTAGCTGTAAGTTGCTTTGGAGAAAAGCACCAGATAAATGTAAATATGTGGAAATACATGACAGTGATTTGTTTTACACTGCACACCAGCTATTTTTTTGTCCATCACTGCACAAATGAACAGATTGGGAGGGCTAAAAGATTACTCAGTTTTGCAGAACTGTATTTTCCTGCAAAATACGAAAAGTCTGTCAGATACCCGTTTTAACATTACTGGAATGAAAGTAATTCATTCAAAGCAAGTGGGTATTTTACAGTAACAAGTAAGAGCAAAAAAAGTGGAACTTTTATAAAACCAAAAGTAAAACTGCCATTTTTAGCTGAAAGCAGAAAGAAAACTAGAAATTGTTTATTCATGAAATCACATCTTAATTTAAAAAAAGAAACATCTGTCTTTATGCATACGCAGGAAGAAGAATGTGTGTATAAATTAGGGGTTTTGTTTCAGATTATTCTTACACTTAATTCAGACAAAAATTAAAGCACCTTACTAAACAGATATTAAGCAAAACCAACCGACCACTGATGGTGAATAAAGACCTGTTTATTATTTTACTTAATTTATTTTACTTGGGGACAGTGAACAATAATTACAACAGACATAAAAGTGTCAGATTCAGCTAAGAAGCCGTCTGTTCATTGGCAGTCTCTGGGAGGGCAAAGACTATAATAATGAGATATATGAAAGTCACTGGAGTTCTTATAGAAGTCTACAGAAGTACTTAACTATGAATTTTATACTTTCTGCAAAAGGAGATCCAAGATAAAATATTGAGCTGTTCCCAGTAAGGGTGGAGCTAATTATTTGGGTGAAACTGCACTGGATGAAAAGGTGATTATTTAGGGGTTATTACTAATCTTGTGCAGGCCATAGCCTGTGTGCAGATGCTCTGAAGCGCAGCACAAGTCCAGCCCTAAGATAGCATCAAGTTTATTATGTTGTGAATTTAAAGGAAGCCTCCCTGTCGTTTACATGAATGTATGTGTGAATAAGACAAACGTAGGCACTTAGTGCTGGCCGCTACTCTCAGCAACGTTACAGGGGCCTTCTTTTTACCACTATTAGAAGAAAGACAGTCATGATGTACCTGAAAACATCTTTTTTCTTTGTTTTGTTTGAGAGTATCCTTTTTTAAAAGATATATCAAGGTGACTATACTGATGGCAAGACTGAAATGGGAGATGGAAGCAGTGTAACAGTAGTGCACAATATTATTAATATAATATTAATTAATTAATATTAATAATATTAATATTGGGAATATTGTGCTATACATTTGCACGTCTGAATATAGCTAAATTACCATCTGTTGAAGTACTTTAAAATTTTTCCCATTCTAGATATATGGGCCAATGTTTAGAAAAAGATTATTTAAAAATATTATTTTTGTAAAATGCTGAAATCCCATTAAATGAGTACAGCCAGGTTATTTATATAAAAAGCAATACATTTTTAAAGATCAATGAAAAAGTCATTTTTGATAACCACTTCATTTTCAGTGCAAGTCATCCAAGTTTCACTCCTATAAGTTTCAAAACTTAGCTGGAACCGAAGATTTATACAATTCTTTAATGAAGTTAATACACTGTAACCATTTATATCAGAGTAAATGGGAGAAATTATTTCATTGTGTGAGTCATGGATGATTTGTTTTTTAGACCTTTTAGCTTATGTAGATAAGCAGTTACTATTTTATTTATTATGTTTAATTTAAAAAATCACAATCATCTTGGGACCATTAAAAATTTCAGAAACACTTAGGAGCACTTAATAATATGAGTTTTTAATGGCTATGAGAACAAAGAACTAAAAGCCACTGTTCATAGAAGTAGAATTCTCCCATATTTGCTTTCAGATAGTACCGTTTTTGAAATTACATTATTTGTATTCATTTGAGGACACATTTTTATTTAAATAATACATTTGACATTGTCATTGCAATGCTTCCTCAGAATAAGTACACATTTACATGTACAATGTTTGCTGCACTATTACTCACTATTCATATTTATTTATTGCTTTTAAGGTGTAGGCCTATTAAATAACTACAAGTGTTCTTTAGTGTAATAACACATCCATAGCAGATACAGTGGTTGTATATTATCTAGCATATTACTTTGGTGCTGCATCCAGTGATCATAATTGCACTGTAAAATATAGCATTTAAATGTGAACATGTAATGTTATTGTGTAAAAGAGAGAACATGGAGATTCTGTTGCTTATGCCAAGCAGAATTACTTCTTTGGAGGAAAGTGTTGACAAAATATTGTTAATACAACAAGGCAGGCATGACATATTGGTGTCATGTAGCTTGTAATACCACATCCTGGGGTTACAAAAAGTTTTTCTCCCCCTTTTAGATAGAGCAAAGACTTTGACCGTAATGTGGCCAGTGGGTATTTGTTATTAAAAGTATTGAGAGAAACATAGCATTTATTGAATATTAAGCATGCTGCATTTACTCATATTTAGGGTGAAATATTTATTGGAAAAAAATAGTTACCGTAAGCATATTATCAGAAATATATTTCAGTGTTTTAAACTCAATTTAAAATATTCTTTGTAGCTGATTTATTACAGTGTTTTATTATTCTGTTGAACAATATTTACGTTACATAGAAAGCTCACCCTCTCCTTGGTTGCATAAGATTAAATGTTAATATCGGTAGCCAAAGAATAAAATGCTAGAGATGAGATTTTAAAAAGTTTTTTAAATTATAATTTTAAATGGCTAATATACCTACTAATGTAGTTTACAAAGATGTACTGTGCCAGAATTATATTGTAATAAACCTGATTTTCTGTGGTTTACTTATGCTATGCTTTAGGAACATAAATTGGCTATGAAGACCCCTCCAAAAAGTCAATATTCAGTTTGCAATTTAGTCATAAAATAAACTGCTTAATTATAGTGAAGTATTATTTTTATTGCATTATGTCTGACTTCAAAAATGCATAATTGCAATCAATATTTCCCAAAGAGTTCAACATTGGATAAAGGAATAATCTGAGGCCTGTATAAGTTTTTAGTCATTTAGTTAAATTTTAGTTATTGCCAATTTGTATTTCTGACTAAAGCTGGAATATTTTTCTTGTCCTAATTTTTGGAACATTTTTCTTGTCCTAATTTTTATGGAGAGAAAAATGTCTATTTTTTTGTGGGGGGGTGGTGCGGGTAAAGAAGGAGGTAAAGAAAAAATGATGTTCTAATGATCTGAATATATATGGGATGAGGATTAATTGAATCTGGTTGTACTGCAATTCCTGTAGAAATACCACTCAAGGGCTATAATACTAAGGTTCTCCTTCTGATCTCAGCCAACATTATGCATTTTATTGTTTGTTATAAATAACATCAAACATTTGTAAAGGACAAATTAAATGTGATATTTATTGTGAAGCCAGCAGTAAAGAAGGATTTCTTAAAGCAACTGAAGGGTGTCCTATAAAAGCTTTAAAAAAAAAATGATTGTAATGTTTTTGAACCAACACAATTTTCCTTGCAGTGAAACCTGTTAGCAGTAACATGACAAGTTTTCCTTTATTAAGGGTGGGTTCTTTGCTCACAATTCACTCAGTGAGCCTGCTGATGTACTGTATAGTAAATCTGATTTTACGCAAGAACAAAAGGATTCATCTTCAGTGGGGTCCAGGGATCCCATTTCTATGTGTTATGGTGTGCTAACATTGCTTCAGTGTAAGATTTTTCTTACAGCTTTGCTCCTGCACTTAAAATGTCAGTCTTCACAATGGGTACACACTGGAGGAGAAAACCAACAGAAGTACATACAATGTACATATCATTTACATAGTAAAATTACTACAATGCTGTGATTAAAGAGTCCTGGAATATGAGACTAGCCCAGTGTGCTTAATTATATCAAGAACACTAGTTCTGCTTTGAATGTATAAATGTCCATTCTGCGAAACATGCATTCCTTTATTGTTTCATTCATGAGCCAGAGGAACAGTTTTTATTATTTTATCACTGTAATGTGTGAAAAGGTTTCACTGCAGAATAAATTTAGTCTCTTCCACTTAACATTTATAATGCATCTTTAAAAAAAAATCCTATTACACTTTTGTAAATTCTATTTTGCTAGCATGGGTTATTATTTCATATGAAGGGGTTACGTCTGTATCTGGATGTTATTTATAAAAAATGTAAAATTAGCAAGCCTATTTATGTGTATTCATTTTGTTTTTTTATTTACAAATACAAAAACTTAATATATTTCTAAATACAGGAAATTGGTTTCTAGTAAAACGGTAAAAACAATAAAAATGAATAATTTATGAGGGTTAAGAAGTCATTCATGCGGTATTTCATTGCTACTGGAAAAAGTTGTTGTATGTTTTCCACAGTATACATTATAATCTCAGAATTGCAATAGCAACAGTACAGTGCATTCATTTTGAAAACAACAAGACTGTAACATACAGATGCCCAACCCACCACATATCCAGAACATGTGTCTGACACTGTAAACACTGTATTAAAATTAAATGGTTCTTGCTTTCTTGGAATTGTAAAAGTCATTTGGTGTGGAATTCCTGAATTTGTCAACCTGTTTGAGAACAAGGTTACATAGTCATTTTACAATGTTTAAGGATTCTTAGTGAGTCAAAGTTAATTTCAGATTTATTTCCTGTTCTCTTTTTCTTGCTGTATTAAATTCTTTTTGTATTCACTATCTGCAGCATCTGTATGAAAGGTATGCAACGTGTATGTGTAAGAGAAAAGCACACACGTATACATATCATGCATATATCTACTCCATGTAATGTATTCTGAAAATCAATTGTGTAAAAACCATACACTAAATATTTTAATGAAAGATGGAAAAAAACAAGTAATTGTTTAGTGGTTGACTTTTGATGAGTAAACACCACTGTGGTTTGGGAGACAAAAGATGTAAGAATGCTGCAACAGATCCCAGAAGCTTCCTGCAATGTACAGACACAATATGCAGTAGATGTATGGTAGCTACACAGTAACACATTCATACATATCCATACAAGTTTGCATGTTTCTTGTGTCACAGTCTAGACTGGAGGGCAGCGCTGTGCCGGGTGGAGTGAGGAAAGCAAAAGCTGCTGTATGAGTACAGTAGAGTATAGCTGTGTGGCGAGGTGGCCCAGCTGTTCGCCAATGTAGATCTTCATAGTAGGTACCCTACTGACAGCGCAAAAGCATTTATAAAACTGGCATAAACAGCAGTTAATAAGGAGGCTCTTTCAGTTCCCATGCGATTGTAATACAAAAGAATAATATATTCTCGTAGTGTGTTGAGTTAAAGGAGACGCAGCTGCTCGCACACATTCATTCATGGAACTTTAATTGAATTATTGGGGTGACAAAAAAATTAGAAATGCCTTAAGGAAAACAAAAGGTCAAGTTTGGGACTGAAACTGCCTCTTTGCAGAAGTTTATTCCAGTCTGTCCTTTTCAGCTGTCAAATTCTTCCAGCACTGTAGAAGTGTTTTATCATGATCTAATAGTGGTTTTAGTGCTATAGTTTGGGCCATGGGGCCATTTCCTGCTTTTCTCTGTGAGGACGGGGCTTTGGCCTGTTGATGGGTGGTCAGTCGCTACTGGTGTCCTCGTTAAAACCATACCAGTGTCGCTGTGACCACAAGGCACACATTGCCCATCCACGCACTAGCACATGTACTCTTGAGTTTTCAATTGTTTTAATAAATGCTGTATTAGTTTTTTTAAACATGGTTTCAAAATGTATTGTAAATGTTTCTAATAAAATGAATTGAACATATGAAAAGTGCTATGCTTTATGTGCATTTTAATATCAGTGCATTGTAGAAAACGCAAAAGTAAACTGCAGATCTTAGAACACCGGCAAATTATTGCAAATTTATGTAATTATGAATGATATGATGGACAACTGTTTCTTTTACAGACCTGTGCAGGCTGTCTTTCTAAAATGTGGGTCCAGGTTATAAAGCATATTAGTGGCATGTGGTGAGACAAGGGAATTCCAAGTAACTGCAGGTAGCTTTGCCAAATATGGATGGAGTTTTAAAATTTTCTGCTGATTAAACGAATCAGGTACAATGAATTTCACCTTTGAGTCTTCAAAGGTCTGTTGTTTACTGCCTTGTGATTCAACTTTCTACTCAGCCGTTTTGCCACTGACAGAAATAAGCCCACTTCATGGTTTTTATTTAGCTCTGTGAGGCTGTATCCAGAGGCCCATATCCATGAGTGACATATCACCTGCACAGTGAGAATACAGCAGTTGCTCTTTTGTTTCCTTGACAGAAGAGCTTTCATGACACCATTCTATGGAAGAAGACACACACACCAGCAAACTGAGATGTCCATGGGTGGGATGCAGAGAGGTGCAATTTTTACACAGCAGGGAAGAGATTGGAATCATTTTAAAACTCCAAAACCTCACTAAAATATGATATTGAGTAAGCAGAAGAATAGAATAAATCCACATTGCAGCTCTTTAATAGAAAACAAAGTAAATTCACATTTTACTATCTGATAGGGAAATCTGAAATTTAATTAAATAAAAAATGTATTCATTCATTTTAAAATGCTTTTTATTCCTTTGAAAATGAATGGCAAAACACAATAAAAGCTTGCAACAGATTAACTGAAAAGACATTATTTGAACAATAAATGAGTAAAAAAAACATCTAAACAGTATTGATGTTATTGATGAATTAATTTGTTTTTGATAGGTGTCTGCATTGTCTCTATGTAAACTAAAGAGTCAAAACTGAGACCCCAAATGAAACATTAACCTCTTTACAAATGGATTTAAAGCACTATGTCATTGCACCTAGTATGTGTGTTGTCTCAAGGATGGACTCTAGAGTAAAAACAGGATTCATTCTCTTAAGGCGGCTTTAGTCTAGATTTCCTCTTTGACTGGTGAGTCCAGAGAATGGACAAAAGTTATTCCAAAGAACCAGAGGCTGGACACTCTTCACAAAGTTCAAACTTTGAGTTTGGACCCAAAAACAAATAAGACCTTGTTTTTTAGAGGTGTTACAGGCATGCTGTTAGCATGAAGTGCAGTGGATGTTTAAACCTGACAAGAACTAAAGTAACTAACTATTAGGAAGTTACATCTTACAAATGTATGGAAGTTGAAACAGCTCACAGCAGCAACTTATAGCTTCCCCAGCTTTATTGAATAACATTTATAATTCAGATCAACTTAGAACACAGTTGCACCTCAACTTACAAATACAGTAACTGACACCAAAAGTTGGTTTATTACTCAAAATGTTAATTAGTGACTCAATTGCAATATGCAGTAGATTAGGGGTTCTGACAAGAACAATGGTATTGGACTAAGTAACTGTTCTTGGATTGTACTTCTTTATCCATAACTCTTCATCTGTTGGTGAAATACACTTTCCCTTACCAAGCTGGACTTCGCTTTACAGAAAAGTGTCTGCTGCATTAATTTATATTTATTTAATTAATTATCTGACGCTTTTCTCCAAAGTGACTTTCAACAGAAGCGTTTCTATGTAGTGTTACCAGCCCACACACCTTATTCACCGTTGGTGACTTACGCTGCTAGACACATTACTTACACTGTGTCACTCATCCATACATCAGCAAAACACGTTTCTCCTGATCACTCACGCACATACCCACCATTAATAAATGTGAACTTCAACAACGTGGACAGCTTCGCAGGTCTGAGGAAACAGCGTTTTTCAAACACAAACAGAATGACAGATTTTCTCTCTCTCTCTCGCTCTCTTGTGGAAAGTGAGAGGTCATACAGCCCCTTCCTCTCGTGAGCCAGGATGCCTCGTGCACTCACCATGTCAGAAGTATCAAAGTTGGTAGATGTAGAAAACGGAATCATCCACCGCTTGTTCATCTTGTTTGCTTCTTTTACACCTTTTCCACTCTTTTGGAAAATTTAAGGTAGAGCTACTATTCATGATTGTTGTTGGCACACAGGGCGATGCTTTTGCATACGGCATGAACGCATCCTCCAGTCTAAATACTTCTCAAGAAAGGTTTTATCTGCAAAAAGTTTACTGCTTTTTTTTTTTTTACTCAGCAGTTAAGTTGGGATCCAGCTGTATTGTAAAAAATCTGATATGACTGGCTGTAACAGAAAAGTTCTATGTGTGAAGGACAATAAACTTTGAAAAGCTTTAATGAAATATTATTTACTGCTTCGGAACTGCATGTTTATCCAGGTTCCTCATCACTTGTGTGTTTTAAGTAATAACTGAAATGTCTCAAATCGCAGCTGTCTCTTGATGGGAAACACCCTTAGTCGCTACAGCTGGGCAATTGTTGGGCTGATCTCTCCAACCCATCTCAGTTGTTCTGGCTGTAGGAGACATGTGCAGGGCTGTGCAACATCAGCTAAATGGTGATGGGTATGACTGTTGAGTAGGGAGAGAAGTGTCCCAATGTTCTAATGAGCTGATGTCTGCCTCTGAGACACAGTTGTCGGGGATGTCTGGGGCACCAGTGAAAACAGCCTAAGCAAACAGCTGCACTGGGGTGACTGTCAAGTCCTCATCTCTTGACCTTGAGCAGATTCCTAGTGGTGCAATACTTCTGCCTGCTTTCCACTGTACATAAAGAGAACAATGCAAATTAGTCTCCAGCTCATATGTAGACATTTTCACACTTCATATTAGATCTTTCAGTTCTTGTGCGCAGCTGAACGCTGACCTTTAGCCTTAACCCTGCAGACCGGTCATTCCCTTTACTGCCCCCCACCACTTTGACACAATAAGACCTCTTCTGCTCCCTTGAGAACCACCTCACCGTTACGTCAATTATGCCACAGCCACAAATATAGAGGCATCTGGACGTAAATGACCAATTAACAATCTCTGCACAAAAGCTTTCGACGTGTCAAGTCCAAATTTGAAAAATAAGACTTTGTCACCATCTAGCGTTCACACACAACCAACTCGTGTGCTGGAATACAGCTGGCCGGCCTCACTAAGACCTCAACGCTTCAGATGTTCACCTTTTGGCGCGTATGGTCTGGACCAGTGCTGCGTGTTGTGTTGTATTACAAGTATTGTTCTGTCAAAACTGAACATGATATAGTAGTGCATTTCACACAGGTCTCATAGTTGCAGTGGTTTCAATGTAGTTTACTGGATATGGAAGGTAATTTATATGTGCTGGCAGGGCACATGACAATGATCCATTAAACATTTTCTTTGTTATGGAGCCACTGGCAATCAGTTGCTTTAACATCTGTTACTCCACCCATCCGTTTTCATTACCACTTGTCCAGGTCAGGGTTGCAAAGGGCTGGAGCCTCTTCCAGAACCATCCGCAAAGTGGCAGGGGGCACCCCAGCAAGGATGCCAGCTCATCGCAGAACACCTGTTAATGTTGTGTTTGTCTTTACCAGCAGTAACTAACACCCCACTCTATTAGCTAATGTCATTTTGCAAAGATGATAGGCAGTTTCTAATAGAAAAGGATGGTGAGGACCCGAGACAGCTAGACCCTGAAGTTAAAACATAATGAAAGAACATTTTTACTTTGTATGCTTTTCAGACAACAATTAAAGGTTGTGTCCAAAAGCAGCAGCTACAAATTTAAGAACAGTTGAGATGGAAACGCTGCAAACAATCACCTATTCGAAGTACACCACTACACTTTTCTAAACCTACTGACCTTCTGTGATAGCCTGTTGGCTTACCACTTATGAAAAAGTAGTCCTGTTCGAAGTGTATCGGAACTTTTCCTAAATCAGGCAACTTTGCCAGGTCAAGTCATTCTTTTAATGTTACTCCAAGTATAAAGAGGAAAACTAGGTTTCATCTCTTTCACACTGTATATTCCAAATACCTCCCTGTAATCTTGAGTTATTAACCCAAGACAGTGTAGTGGCTGATCCAGCATTTTAAGACTAAAGTAAATGAGACTCTCAGAGACTATTTATTGAAGGACAAAAAAGCTATCCTTAAGTGAACTGAAAGTACAAGAACTATTGAGTACTAAAACTACATTTAATTAAGATTAGCCCTAATTACAGATTCCGGTTTCATTGCAAATGGTGCTTGACTAACACAGTAGCAGTATTTTTCAAGGACATACTGATTTAGTGGAAAGACTTTGCCATCAACAAGTACTGTATGTGGAAACATAATGTGGTAGAGTGCTATGACAGCATCACAAAAAAATTAAACTTCAAAAAACCCTTTTTACAAAACATGCATCACTGGTAATCAAACATTTTCAGTTTTTAGTTACAGAAGTATGGAATATGCTGATAGATTGGTCAATGTTTAATGAGGCCATGGAGCCACTTTGAGCATTATAAAATTATATTTTGGGTGAAGTCATTCAGTCCAAACACTAGAAATAAACAAGAAAAAAAAAATACACACTCAGCAAATGTAAATACTACCATATTGTCAAAAAACCACTGTGACAGACAGCCTTGTACAAAACCAACAATAGTCCATTTAAATGCTGCATTTGACACTCCTTATGAGTCTTCAGACTATAAATCCAACAGAAGAGTTGCTGAAAAACTTCATCTATGATGCAGCCACTTGGGTCAAAGGCTCTTCCAAGTACTGCACAAGAGCTTCAGCCTACAAATAAAGACAAAGATATTTTGAATCCACTGCTTATAACAAGAATCATTATTCCATACTGTGTCTAGTACAACCAATTCATTTCAAACTCATACAGCTCCATGAGTGAGTATTTTCCCATTCTTGCTGAGGTACTTGCTTAGCCTTACCACTATGTCATCACTAATATTTTCCTTTTAAAAATGCTTACAAAGTAAGAAGTGTTTCCCCCAAAACCAATGGTTGAGAAACAGGTATCAACAGGTGTACTGAAGTTCTGCCACCTAGAAAGTGAACTAAACCTCATTAATTTTGTTAAATGCTAATCAAATAATCACTGTCTATATGAAGTGGTTTTCTTAGGGGGGAAAGAAGAAAACAATTCACAATTTAAATACACCCATGAAACCTTTTCAGTGAAATGTTAGATGTAAATATCAAAAAGGAACAGAACAGTAAACATCCTCAGGCTTTTCCCAACAATAACTGAGCTTCATTGCCATCTGCTGGAAGCTCAGGACAAGCACAAACATTGGAGAAGTTAAGTCCAGTCCTCCAACTTGAACATTATGAGGTTTGAGAGTTGATGGGTTTTTTGGTAACTTTTAGAGTTTGTTTGTTTTAGGAGGTTTTTTAAAAAAATAAAAAAAAAAAAATCAAAACACAATCTAAGTGCAGTTTACACAGTGACACTATGTGCATTACTTTGAGTTATGTTGGGGCATTTCTTCCAAGCCTCCATCATACCAAACAATGCCAACTGTCTTCTGAACTATACATACTGCTGTATTTAATTTTGTGGGAAACAACCCATTAAAATGAGATTTCTCCATTTCTTCCCAAGTTAACACTGACTTGTTTACATGCATGGGTGACCAATATAAGAAACAACAAGCATGAGCTACTTTAACAGCACACCATTAACATGTGCGGCTTCTTACACCATATAGCTTTAAACAAAAAGTTGGTGTTTTTGACATACATGAACTCAAACTCACCTTGGCTTTCAGCATTCCAAAGCCCACAGTCTCCTTGGCATACATACACAGCAACAGGTTTGCAACCCGTGTAATGGCCACCCTCCCCTCCTAAAACAATAGCACTTTTCAGGAACATAATTTTTCACATATACAGAAATTCCTTGTGTGATATTGTTACATTACACAATAATGCAAAACTACGGCTCTACGAAGTCTAGTTTCTTCATTTTCTAATATATTTAGGATAATCCACATCATAGAGTAGTAATTACAAACTCCTTCACGAAATCCTTCACCAAGGTATTCAGAATTGATTCGGAACACCCTGCTGTACTAATGATTCAATCACAGTAAGACATTTTAAGTCAAATGTGACCACGATGTAAACACAAAGGTTGTTAATAATAAAATATTATTATTATTATTATTATTATTATTATTAATAATAATATCTTGAATTAAGTCTTCAAGATGTCTTGTCAGAGAGTAACACAACATACTGAACAGAACAAAGGCAGGCAACAGCAACATAACATTAAAAGTGACATCTGCAAACACCACAGCAGACTAGAACACTCGGTGAACAAACTATGGTATTCCCTAAAGGTAGAAATTATTTAAAAAAAAAGGGTAATTTACACAATGAAAACACACTGTGCAGTGCATTGTGGGAAGGCCGCCAAACAAGACAAGCTTCCCACCTCTAACACAACGAACAGAGCAGCTGCAACTCACCATGCAGTCCATAAGAATGAACTTGAGCTTGTCTTCATTGAAGGCTAGGTGCCCATTTTTGTCGTATGCCGCCCAAATGTTGCTAGCGATGGCAGCAGTGACACGGGCGTCTGTGTCACCATAGCCCGAGTAGGCGAGCAAGGAGCCTTCATTGTTCAGCAAGCTGTGTTAGAGAACAAGCTTCATATTACTGTTACTGCCAGATTTCATTACTTCACAGCAACTTCCAGTCTCCAGGTGCTCACACTGTGCTGGCTCTGTGATGATTTCTCTTGACATCAGGGTGGTACTGAGCTGCCTGCCTATTTTTTACTGGACATCAATTTATTATCTTCTAGTGACTGTAGTGATGTCATAAAAAGCTGTATAAGATTGTTTCAGTTAGCTGTTACTACTTGCACTCTTTTTTTGTTTTTTAACCTAGAATGCCCAGGAGGGGTGGGCAGCCACTGGCACTTGAACCCCCAGAGGTTCATTTCTCACCTTTACTTTTTGGTTGGGAGTTTTTTTTGATTTTCTTTCATCCACAACCAGTTGATTTACTTTATAGCTTTACTGGCTAGTATAGTTCTTGTAGTAATTTAATGTACAGCTAACCTTTTACCCTTGTTATTGCTACATGTTTTTATCCTTCATTCAGTGCTCTGTCCCTGTGTGAGAAGAATGCTCCATTAAATAAATTGAATTTAATACTTTGTTGAGTATATGCTGTTGTAGACTCCTGCAATTTCCTCTGGAATTTAAATTTAAAAAAAAAAGTTTCCATCTCCTTTTTAGGTCCCTTCCCTCAGCCGCTACATTCACATTGTTGTTTATTTCAGTGCAATTCATTGGCAACTGAGTTGTTCCCCTCTCTCAACGCCACTGAACTGCAGTGTCACTATGCAATAAACAATTGATCATATTGAAATCTAGGCTGTCCTCTGCTGTAAAGGCTCGCAACCCTGTACTACTTTGCTTTTTTTCTAACCAACCCTCTAAGTCACCTTCAAGCGTCGGTTAAAATACCATAATCTTAATATTCACATTTAGCAGACGCTTAGTTTTCTCCAAAGCGACGTGCATCATCATAGAAAATAATCATGTTACATTATGATTACATCAGCCTGGAACAAAGACAGACTGCAGATGCGTGATCTAAGTACAGTTTCTTTCTTTCCACCATGGCATATATATGAACCTATGTACATCACACGAGCAGCTGCATGAAAGGTTTATCCGAATATTATATCGACGATTCCTAATCAACTTGAACTTCCTATCTTAACTTAACTGTGTGTGACAGCTCAGCTGTTTTAACTCAGCTGTCACAGGCTCACACACGCGACTAAGTTACAACAAACACAGCTGAGTTAGTAATTGAAAGAGCTGGAAAGAGCAATTTTTACAACAATTCTACTTTTATCACACTGGCACATGATATTATGACCGTATTCCTGCTTCATATACGAACGTCAGTCAGGTAGGTGAAGGCCGAGCTACTCACAGTGTGCTCTGGACTCCGCTCGTATTTGCCTGACTCAGAACTTGAGTCAACGCTTTCGGTCGCAACATAATGAATTAATTCAACAATAAGCTTCGAGGGGACGTAAATACAGAAACAAAAGCAAAGGCAGAGTCCAAAGAAAGAGTTTGTTCCGCAGCACCCCAACCGCAGTACGAGTCACCTGATTCTACATTTTACTTCCTCGGGAGAAAGACGCACAGCATTATGGGAAAAGATATAAATGACGTCGTTAGAACGTGACTAGGCTCGTGAGTGGGTTTTCAACGGTTCGCTACAGAACCAGTCAGTAGAAAGCAGATTTTCTGTAGTCCTGTGTTGTCAGTCATCCGTTTTACAGTTTCCAGAGTTACTAAGCGTGTCATGTTAAACCGTGTGAGAAAAAGTGTGCTGTGTGTAGTCCTGCCGTTAAGACTGTCTGGGTTCACTCAACGTTAGAAAACAATCATCAGTAGCTATACAGACCAGAGCCCCCTCACAAAACGTCCATGAAAATGCATATTATCTGTTAAAAGTTACTATGAGAAATGGATCATTTAATCACGTCAATCACTTACCTAAGCGTCCAGAACCGAAATCTCCGAGTGTCCTTGTGTGAAGTCCCTTTCGTTAAGCAAACACCTCCATCACGTAAAATATTCCTATTTCTAAAACAGCAAGTGTTAAACTTCTGACTCGAACAAGAAAATGGACACCGCTGGCTGTAAACCAGAAGTCTGGAGGCTTGAAAAGACAGCTACACCCGGGAATATATGGACATGATTGAATATTATTAACTCTTAACAACAAATTATATTAAAATTTTTTTAAATATTTTCAATCATAACAACAACAACACTGTCACAGTGACACAGCGACAAATGCAAGAGAGAGTAATATTGTAATTGCATCTACTAGTGTAAATCAAAGGTAACAGATTACAACGTTTCTCAGAAGTGATCAACTCTCATCGTCCAAGTTCGTCGTCCCAAAGAGTTTGTACCTTCTGGGTTGTTCTTCAGATCAAATTATAAAAATATGCATCACTAGGATAATTTTATTATAGAAAGAGAAACACAATTATAGATAACAAATGCAAAACAGTATAGTTATTAAGAACAAAAAATACAATTATTAATTTAAACAAAAAAGGGGAAAACAACTAAGAGCTTTCATGTTTGACACTTAATATTAACGTGTTTATGACTTGTTTATAAAATGATAGAATGTGCCATTTGGGCTGTAATATACATTTCTTTACTGGGTATGGGGGTAGCGGGAGCAGGGTGGATGAAGGATACCGTTTATTTTTTCGAGGGATGGAGGGGGGGGTCTTTTCCTAGAAGTTTCCGTGTGATTGTCTCCGTCTAGTGCAGGTATTACAATAAACCAGTCTCCACCCTGTTGAACCCTGCATTTACTAAAGATTTCAATCAATGGCATTGATTATGAACACACTGGTCTTCCCTTTAACACAAGATTCATCATAAACTGTGTTACAACTATCGTTACCCCAGAAAAAGTGTCCTATTCTGTCAGATAACTAGAACGCTTTGTATTTCAAAATACACACACACTGTCTGAAACCGCTTGTCCCAAGCGGGGTCGCGGCGAGCCGGAGCCTAGCTCGGCAGCACGGGGCACACGCAGGGCGGGACGCCAGTCCATCGCAAGCCATGATCTCGAGCAGGACTCGAGCCCGAGCCAGCAGAGAGCGTGCCAAAGAAAGTGCGCGAACCGCAATCCCTCATAGCCTGCATAGGTTTCTTCAAACATTTCTTTTGGGTTTTAGGACGTTTTAATGAAACTGCGATTTCCTGTAATAATCTGTTAATCAGATGCGAAAAAGCGTATCATCGTGCTTTGCAAGTGGAAGTCGGGAGAACAAACAACGCACAGCTAAACTAGCCTCGGCGGCTAGCCTAGTAGTAGTTCGTGAAGCTTCCTCCCCTACAAACAGCAATCCAACACACACCAAAAAAAAAACCCTTACAATTCATTAGTGCTATTGTTTTGTGTCATTCAAACAAAGATTCAACCTCTTTCTCGTTTCGATATATTAGATATACAAAGAGTATGTTATATGACGTCACTGAATCCCGGAAGGAAGATGCTGGAAGGAGCGGGCAGAACTCGCCCTCGTCTGGGATCAGCAGAAACTACGTAGAAGGCGAACTGCTCTCCTCGCGTTATAGACGCTAAAGTGAATAAACCACAGGTAAGCTGACGACGTGGATAACAACAATTTGATACGGGACGTTAAAATGAGCTATTTAGTGATACAATAAAAAAAAAAAAAAAAAAAAAAAACTTGTCTGTGCTCCGTACAACAACATGTTACCGATTATGAGAAATGACTAGGCCCGGATCTGTCATGATGGTTGATGGTCAGGAGGTGGAATCGGACTTACTAGCTTTGCTTGCTGTTTCAAACAGTGTTTGTTTGCACAGTCTAGATCAACAAGGTGCCCTCAGCTTTATATATTTACTGCAGACTTTGCTGTTGTAAAGGTACAACCTTTAACTACAGTTTGTTGTTAGAAAATACTCTACAACTGTTTTCCTCCTGTCAATCTTGTTTCAAACTGTGCAAACTTGTATCCGTGGCGTCATAAGAACATGATAGAGAATTCAATGAAGACAAAAACCAAAACATTCGTGGTCACAGTCAGATTCTCCAACCAAGTGCACACCTGTTGGGGGCAGATCTTTTTTGTCAATATTTCTCAAGGGGGGGGGAAGGTGGACGGCACATGCTGATGATTGTTTTGTAAAGTGTCCAATGTGTGTGTGTAATCAACGGTTTAAATACTGTTTTTTTTTTTTTTTTAAAAAGTATTGTATATAATCAATGTTAGAGGTATTTCTCTGAAGTATCTCACAGTGCTCAACCAAGAAACAACATTTACCTTATAGCAAGGTAAATATTAACTGGGCTCTGCAGATTTATGCAGAATCTAGGGCTTAATACTAAGCCTAAGGTTAAGTGGCACAGAACCCCCTGCATTGCGAGGGAAGCCGGTGGCTTCCTGAGGGCTGTGAGCAGCCGCTCTTCAAATACAGAGTTAAATTCAGCTTTAGATATAGATGAAGGACTTTTTATTGGGGCAACAGAAAGAGAGGAACATTGCAGGGAGTCGATGTTCTCAGTCATAAACTTGTAACCTTAATTTTGCTAGTTCGACAAAGTACGGGTTCCTGGAATGGGATATTTAACCCAGATTATCTTTTTAGCTTCAGCTAACCATCCAGGTAATATACTGCTTTCACGTGGCATTGGTTTCTTTCCACGGTCCAAATGCATGCAGTTCAAGTGAACTGGCAACACCGCATTGCCCCTAGTGTGTGAAGGGGTGAGTGTATGCATGTGTGGGTACCCTGCGATGGGCGGGAGTCCCATCCAGAGTGCACCCCCAGCTTTTCGCCCGCTGATTCCGGAATAGGGTGTGCACTGTTAGAAGTTAGTGTATTCTCATTTATTGCAGCTGTGTCTGAAAGTTTCTATAAAACTTAGCAGCAGATAAAGAGGTATCTGTTTAGGGGCCACTTTGTAGCATTGTGGTTAGAGTTGCTGCCCTAAGATCCAAAGGTTGCTGGTTTAAAACCCAACTTCTGCTGTAGTACCCTTAAACAAGGTACTTACCACAAAATTGCTCCAGTAAAAAAAAAAAAAAAAAAAAAAAAATTACTGAGCTGTATAACTGGGTAATAATTGTAGGTAGTTAAGCATTGCAAGTCAGTTTGGAGAAAAGCATAAGTTGAATGAATAATAAGTGATGTGGATGTCTATTGTTTCCCCTTTTTGTTTTGACAATGAAAGTGACTCCATGCTGACAAACATTGCACATGTTTATGTAATGGAACAGTCCCTTCCTTGTTGCCAGTCTTACCGGAAATTTTTATTTTTGCTGCAGGAAAACCTTTTGGAAAGGCTACAGATGAAGGCTGTTCGGAAAGGCTTAATTTCAGCAAGTGTCATTATAATATTTAAGAGCCTCAGAATTACAAATTTTACAAAGGATTATTTGATCAATGTGCAGCAGGTTCAGCTTTCATCGTAAATCAGGATTCTGGTGATTTGGACCTTATCCCTGAAAGGATAGGACATCTGAACGCTAACAAATTTCGCAAACTACATACAGATGTGCCGTCACACTCTTGCAACAGCACAGAATAATGAGTTACTTCACTATTACAGTATGTCTCTTGAACGTGCTCCACATTGTACATACCGGTCTTGCTTTCCTCATCCTCTCTTTTCAGCTGCCAGGATGGCAATGTCCATGACCAAAGGTGAGGATGTAACAATAATCACTCTGAAGTCAGACCCTAAAAGCAACTGTCCCTTGGTGTGCCAACTCCTGGGAACCCTTTGCTACAGCCCTGTGTGCAACGTGTCCCAACGACTGAGGACCCTTCTGGGGGGTTACCAGTCAGTGCTAGCTGTGAGTACCAAACCTCCATTTTCTTAGCAACATTTTCTCTTTTAAATTAGGCTTTCAGAAATTCTTTGCTGATCTTCTAAATATTTTTCTGTTATTTATATATTTTATTTTGTATATTACTGAGCAGTGTAACAAGTCCAAGAGTCTCATAAGCAGTTGTTTACTTAAGAAAAAAAACTATTTGAAATACTTTATAATTTCTGCTTTTATTAGACAAAACTGCTGTCCTTAAATTGAAAAGCAAGTAAGATACAAATATTATCTGTAATACTTAAACCTACAGGATCCCCAATAAAGTCCAAAGTGAAGCAGTTACTGTTAAAGAGCTGCATGTTTTTGCCTGCATTTGGAAAAAACTTTCAATGGGAGTGTTAGGTGCACATGCTGAAGTCTCATCTCCAAACATCTCTTCACAGACACTTCAAATAATGCTGGGGGTGTTTACCGTAAGCCTCGGAGCAGTTACCTGTAGAAGCTACTATTGGACTTACTTGTCATCTGGTGTTCCTTTCTGGCTGGGTGGAACAGTGAGTTTATGATTTGTACATTTGTGGGATGGGTATTACACACACACACACACACACACACACGCACACATGCTGTCTGAAAACGCTTGTCCCGAGTGGGGTTGCGGCAAACCGGAACCTAACCCGGCAACACAGGGCGCAAGGCTGGGCGGGGGAGGACTCACTCAGGACAGGACGCCAGTCTGTCGCAAGGCATCCCAAGCAGGGCTCAAATCCCAGACCCACCACACAGTGGGCACAGGCCAAGCCTGTCACACCACTGCTCCCCCTGGGATGAGTATTGTTTGAAATTATTTTGGTTAGTGTTAGAAATACACTAGATTATTCATTAGTAATAATAAATACAATGAAGCAAACCTATGGGTTAGTGTAAAATTTGACTTCAATTGGAAATGTCATTAGGAGCGGACTTTTACTCACGCACACTGTTGTTAACCACTTATCCAAGTCAGGGGTGTGGTGCTCTGAAGCTTTTTCTAGAAGCACAGTTCACATAACTAGTCAGGGTACACCCTGAACAGGATGCTTCACCATCACAGGGTAGCCAGATTTATACACAATTCATGCACTACGGGCCATGTAATGTGGAAGGAGAGAAAAGTACCTCAAGGAAACCCACACATGCATGTGGAGAACTTGCAAACCCCACACTGACTCGGCCAAATTAAATTCTATGTCCAAACAGCCCAGGCACTGTGATGCCGATGCAGCAATGCTAACCCTTGCACTACCCTGTCCTTTTCATTAATGAGAACGAAATACACTGGCTCTTCAGCTTAGAAACACAATTGGGACCAGAGGTCCGTTCATAATTTGGTTTGGTCATAACTTCAAAGTCACTGTTTTTAGTCGCTTGCAGTCAGTAAAAGCTAAATAATAAATAAGCGACTTTCCTTATTAGTGGGTTAGGTTCCATAAGAAACTTCATGTAAAACTACAAGAAGTAAAATGCTTTAATCCATCTCTCATCAATAACTACTTGTTCAGTTTAGGGTCTGCTATCCCTGGAAGCATATGGCATGTGACAGGGTACATTTGATTTGACATGGACATGACACCATCAGATTTTAGCGTAACACTTACTGAAAATGATACATACCCTAAATTGCACGATTTACTGAAATTACTGTCTAAATAATTCTAGGTAGCTTAACACTAAGTTGCTTTGCAGAAAAGAATCAGCTAAATTTCAGTGTTGAAAAAAGGTCATCTCAACGACAGCCTATTGCCATCGATTGATCAATTGCATAGAATTGGTCTGTTCCTCAGCTTCAGGCTACTTCGAATGTTAATGATTGTGCGGATAAAAGCTTAATAAAAGAGACGTTCCTTGATTTGTTTCTGTAAAAATTTGCACATTATTTCTCTAAACACTTTTTAATTTTAGTATTTAACGACTTTGAAATACAGGTTTCCTCCACAAACCCGTGTAGTAATGTCTATTGACTGATTCATTCTACAAACAAAAGCAACATTTCTTGTCATTTATTGATAACCGACATGATATAAGTGCTTATGAGATTTAAACATTTCAAGCATTATTGAAGAACATGGACTGAAGGTGGACCCACACGCCTGTTGTGTTTCTATTTTGTGTTTATCAGCTGTGTAATGGTGGCAAGTGGAAACGCAGGTCATTTTCATTCCACAGCAAATAGAAGAAAACAGAAATGCAATAAAAAAAAAAAAATCAACTGGGAAGTGTTCATATCTTAGAAAATTTGTAACTTTTATGTCTTTCATACAAGAAACCAGTGTAATTCATAATGTGGATCTGCTAAAAATTTTTGAGCTATAAATTATTTGGCACATTTAATGATGGTTTGTTTTTTCTTCACAGTTTATTGCTGTTGGAGTTTTGGGCGTTTTTGCTGAAAAGTTCCCCAGTTCTTTTTTGGTGAGTTGATTTAATGTAAATACAAGAACAGTCATTGCACGTTAATGTTAAAAACTACATTTCTGGCCACACAGTCATGGTTCATGCTGCTGTTAGTTCTGCATCGTGCTTTCATTTGTATTACATTATGCCATGTTTTTAAGTCAACACAAAAAATAGTGCAAGGCCAGTTGCTGTTTCAGCTCATCATGCTTCCTTGGCCTGGATGCAGCGTGCAGCACAAGCAACGCATATTGTCTAACCTTAGCTTTATATACACATCATTTTAAACGGCATTTGAATAACATCCATTCAAATGGATCTCAGCATGAAAAAAATCTGTATGAAAGCTTCAGTCCAGACTTATTTTATTCACACTTTTTTTCCTCCCCCCCCCCCCCCCCCCCCACCTGACTGTTCACATTACGAAACACTGTTACCTCAAAGAGAATGGCACAGCCAGTGAACACATGAAGTGGTTGGCTCACTTTCAATTGACAAGATTAGTTTTAAATTTGTAATGTAGACTATTTAAAGCAGTTCAAGTATTTGATACTTGAATACTGTTCTGCTCTTTCTATGTATACCTTTACAGTTTGCCAGTGTGGAGATTTTTGTCTCACTGCTTCTCCTGTGATTCCCCTCTGCAGGTGTTTCTGAATGCATTTGCCAGTCTTGCTAGTTCTGCCTTGGCTGTGGCAGCGATTATACTGTATTCTCTTGATCTCGCTGTGGGACAAGGTCTCAGTCATTTTTGTCAGTGGTCGAAGGAAGAGAGGAATAGCGGTTACTGGATAACAACTTTTCCCCCTGAAGTGGACAGCATGAAGGAAAAAGAGTGGAAGACAGAGCTTGAACTTTGCAAGAATGAAAAGTACATTGTGATGGTGCGTTTACTTTCAAGTAGGGAATAAATATTTGTGCATTTGTTCTGGGATGTGTAACGTTTGAAGCTGTTTATTTTTTCATACATGTGCATTATCTTTATTTTCTAGATATAATGTATGATACTTCTTTTAATTATTTTCAGGATGGTGCTTACTCCAGTTGGAAGTTTTTAATGCCAACATTTTTCTTTCTTTCTTAGATGATGCTAGGAGGAATCAAGATACTGTTGATTGTTCTTGCTGTTGTCCATCTCTGTGTTGCCATCAGTACCTCCGTTTTGACTGTGAAAGCTCTGTACAGGAATTGCAGAAATGGAAAGGTATTGAGCAATTAATACTTTTTCTCCCCCCTTTTCACATAACCAGAATTAGATGCAAAAGCACATAGTACAGCTGGGTCTGATTGGAGAAGAAAGTGAGGAGTCACTGAAAAAGTAGTTGAAGGAGAGACATCTCCCAGAGTTCAGCAGGAGGCAGGTCTCAGTGTTTGATACCATAGCTCTTTAAATCCTTTACTGCCCCATAGAACAATTCCTTTGTACATCAGTTACTAATGGACATTTCTGGCATTGTTTGTTGAAAGCATCTCTAATAGCAGATGTTACACAGCAATAAGGAAGCAAGAGTGTTTGACCCTAGTGTTATCCTTTTACTGACAGTGCTTCTCGTACTGATTTCTGTGTTTTTGTTTTATGCAGAAGAACTGTGAACTCCAGAAACCTTTATTGGAAGATATCTCCAACAACCTTGATGCTTAAAAGAAGAGTTGTTGAAAAAATTCTGGCACTTCTTACATGTAACTTTTTTTCTGCATGTTATTTTTCCTCATGTTTGTTTGTAATTTTGGGCAACCTGGAGAGAAAAGATAGCCTGTCAGATGCTATTCTCAGACTATCGGAGAACCTTGTATCCTTTTACAGCCTATTATACACACGCTTCAGATCTGGAATAGTTTTTTTTTTTTTATTTCACATTTAAGAAATATCTAATGCTTGCAAGGAATAAAGCAGCAGTGGCTATACTGAAGTCAATTTAAAATGTGATTATTTGGGTGCTTCAGAAAAATGAGCCAACTGAGCTGTCTAAATTATAGGCACCAACATTAAATCCTAAAATACTGTTTCAATATGTTTCTTTTGGAAAACTTGCATTAAAGGACTGAAATGAACAATATAATTTCACTTACATTAATAATTCAAAGTAAAATGTAAAGCTTTCATATCTTAATATGATTAAACTCTATTTGCTCATATGAATATTTTGTCTGCTATTGTACATCATTACACACACACACACAGACACATTTTCTGAATCGCTTGTCCCATACGGGGTCGCGAGGAACCGGAGCCTACCTGGCAACGCAGGGCGTAGGGCCAGAGGTGGAGGGGACACCCAGGGCGGGACACCAGTCTGTCGTAAGGCACCCCAAGCACAACTCGAACCCCAGACCCACCGGAGAGCAGGACGCGGTCCAACCCACTGCACCACCACACCCCCTGTACATCATTACACATTTTCTATAAAAATGTTTTAATATGAAAAATGAATACCTTATTAATATTCAGAGAAGTGCAGTTTATGGAAAAATCTGAAAGTAGATGGACTCTTAGAATATATGTAGAAGTCACCCACTGATGTTAAGCTTCATTCATACTTCATTCAATGCTTACCACACCATGTCACTAAAGTGACATAAAGTCTACATTATTAAATGAATACTAAACTCCTGTTGGTTTGATGTGATTCTTAAGTAAACCTCATTTGTTTCTTTCCACTTATGCACCGATATTCGTCACACGAGTCTGTGCATAAAACTCAGACGATTCCTGATCACCTTCCTGCAATTTTTTTAGGTACACAAACATTTACATACAATGTAGGAGTAGCGGCTGTGTAAAGGCTTATCTGGGGATGTTCGTAAAGTTACGGTGCATGGACATTTACACCATACAGTATGAGCTTGAGAGACATGGGCGAAGTGAGTCCGGAAAGCTGAGCGTGGTGTCCGAAAGGAAGGTACACAGTTCTTTGGAGGTTTTACAGAAACACAGCAATGGAACACGATGAGTGCGCAAATAAAAGAGTTCATTAAGCACAGCAGCTCGTGTCACAATTTCTCTGTGGAAGCTTTTTTGCTCCCACATGAAAAAAAAAACCTGTGTTAGACCTAGTGCAGTCTATAACAAATTCCTGCTTCAATTAAGAATTAACCAATGACAATTAAGCAAGCTTTGTCAACTTACAGCCTACAGGCAGACAGGAACCTTTCTTTTACAGAACTCTAAATGATTTGCTCTTGGTGTAAAACACCACAGTGAGTTTAGGTATATTACGCAGGTAGCTTAGCTAATGTCTCGCTACCGTCCATGCCCACCAACCCCCCTCCCCCCTTTGCCACCTCATTTGAAAAATCCTGGAATCGCCCCATATTTTAATGCACCCATTTTCTCAGAGATGAAGTCCCGAGAGGACTCGGAGTTTAGTAGAAGGTTCTACTGAACTAATAAATGTAAAAGTACTGTAATGACCCCGCGTTACTGTTTTAGGAGGGAAACTCCTAAATGTAAATAGTTGCATTCTGGGAAATAATGTGAAATGTGGGTATGCAACCACTGGGGGCACTTACGAAGGCGAGCTATTTATTGAATAAAGAGTAAATGTGAAATAAGTGACATTCTGGTCTGCACTAAGAAATCAACAAAAATAATCACATGCAGACCTTCATGAAGTTGAAGAATTCAGTCATAATGTGCTATAAATGAAACTACTATAGAAATGAGGTAGATGGGGTTCCTTGATGGACTATTTGGCATCTTACTGATGAGCCCTATTGTTTTGCAATCTGAAGTTTACACTTACATATTTCACTTAGCACACACTGTCCTCATCTTTGACGTACACTCCGAGAGCAATACAAAAAGTGCATTACATCAACAGATGGAAAGCTCTGGATGCAGACATGTAATTCTTGAGTACAGTTAATTTGTCACATACCTCTGTATAAACCGGTACATGTAACACAATTAGCTGCACATAGGATTTAAAAAAAAAAATTAAACATAACATTGACATACATGTTTACCAAGTACGCAAGAGATCGGCTGAAGTGATTTCGAAAGAGGTGAGTTTTGAGACCCTTGAGTGTAGAGAGAGATTCAGCAGTTCTGAGTGAGAGAAGGAGGTCATTCCACCTAAGCAGATCCAGAACCAGAAATCTTTTTGGTTTTGGACCACTAGTGCAAAGATAGGATCACCAGGTGGGCAGAGGGGGAGGAGCACAGAAGTCTGAATGGGGCATAGTGAGTGATCAGGTTTTGTTCAGGGAGCAGACACGTTGAAGGTTTTATAGGCCATAACCAGAGTACTGAATTTGATACAGGTAGCTACAGTAAGCCAATGGAGAAAAAGGAGGAGGGACGATACATGGGAACACTTTGGCAGGTCTAGTACAATTTGTGCAACAGCATTCTATATCATCTGAAGCGGTTTGATGGCAGAGGCGAGAAAGGAGAGAGTGGCAGTAGTTCAGGCAGCATATCACATATTTCATTGGGAACCTCAGAGAAGAAAAGGTATAGATCAGATATCTTTTGCTCTTTACCTTCAAGCTTTGCATAATCTTTTTGGTTTTCTGCTCACAGCAATGTTTAGGTGTTCGCTTCTGTGATTGTTCAGTGGCCACATTGAAGGTTGTGCAAAGAAAAACTGGATAGCTAGTGCTGAATGGAGAAGAAACAGAGGAGTCACTGAGAGGAGTTAGAGGGACGTAGGCAAATCGCAATGGTCCAGTACTACAGCCAGCTGAGAGACAGTGTCTCAGGGTAACAGGAACCATGGGGATGTCAAGCCTTCACTGCCCCACAGAGCTATTCTTTTATGCTCACAGGTGTCTATTGACATAACCCAGGTTCATTTTGTCATATGGTTTCCACATTGTTCACACTGTACCTTGAGTCCATTCGTGTGCTGGTTAAAGTTTTCTGGTAGTAAAAAATATTTGACCCCCATGCTTTACCCACATACTGAAACTGGGGAAGTAATTTGAGTTAATGTCTTGCACTGATTTCCTTGCCTTTTCTACAGAAGGACCCTTTACTCAGTAAACACCTTTTGGAGGAAATTTCCACCAATCCTGATGTTTAGAAGAAGATGCAATAATTCTGGTACTTTCTAAATGTCATTTTTTTCTCTTATTTTAGTTTATGGTGATCTGGAAAGAGAAGGTATTATGTGGCTAGTGTTTGAGTTTTTGAAAGCCTGTTATGCACTTCATTTAGCTGTATAACTTTCTGTTACACTGCTTTTCACATTTGAATGCATGTTTTTTTTTTAATTTTTATGTAAAAGAGAAGGTGGCAAGGATTAAAGAAATAACATTTTGAAAAAAACGCCTTAAGATGCATTTTTTTATTAATCTCCCATATAAGAACTTTGTATAATAGGAATAATATGATTGTTACTGCTTGGTCGGTTTATGGAAACAAGAGTTTCTTTTAGAAAGGGGGTGCGGTGGTGCAGTGGGTTGGACTGCAGTCCTGCTCTCCAGTGGGTCTGGGGTTCAAGTCCCGCTTGGGGTGCCTTGCGGCGGACTGGCGTCCCGTCCTGGGTGTGTCCCCTTCCCCCTCTGGCCTTACGCCCTGTGTTGCCGGGTAGGCTCCGTGACCCCGTAAGGGACAAGCGGTTCTGAAAATGTGTGTGAAATGAGTTTCTTTTAGAAAATTTTATTTTCTTAAAATCATATAAACCCTCAGTACGAAGACTGGTCACACTGACTTGTGCATAATTCAGTGATTAAGACCCACACTTGTGGTTTTCTATTTTCTTCCGCAACACTAACTTTTACTGGGTTCCAGTGAAACTGAACGACCTCATATTACATTTTTAGAAGAAAAAAATTAAGTGAACATAATCTTAGGATGCAGTCAAAGTATGGGCACACTTTACTGCATGCTGCTTCCTACGCCATTCCACAAATGTGACAGAATATCTTCCATTATAAAGTTAAAATGAAAACTCCTTTTAAACAACTGTTTATCAGAGGATAAGTGATTAGAGCTGCTACTTTTCATCTGAAGAGCTCAGATTTGAGTCCGACTTTCTGCTGTTGTACCCTTGAGTAAGAAACTTACTCAGAATTGCTCCGAGAAAATAAATTCCTCTAATAAAATACCAAACTATATAAATGGATTGCTGTGGTGGGAAGATGAATAAGTGCGTATGTATAAAATTCTGTCTCCTTGTTACCTGTTTTACTTGACCTTTCCAACAGGTGGCAACAGTTAACCACTTGTTAAAGGCATATTGTATTTGCTTTAGAATAGGGGGTGCGGTGGCGCAGTGGGTTGGACCGCAGTCCTACTCTCCGGTGGGTCTGGGGTTCAAGTCCCGCTTGGGGTGCCTTGTGACGGACTGGCGTCCCGTCCTGGGTGTGTCCCCTTCCCTCTCCGGCCTTACGCCCTGTGTTGCCGGGTAGGCTCCGGTTCCCCGTGACCCCGTAAGGGACAAGCGGTTCTGAAAATGTGTGTGTGTGTGTGTATTTGCTTTACAAAATCAGCACCAAGAGGTGGGAAAGATTAAACATGGTTCCTTTTACAGGTTAGAAGATTTGCTGAAAAATTATGATAGATTGGTTATATTTTAGGGGGGGCGTGGTGGCGCAGTGGGTTGGACCACAGTCCTGCTCTCCAGTGGGTCTGGGGTTCGAGTCCCGCTTGGGGTGCCTTGCGACGGACTGGCGTCCCGTCCTGGGTGTGTCCCCTCCCCCTCCGGCCTTACGCCCTGTGTTGCTGGGTAGGCTCCGCAACCCCGTATGGGACAAGCGGTTCTGAAAATGTGTGTGTGTGTGTGTGTGTATTCCCTTTGTTGGTGATGGTCCAATGAGTGTAAGTAGTGCACCATGCTGATGTTGCTCTGTATCACTATGATATGCATTATACCCCTACAAAACAGTTTTCAGCCCATGTCCCGTGAACTTATTGTCCTGTGTATCTACTGTTCTGTTCTGTACATTGATTATCCTGCACTCATCTCACACTTGTGTATTTGCACTTTACATAGTCCTGCGTACTGTCCTGTGCTGCACCTTGGTCCCGGAGAAATGACGTTTCGTTCCACTCTATACGAGCTATATAGAGGAACGACAATAAAAACCCACTTGACTTAACACCTCACAGAATCAGTGCACAGTTATCAAAAGAGTACATTCTAAGCTTGTGGTCAGTTCCATACCTTTAGAAACAAACAACAGCAGTTCTTCACTCACTTTCAGTCACTCAATTTCTATACCCACTTGTCCAAGTCTCAGCAATCCGCAGAATATCCCAGAAGCAGTCCGTTGGATAGTAGCCACATATGCATGCCAGACGGGCTTTTTAAAGTGACTAAACAACCTGAAACACATAGCTTTGGACTGTGGGAGGAAACCCATGCAGACAACATACAAACACCACACAGACTGAGCTGAGTTCAGACCTGCACCCCAAACAGCCCTGACATTGTGAGGCAGCTGTTTACCTACTGCACCACTGGTGCTGTTCCAATGAGTTATTATGAATGGTTCATATCACACACACACACACACACATACACACACACACACACACACACACACACACACACACACACACACACACACACACTATCTGAACCACTTGTCCCATATAGGGTCCCAGGGAGCCAGAGCCTAACCCGGCAACTCAGGGCGTAAGGCGGGAGGGGGAGGGGACACACCTAGGACGGGACGCCAGTCCGTCGCAAGGCACCCCAAGTGGGACTCAAACCCCAGACCCACCGGAGAGCAGGACCCAGTCCAACCCACTGCGCCACTGTGCCCCCCTCTGGTCCATATCATTCAGATATTATTTTGTTACCTTGTAAAATTTACTTCTTTTTGATTGGTTATTCTGTAGTGTTGAAATGTGGTGATCATCACTGACCTATTGAATATAGGTGTACTTCATAAAAGTCAGGTCAAAGTTTAATGCAATATGAAAGTGACCAGTAGAATGCAGTCCTTTAATGTAGGAAAAAGCCTTATTGCAAATGCTCAACCTAGAAATTTTTCACACACACACGCACATTTTCAGAACCGCTCATCCCATACGGGGTCACGGGGAACCGGAGCCCACCCGGCAACTCAGGGCGTAAGGCCGGAGGGGGAGGGGACACACCCAGGACGGGACGCCAGTCCGTCGCAAGGCACCCCAAGCAGGACTCGAACCCCAGACCCACTGCAGAGCAGGACCCGGTCCAACCCACTGCGCCACCGCGCCTAGAAATTTTTCAAATTGTATAAAATTATCTGTTTTGTGGGGGGCAAGGTGACACATCAGGTAGTGCCGAAGCTGTTTGGATGTAGCTTTGAATCCAGCTCAGTCTGTGTTGAGTTTGCATGTTCTCCCTGTCTGTGTGAGTTTCCTCCCATAGTCCAAAGACATGCTTTTCAGATGGATTGGTGACACTAAATTGCCTGTAGTGTGTGAGAATGGGTGACTGTGTGTGACTACCCTGTGATGGACTGGCGTCCCGTCCAGGGAGTACCCCCTTAAACCTTGCGCCCAGTGATTCCAGAATTGGCTTTAGACCCCCATAACCCTCACCAGGACAAACAGTTAATAAAAAAAGGATGGATGGATGTCTGTTTTGTCACCACTTTACATATGTTTGTTTTAGGACCCTAAGTTACATACATGACAAACCCAGACAAGAAATTGGCTTTTATTGTGTTTTCAGTCAATTTTCTCTTTCTTTCCTTAAAGCAAATGAAATCCACTTTCCAAATGAAAGGTCTTAGAAAATGTTTGTAAATTCCAGGATCGTAATTATCAAGTGCATAAAAACCTTAATCATAAAAAATTAATTACAAATCACAAAGATTATAGAAATGTAATATATTGATAACAATAACATCTTTCCCATTTAATACACCTCCATCTGTCATCCCTTTTCCAGTTAACAGGATATCAGTTTTGCTGAGGCTGCACACCTGTTTTTTCCTTCAGTGGAACAAATTATTCAACTGTTCAAACTGGTTCTGATGTTACTTTGAAGAGGTTCTCTGGGGGCACCCTGGGGAAAGTTCTGCCTTTAGCCCCAGGCATGTCTGTGTATTTTTAAAGCCATTGAAAAAGAATGGTGGGTGGGGTAATATTTTGGCTTTTTTCGTTGCACTGTTTGTTGTGCAAACAGCACAAAAGTATCAAGCCGTGGGCTGTTTCTCTCATGATGGAAAGATTGACTTGGTGGCATCTCTATATCAGCTGTAGCGTTACATGTCACAACACTCCAAACACAACAAGATCTTAATGACTGCTTTAACAGTGTCATTAAACCCTTGGTAAAGGTCCAAGTCAACATTGTTCTAATTTACCGACATGCGAGACAGTGAGAAAGATCTGACTATACTTACAATTTTTTTAACATTTTCAGGCACTCAGAAACAGCCAAACAAGAAAAACTAGAGTTTATTCTGCACCAATTAAGACACATTTGCTTGTTAACCAGGTGTCACACCACTAAGCACCACATGACAGATTCTCTCATCAACAATGGAATCCACGATATACAGTATATGTTATTCCGTGTCATCTGATGGGACCTGTAGATACGCTTGATGACTCGCGACGTAGTAGATTGGAATGTGAACAACAGGGAGTCAAGTTCAGGCAACATGAGCAGCAAAATAATAAGGATTTTTGTAAAACCAGAACAGCCAAACTAATGAGTGCAGCTGTGCTTCTCAAGATCCAAAGTCCTACAAATCTGAGAATACATTTAAAATAGTGTTTGAATGGCACTCAGAATGTATATCAGCAACACATTATACTTCAAGTAATAGCCATGATGGAGTGTAAAGCAGCATACCAAGATTTCGTGGTGGCCACTGATGTTGTACTGCTCATGTGATTGCTAGTAATATTAAACTTGTTACATGAGGAGTAAATCACTCCCTATGGGACAGTTTAATGATTCTAATTTCATACCATTCCTTTGGCTGCCATGGTTCAATCTGCAGTTTTAATTAGCTAGTAACTAAATATACATATAAAAAGTTACATCCTGATGTCACAATAATATTGCTACACATATCTACATATTCAAATTATGCAGTAATTTATTTATTCATAAAATAATTATCTTGGAAGAAAATTTTGCAAACATTCATATTTACAGTTCTGAATCCATTTTAGGTTCATTTTTGAGATGATGCTTGTTTTGTTTTGAGATTCAAAATTTTCAGTTGAAGCTTTATAATAGCTCAAGTTTGACATCAGTACTAACACCACATAGGGTAATTTCAATTTTATGCCTTAACATTACCCTGCAGCAGGCCAAAAGATTATGCAATGCATGCAACTACATTAGAATGTCCATGGGATGGGCTGCCACGGGCACTTGGAACCTCAAAGGTTTGCTTTTCTCCCTTTTGTCATAGATAGGAGTTTTTTGTTTTCTTCTCCTCAGCTGTTTGCTGGTTAACTTGAGCAATTAAGCAATATTTTATAACTGATAGGTCCTGTTTATTCTATTGTTCAGTGCCCTGCATCATTCTGCTAAGAAAAGCACACACACACACACACACACACACACACACACACAATATCTACAACTGCTTGTCCCAAGTGGGGTTGCTGCAAACTGGAGCCTAACCCAGCAACACAGGGCGCAAGGCTGGGGGACACACCCAGGACAGGACACCAGCCCATCACAAGGCACCCCAAGCAGGGCTTGAACTCCAGACCCACCAGAGAGTGAGACCTGGCCAAACCCACCATGCCACCGCACCCCCGCTGAGAAAAGTGCTTTATGAAGAATAAAAATTGAATCTATCAGAACTATGTAAAAAGTTTTGCAGCTATCTTCTGGTTGAGCTATTATCTATTGGCTGACATATATGCTCAAGTCTGGTCGGTGGGGACTGTTAACATTTAAGACACTGATAATTTTATATTGACAGTTTTATCAAGATACATGCCTTTTTTTTCTTTTTTTGGTAGATTATGATTTTTTTGTCATATTTCAGCCTACTTGAGTGGGAACATCATATGGTCCCAACGTTCCTGCAAAATCTTCTAAGTTTCAATGCTTTGGCCTCAAGACGAGCCTTAGAAAACTTCTTTGAGTTCACACTAGACTTTTCTGGCAAGAACCCGTGACAGCGTCAAGTAAATTCCTAGCCTGTCATTTGATAAACCTTATATTTTTTCCTGAACAAAATGAAATTATTTCCATGGGGACTACATTAACTCAAGGACTGCTATAACCTTGAAATTTTAAAAAGCTGCACAATGCATCCGTGCATCCCAACCAAATGGTCTGGTTGCCACGTGATGTTTTTCTGCGTTCCTGAGGTCATCTGATGGGCCAGCTTCAATGTGAGACTGTCTGACCAAATCGTATTCATGGGAGAGTCAGTTTGGTCTGATTAAAAGCATCTCTCAGTCTGATCACCAAGACTGTGTCTTCAGGTTCCAACTCCTCCTATGAGTAGATGGAGTAAAGATCCTGACTAAGGTCCATTGTAAAGTCACTCTAGTCTCTACCAACCATGAGCTTTGGACTGATCCTAAAATACTACTTTTCTAGTTGAGATCAGCAGTTGGGAAAACTGTGACAGATTTGCATGTATAGAAAGTCCAAAAAGCTGTCAACATCATTTAAACTATAGCTGTCCAAGCATAGTCAATGACTTACATGCGTTTTAACAATGAAAAGCAGCTTCAAGGGTATCTGAAATGGACTGATGTTACTGACAATGGATACTCCTAGTGAAACTACTCAACATTTCATTCTGTACTCTAATACATTTTGTTTTTAACTGTAAACAAACGAATGAATGAATGAATGAATGAATGAATGAATGACAATCAAACAAACAAATAAATTATGTTTTCTGTTAATTTTTTTGCACATGACTCAAGTTTGATCCAATAAAGAACTCAATCATACATACACACATTGACTGAAACCGCTTGTCCCAAGCGGGGGTCGCGGAGAGCTAGAGCCTAACCCAGCAACACAGGGCGCAAGGCTGGAGGGGGAGGGGGGACACTCAGGATGGGACACCAGTCCTCCACAAGGCACCTCAAGTGGGACTCAAACTCCAGACCCACCAGAGAGCAAGTACAGGCCAAACCCACTGTGAAGAACTCAATCAATCCATCCAGTTTTAGTAGCTGTGTGTTCCAAACAGGGTTGCAATGGCTCGTGTGGAATCGTTTGTTCAAAAAACTTTGCAGCATGTTAGTTATAAATAAAGTTGTTGCTACCCATCTTTATTCTTGTTCCTAAAGGAGCATGAACACATATGAGTTTGATAAGCCTTGTGGTTGGGTCTGTCCAGCTGCCCCCATTTGTTTACACCAAAAAGGTTTTGTTTACGCTGAATAGATTTCCCAGAACATCTTACAATATGTAATATGTACCAAAATGTTAAGATGTATTAGCAAGAGCTGTGCGCAATGAAATTTCATGTAAAAAAGAGATATTTTAGTCAGATCTACTGTTCCCTCTTGAGTCAGAAGAACTGTATTTTGGATTGTACATTTTCTAAAGATAGGTTTGCAGAGTCAGAGCCTGATATAGTTTAGTTAATTACAGTTCATGAAGACTTTATTCAAACTACCAGGCCACACTGCAGATGGCTTGTTGCACGCACATGTTCCTTTCTCATAGTCATGAGAGCGGAAACATTTTGCAATCATATTTATTTTCACGTTAATTTCTCATGAAAACAAAAGACCTTGGGATGCTGTCACAGAATTCAGATACTGAGACAGAAAAAAATCACAGCTTTATCTTTTCAAAAAGTGTCCAGCAGTGTGACTTTCAAATTTTTTTTTGTTTTTCTGGTCATAATAATAATAATAATAATAATAATAATGAAAAACCTCTGTAGAACACCACAGTAAACATACTTGAGACCAAACGGGAAGATTTCCATACAAATATCTAATGACATTTACTGTAAAATAAACATAATGGAAGTGGTGGCCTTAAGAAGGTTTTGGTAATTCAACGAGAATTCAAATTTTAAATCCAGAGTGAAATTTATAATTTCTTATCAAGTACTATGTAGAAATGCACTTGAGAATAAAATTGCAATTGGTTTTTTTTGTAATTTTCTAACTTTTGTAACTATTTAAATGCAATAATGTCCTGAAATGTTTATATGCGTCCCTTTCCCATTTATGAGTAAATCTTGGCTAACATCATCCTTGTTTTACTCAAAAACTGAACTGATTAGGTCATTCAGTTGTTCACTGCAGAATAAATCTGTCACGCCACACCACGACCCAGGCACCTGATACAGATCAGCTAGAGCAGTATAAAGGGAGCCGGTTTAACACCGTTTCTCCGTGGAATCTCGTTTGAGACAACCGTCCCCTTTGTGGTTGCACTCACCACATTTCATGTTCAACTCCCCTTCGCCCTTGCAACCTCTTCTTCGACTCCTGGCTCTTGATTCCTCACCTCGTCTCTCGACCTCCTCTTAGGATTTTCACCCAAACTCTGATTGCCGATCACCTGACCCTTTGTCCAACCATGACAAAAATTGCCAGCCTTGCCCTCCGATTCTCAGTTTACTCATCTGCATTTGGGTCCAAACTCCTACGTGTCCTCTTTTCGGTCTGACAAAACCATATTAATCTTTATGAGATGAATGTCATAAATACGGGGGTGCGGTGGCGCAGTGGGTTGGACCACAGTCCTGCTGTCCGGTGGGTCTGGGGTTCGAGTCCCGCTTGGGGTACCTTGCGACGGACTGGCGTCCCGTCCTGGGTGTGTCCCCTCCCCCTCCGGCCTTACGCCCTGTGTTGCCGGGTAGGCTCCGGTTCCCCGTGACCCCATATGGGACAAGCGGCTCTGAAGATGTGTGTGTGTCATAAATACAATATAGGCCAAAGTAAAATTATACACACACACACAGTCTTATCTATAAAAATAAAGACAAATCTTCTACTGATGTATGGCTGTTAACAGAATTAAATTATGTTGCTACATTTACATTGTTTTACAGTTAGAAAAATATCAAAACATTAAGTAAAAATAAACTACATAAATACAGTAAAATTTTTCATTTTAAAAATATCCATCCATCCATCCATCCATCCATCCATTTTATTAACTCTCTTCAATAATTATAGGAATTAGATTGTGGGCAATACTGTGATTTTGGCTTGGAATCCACTGTAATATGGACTACAGCTGGACTGCTATGAGTAGCGTGAACAGATATGTGGAATTTTGTAGAAATTTGTAAACCCAACAGGCTATTCCTGAAAGAATAGTGCGGTCTAATGTGTTTGCACTGAAATTCTCTTTAAAAATTTCAGTGATCCAGGTTGTAGTGATGTGGATCTAGGCTGGGAAAGCTCTAGGTCTCTGGCATGGTAGACCAGCGTGAATTTTCTAAGCATTCCACTGCAAGCAATAAGAGCTGCCTTTTTTGTCAACCAAGGCAGCAGGAGTTCTGGGCTGAGTTTAACAACTCATTTTGTATTATTATTATAGCAACAAGAAACAATTTAACAGGACAGGGGTTAAGAGAACAGTAAAGGAAGACACTAAGCTTTTGTTGGAGCAGACTCTTTTGATCTTTCAATAAACCAGATCTTGGCTTTCAATGCACTGGTACAGCACAGCACAATGAAATCTGGTGGGGGCTGCAGTCCGGACACGTGTGAATGCATGTGCTGTTGCGCAACACAGTTAATCGGTGTTAGGACACAACGATCTTTACCATTTAGAAGCAAGTTGAAGAATATCTGTGAGAATGCACTGACTCCAGTCCCAGGGACTTCATTTCAGGGTTTGTGAAAATGCGGTATCTAACTTTGATTCCTCCATGTGTGAATGAGACAAAGGAAGTGGTGTGTTCTGCTGATAACACCTTCGAACCTGCAAGTGAAGACATGACTATAGGACATCTGTCTAATGTTTGTGTTTACAGGGAAATGTGTGCCCTTCTTGTCACTGTTTGCAACTTTCTGAACATGTCCAGACGTATCCGATCATGTCTGGACTTGTGCAGGTTCACAGTACTGCAGAACTGCAGGAGCTTAATGGATCCGATTTCCTGAAATGGTTCCAGGCTCCGTTGAAAGGAAATTAACAAAATCATAGTTTTTTCCCTTCTCCCAGGGGAAACAATGAATCAGAAAGGAGAAGTCAGTTTGAAGTTAATTTGCGTTTTTTATGTGTGTTGGTCTTTTAGGCCAGAATGAAAATCAGATGAATACATCTTGCTTAAACATTATAAAATATATGTAAGATGTAATCACACCGCATGCAAACAAAGCAAGGTTAGTCACTGTCTTCAGATGATTTTTAAAAATGTAACAATTTATTTCAACAACACATTTACTTTTTGTACTGCATAACTGCACAAATGAATTTCTATGTGGAAAAATAATTACAGTTTAAAAGCTACACTGTAGTTCTATTTTTTAATAATTAAAAGGCCATGTAAACATTTTCAAATTTTTTTCTAACTGTGAATAGTCCTTCATACCAGACTTAATGAGATACTTTTCCATCCTTTTGAAATTCGTCTGTCCCAAGATTACATATTAACAAACAGAATTGGGAAAACTCAGTTCTGTGAAAGAATGTGAATGTGAGAATGTGAATTTATGGAACTATTCATCTTGTTTTTCCGGCCATGCTCCGTCAACGCAAAGTGAACATAAATAGAGTTTTTTCATCCGGTTTTGCTGATGCCATGAGAAGGTGGATGAACATGCCATTTCATGGCCTTTTTGATTTGGTGGACAGTGCAGGTGAGGAAATGATCAGTCAGTTGTTTTGCCACTAATGCTCCCATCTTGGGGGCGCTGTGGCGCAGCGGGTTTGACTGGGTCCTGCTCTCTGCTGGGTCTGGGGTTTGAGTCCCACTTGGGGTGCCTTGCAATGGACTGGTGTCCCGTCCTGGGTGTGTCCTCTGGCCTTGCGCCCTGTGTTGATGGGTAGGCTCCGCGACCCCGTCTGGGACGAGCGGTTCTGAAAGTGTGTGTGTGTGTGTGTGTGCTTGCATCTTTGTTGTCTTCTTGTAGTTGCTTGATCTTTTGCTGACTGAACAAAGGCTTATTTCTTTTAGGATGTTGATAATATGTCTGCTGATTGGTTGTTAGCATAATTACCCCATTGCTGCTTGTCAGTTAGGGGGGGCACAGTGGCGTGGTGGTGCAGCGGGCTTGGCTGGGTCCTGCTGATGGGTGGGTCTGGGGTTCGAGTCCTGCTTGGGGTGCTCTGTGATGAACTGGCGTCCCGCCCAGGGTGTGTCCCCTCCACCCCTGAGCCCTGTGTTGCCGGGGTAGGCTCCGGCTCACCGTGACCCTGCTTGGGACAAGTGGGCTCAGAAAATGTGTGTGTGTTCTTCAGTTTCCACTCCCTAAGGAATCCCTCTTTGTCACCCCTTTAAGGCAATAAGTCCCACACTAGAAAACCACTTTAGGCAAGCACAAAATTCCTATATAGCGCAGTGACTCTTCTAGAACCATCTCCTACAACAGCTCTGTAGAGACTGAGAAGCTTATGCTGTCAACTATACTTATGAACATCACTTAAGAAGACTGGCTTGTTGATATCATAATACCCTGGTTTGGCAGTAAGTATCTTCATGTTTTTCAAAAATGGATTTCCAGGTTCTCCTCCATTTTAAAATATTTGCTGTCTATGAGATCCCACATTTCTCTTGAGACTATCTGCAGGCAATTTCGAATTTTCAGAAATTTCTCTTTCAAGTACATAATAACTTTTCTCTATATGTTGTCCAGAGTGGTGCTTTAAAATTGATGCTGCAATGAAAAAAACTGGCAATACTTCTCTAGCAAAGCCGGCCACCATCTCTGCATGCTTTTCAAAAAACGTAGTTGTCTCTAATCCTTCTTAGCTACCTGACAAATGAAATCTTTGATTTCTACTTTTAATTCCTTCTTTTGTATTGGAGTACAGAAGTGGTGGTATGGAGAAAATTTGTGTAATAAATAATTACACAGATGATTAATAAGAAGGGGGGGTGCGGTGGCGCGGTGGGTTGGACCACAGTCCTCCTCTCCGGTGGGTCTGGGGTTCGAGTCCTGCTTGGGGTGCCTTGTGATGGACTGGCGTCCCGTCCTGGGTGTGTCCCCTCCCCCTCCGGCCTTACGCCCTGTGTTGCCGGGTAGGCTCCGGTTCCCCGTGACCCTGTATGGGACAAGCGGTTCTGAAAGTGTGTGTGTGTGTGTGATTAATAAGAATTTCTTGTTTTTTTGTGACATGTATTTAGTCAGTATATATTTACTGGCCCGTAGTTATTTCCAGCATACAATCATAATGTATATACCACCAATGAAAATGTTGCATTTGACAGAGTATAATCCTGGAACTAGTTTTATGCTGTTGTTTACCAGTCTAAAATACATAATTATAAGAGAGGACACAGACAAGCTCAGCAAAAAAACAAGACAGTCCTGACACCTGGTTCGTTTAGGTTAATGGCATCAGCTCTAACCACTATGCTTCTTGCTGATCTCTTTTAGAAGAAGTATAGCAAAATAGTATAGGTGTGCCTTATTAGGTTTATTTCAGTTTTTTATTCAATTTTTTACAGAATTTTCTATTTAGCCCAACAGCAACGTTTGGAGAATTTATGACTACAGTATTACCTTCTACACACATTTCCCCCTCTCTAAAGGTCCATAACAAATTCAGTACATGCCTAGACATGTTTTTTCAGTCATTTCTCCACTGAAGGCCTTTGCATTACTTAATTTGATAATACATTAAATTTTTATGTGCTTCAGTCAATTCTTGTTTTACTGTGTTCTTAACACATTGTATTCAACCAAATTTATTGCATTATAACAGCAATATTTTGTGCACTAATTATTTTTTACTGAATTTTTGACATTTTAAGAAAAAAAATTCTGTATAACAGTGTGAAAAACATGAAACCAGACACAGCCATGTGATTCCATGCTTTATTTATTTGCTATCTGGTGTCATCAAATACACCCTCTGTCCATCTCACACATTGCCTTCACTGGGTGGGGAGAATTAACTGGAGGAAGTAAAACTTGCTGGGCAGGAATGAATTTTCCACTGCAGCTCAGACTGTTGCCATGGCAACAAGACAATGGAAACTATTCTGTCAGCTTCTTTCTCTCTTTTCTATTCCCAAGGGCTTCACAGAAAATCAAGTCAGCCTTTCTTTCATTTGATTTATATTCTTCCCGCTTCAAACTTGTTCTCAACTCCCATGTTATTTAGTGTGCAATAGACTGGTGATTCAAGATGTATCGTGCTACTTTATTTACTGAGGTTTAGATTACATTGACAGCAGGGCACGACACACCTTTCGCAACTGTGGACAAATATATGGTTGTGTAATCAGTACGAGACTGGTACTTTTAAAATGATTAAGTTTAAAAGCTTGTTGAAATACACAAAAACTACTAGGTATCCAAACACTGGCAATGAATAAATAAAAACAAAAAGATAATTTGTATATATGTTCTCAGTGTGATATATTTCAGGCAGATAGTGATACAGCACTGAATTGAACGACTACACAATAAAATCAATGAGCTATAAAAATGCATACATTAGGCAAGGGCCTCCTGCTCAGAGCACTCGCAAACACACAGACAAACAGCATAGTTACAGTCTTTCACTAATGCCTGCACCACAGGAGAGTTTTGAGTGGGCGTTTAAGTGAATGTCCTTCATAATGTCCTACTGAGATAGTGGCGCAGACAAAACTTCCCTGAAGGTAAACCTTTTTTCAGGAACATCAAATTCAGATGGAACATAACAAAAATTTGATTCAGATGAAACGTAAAAATCGACTGAAACGCTCTGCTGTCTGGCCTCTCAGCTTCTGCCGTCAAGCCTCTCCAGCCAGCGCAAAAGCTGTGTTTGATCTGTCAAAGCATTTTCATGAGTCTCCCCTCCTTATTGCTCTCCATAAGCTTCCTCTAGCTGCCCATATTAAGTTCAACACTCTGTCTGCAGCGTGTTTGCAGCCTACAAGAGAATCAAAGGGCTGTCACCCCATGTCTACAGAGCCTGATCTGTCCCTACACTCCAGCAGAACACTGTGCTGCTCAGCCTCTGGCCAACCTCTGATTCCCATCCAGCATTTCAGAAGGGTGTCAGAACTTAATCTCTTTTTAACCCATTTTGCTCTTAGGCTGCTTAAATCTTCTCAAGTTATTTTCTCATCATGTGCTACTTTTTATTTACCTATTCTTCTATGTATATGAAGCATGCGTGCTATGACAACAGCTGTATAGAACGACCAAGCTGTGTCTATTGTGGGATGCCCTATTGTTTACTCGAAGCTATACATCACCTTGGAGAAAAGGCAACAGCTGAATGTGCAAATGCAAATTTCACTTTCCGGATTGTTTCATGTTTGTTATTTAAAACCAGAACTTAAATGAAAAAGGTAAAAACGAAAAGCATTTTAAATTATTCTATTGAGTATGAACAGGTGTGGGCTACTGTATATTACAGAAGTTATTAAGCACTATGTTAAAGAATAAGCAATAATTTGAATAAGTTTTTGAATAGGATCAAATCAAATAGATGAACCATAAAAGTAAGGTTTCTTTATAAAAGACAAAAATGATCAAAACACAGTGTTACATGCTTGAAGGATAATTATACTTCTTTGGATTTTATTCTGCTTTTCAAGTGATTATCTAGGTAGATAAAAACTGCCCCATACAGATGGAATTTCACTGTGTAACTGATCAAATTAAATTTCTGCTAAATATGCTGACAAAGCTTATTATATTAAGTAGAACGTAATATATTAACTATATTATATGTTTTTCCTGGATGCACTGGCATCTTGTTGAGGGAGTACCCTCTATCAGACTTCAGCCCAATGCTTTCAAGATAAGCGCTTGTTCATCACAGACCTGCTAAGGTCAAGCTGTTACTGAAATTGGATGGATGAATGGATGGATGGATGGATGGATGGATGGATGGATGGATGGATGGGTGGATGGGTGGATGGATGGATGTTATATGTCTGTTAGCCATTAAATGCTTTTTTAGTTTATCCTGCACTTTTCTCCAAAGCAACTTACAATGTCCTTAAAATCAATTACCCATTAAAATATCTGGGTAGCTTCGACTGGAACAATTCAAGGTAAGTAACTTGCTCAAGGGTACTACATGAGGAGCAGGATATGAACATGATCCTTTTACTGCAAAGCAGTAAGCTTGCACTACCTGCTGCTTCAGTTACAGTAGTGGTTTATGGATAACTGTTATCATCACACATTCATATTCAGTGTCAGGCTTAAAAATAAGAAAAATAAAAAGAAAAAAAATTACCTTATGATTGTGCATTTTTTATATGAAGTAATGTTTGTATATGTGATGTGCTTGTTTAGGTACTCCATATTAAGCTGATGAAAAATCAGAAAATTGTGATGTAAATATATAGTAGGAAAGAAAACAGACTTTTGTCATTTGATTATCATCATAAAAAATAAAATATATGGTTTATATGCTCACAATAGTTAACCTCCACATTTCACTTTCAATTAGATTTTCAGAAGGAAATTTAAGGACAAACATTACCTATATGCTGTTCAGACTTTGTGTTTATTATTTCAAAAATGCCAGTATGCACAAACAGAATATAGATATCTGACAGAGTTGATGAAATCTCATAACTCGAATTGCAAACTAAACAGTGGCCCTGCACCTTTACAACTTTAATGAGAATCACTTTGCTTTGGAATACATACAGAATTTTGCAACTACCTAATGAAGTTGAACATCGTCTCAGTAAACAACACTCAGTCCATGTAGTGTATATATCAAAATATTAAAATACAAAGCTTGTAGTAACAGCAATATATCAGCTGTTTAAACACAACTTTTATTTTTTTTTATATAAAGTATCACCTCATCTTCGCAGACATTCAGCAGAATTTACATTTTATTGATACATTTTTGAATGAACCATTCCAAACATCCCCTCTTAAAGCCTTTATAGTCTGATATTTATACATAAAAGTAAAAAATAATCCTGACTTAAACAAGTCTTTTAAGAATTACTAATAGGATAACACCTAAAACCTTAGCCATTATCCATGTTTATAAAAGGTTATACAAGACTACGTACAAGTCAAAGGCTAAATGTCAATGTTTGATCGTAAAAGTTTTGGGAGATTATGCAAGCACCAGGCCTATTCTGAGTGAATGCAAAGATGGGCTCTTTTGTGTTTCCCGTAATAGTAACATTCATCTTGGAAGTTATTGGCCTCCACCACCACCTTATATCGGCTTATAGCGTGTACCACACAGTTGGGTAAACTATTACTAAGACACTGGGCCACCTCTACCATGTTGCCTTTTAGCTTTTGTTTCTCGATCTGCTCCTGTATGTGACTCTTGTTTATTGGCTTGGGATCTACGCTAAAGGAAACCACCACCCTAATGTTATTCTTAGTCAGAAGGTCAAAGAAATTCCCGCCACCACTGCCATGGTATTTCTTTCCAGCCAGCCAATTCCAGAAAAACAGGCCTGCATGACTGAAAACCCTGATTGACCAAGAAACCCAGTCATATTTTTTAGCAAGCAGATCTAAAAGGCTCTGAGTAAACTGGGGATCAACATTGCCTTGCTTCTCCAGAAGTTGATGCTCTATGTCTATCTTGGCTTGCACAGCAAAATTCTCCGTGCAGTCATCCACTGCTGCCTTCATGCGCATTTCTACATCTTCCATCCGTTCCTGCCATTTCTTTACCATTGCTTCCCCAACAGCCCCTTCCTTCAGAGAGGCATAGCCCATAACAGCTATGATGCCCACCACAAAGAGCTTCTTCAGCCGGGCGCAGAACTCTTCCACAGCCCTTCGGCTTCTCTGCTCAGTGGCTACCACTGTCTCCAGCATAGGGTCTCCAGAGGTGTTTTCTCCGGTCACTGCATTGTAAAGGGCATCCAGATTGAGGTCACTGTCTGTGTTCTCATAGTGACTCAGGAATTTCTCCAACTTCTTCTCCTTGAACTTTGGCTTGGCATTTACAAAATCCTGGAACTTCTCATACTGGCTGATCATCTGTGCTTCACGATCAAAATTTTGTTTGTTCATGGAGGTCCGTTGTAACTCTAAAGCAATTTTTTCAATCTCATCCTGTATGCCTTCTAGCTTCTGGTTTACCTTTTCAAACTGCTCAGTCAGGTACTTGGCCTCCTTGCCTTCAGGATTGCTAAGAATCTCGGCTGAGGCCACAAATACAGCTTCCAGAACAGGGTGAAGCTGCCCCACAGTGGCGGCTAACACCTCACAGCTTTGTCCCATGATCTCCACACCCTTCTCAATCTTGCTCCTGTTCTCGAGCACCCACTCCTCTACACGATTCATCTTTGACACTCTTCACAAACAAGAAGAGGAGAACTTTGTCTTCTGGAATCTGAAAATGATGGAGAAAAATTTTTTCATATACATTTGTCCTCAAAAAGAAACATGTAATTTAAATAAATCTCTTTCCTTCTGTTTCTCGCAAGAGTATGATGTATTGTTTCTCAATGTAGGAAGTTAAGTCTGCCTTAACTGGTAAATTAAAATAGTTCAACAGTATGCAGAACTCAAGAGAATGTGGCAATGCAGCCTTGTCCTTCATGTCTTCATACCACACCCTTCTAGTTTCAGACTAACAGAACTTAAATAGGACTCCAGCAGCATTGTGCTACAGTTTTTCTTCAGTCTGCGTACCAATAGTTACATTACAGGATGTGTGACTTTTCTGTACAGAACAGGATTGCACAACATTTACTGGACCTTAGGGAGAATGTTAACATCCCACCTATTGCCGAATGATCTAAGTAAACGCAGATGTTTGCAACATGTGATACGGTGGGAAAAAAGAACAGGATATTCACTTCACTAAAATTTCAGACCCTTTCAGTGTGCTGGCAGAATGATCTCACTCATATATCTCATCTACCAATAGGCTGTATCCACTCTAGAGACAGGCACACCCTAGTTTCAGAGCACTCAAGGCTTGTTACTATAGCACGTATTCCATAATAATAAACACATTTTCTCCATTAACATTTTTATAGATCAATGAACAATTGGATTCAATACTAATACATTACACAAATTAGCCATGGCAGTATATCCTCTGAAAGAAACATTTTCTTATTACAAATTGGTTTTTAAATTCAAAGCTGATCCAAGTCTGAATCTTACTACTTTAGTCCTCCTGAATAATCATTCCTAGAGTGTTAAACAGTACAGATGTTTTAAAGTGTGTCATGCAGCATAACAAATTTAGAATTTGGGATGCTTATATGTAATCCTGCTGTTACTTAACATAATTCTGAAAGTTACAGGGAAAAAACAGAGAGATGTACTTACTGGGTAATGTAGTTTGGCTCCTTAGCCAGTCTTCACTTTGAAAAATTTGGCCTAAAAATATTTTCCCCCAGAAAAATGTTTCTTCTAATTACGTAATTATTCACAACTTGGTTGCATCAGTCTGGTAAAAGTCATACATCGAAATCAATTTCTGCCAAAGCCAACTTGTGACTCTAAGATAGAATACCATAGCCACAAAATTCCAGCCTGTGATCCTTCTTTGTGAGTTTACTGAAGCAGAAACCAGCCAGTACAGTCTAGAGCCACATCCTTAAAGCATAATCCACACTGCCATATTCACACAGTTAGCCAGCTGCCTGTCAATATTTGCTTAGCAACAACATCCTGGTTCTGGTTGTAATTTAACCTACATTCTATGAACAATTTTCGGTAGAATACACTGCCTGTCAGAACGTGAATCATTAACCAAAACTATCAAAATTTAACAGCTGTCCTAGCTTTCAGAGTCTTCTAGTATAGATGGATCCAGGCTTCAGAACCATTAAGCAGAGAGAAACATCCCAAATAACTTAATGAATGGAAAAGAACTAGAAAAAGTAAAATGAAGACTCACCTCGAGTCCAGCAAGTGTTGAGGGGTGCACTCCAATTTCCAGCAAAGCCCTGCTGTGCCTGTAAGCAGGAGCCTCCCAGGGTCGGGATGTATATATACACTCGGTCCTGTGGCACTCCCCCTTGGAGCTCCTCCATCCCCCATGAGCATTCCAGAGAGCCCACTCTGAGGGATAAGGGGCAGGCACTGAGACAGATAACATCCTGTAAACACTCCTCTGGAGGGACATTACATACAGTCTGAAAAAACTGCAGTTTTAAAGACATAAAAGAGTCATTCAGAGACACAGAAATTTTAGCTGGGTTCTCCTCGATCCAGAACTCATCACTGGTTTTCTAACAGTTTGCAGTTTTGAAGGATACGTCGCCTATGTTTTCTTTCACTGGATTTTTTTTTAGTTGCTGTAGTGGAGAATAACAGCATGAAAACATGTTAACAAACAAGCGGGCAACTTTTGCTGACTCTCAACAGACTTTCATGCTCAGTATGTAAGTGTTCCTTTTTCCAAAGAAGTGCAAGTGTGAAGTGGTGCCGACATCCAAATGCTCTTCTTCATCGTCATCCTTGCTCTGAAATGTGCTGTTGTTCCCAAGGAACCAGAAAACTTGGAGTGAAAATGCCCTTGAGCAGGCAGTCCTCTGACGCTAAGGCTTCCACAAAACTCAGAAGACCCTTCAAAGACTTCAGTGTCTTTGCGCTTTGACACCATGACAGGGAAATTCGTCCATTCTTCTACAGAGCTCAGTGTGACACTTTTGCAGGATGACTTCATTGTTCCAGTGTAACACGTTGAGGTAGTCCTCCATGGATACGTAATTGTAATCAGTCTTCAGAAGTACTGGGGAGGCAGTTGGGTACGTCATTGTTTAGACTCTCTGTATCGACTTCTTGTTAGTTCTCACACGATGCTAAGTTGTGGCATTTGGGGGCATGAATATACTCTCCAATGCCTTGCAATAACAACAGCATGGAGCAGAAGGATGGAAGGTTGAACATGTTCAACACTCACTGCTTATGTATGTAATTTGGAGCTGCTGGTGTTTCTAATGATTCTAATGATTTCTAATGAAATTTTGCACACAAGACAACCAGGCTTTGGTCTCAGCTTATAAATTCACTACTTGAATTCACTGAACTGTAGAATTTCCTAAATACAGATACTGAGGCTTCTTTCAGAAGCAGGAGAGGCTAGCACAGCCAATATTTGTGAATGGGTACGAATTCAAAAGACGAATAATAAAGGATGTGCACTCAGACAATACAACTGTGCCGGTATGCTTCACCCAACCAAGTACACACATTTTAAAAGAAGAACAAACAGCCATTCTCTTGTGCCAAACAGTGCCTCATTGTTGGATAAATTAGACATCACACACAATGTTGGATCAGCAGAGTATCTTGGCTTAACTGCAGCAGAAAGATTATGACCACAAAGAACCTATTTTTTACAATATAAAGTGCACATGAAATAAGAGCGAAAATTTGTTGTTAAAATGTATTTTAAAAATTATAATATGTTGTTAGTGTCTAGACTTATGAAAAAAAAATGGTTTCCCAATTTTCAAGGTGACACTAAGACTAATCATTCTTAGTCACAAAGACAATGAGAACTAGACAAGCCCTATTTTTATCTTTCTTTTGCTTATGTGTTATGTCTGTGTTTACACAGTTAATTGTCAACGCAGCTTAATAATTCTTGTTCAACAACTCCTTTAGTGTCTGGCTTTGTAAATGTCAGTTTCATGCATCAACCATTGAACAAAAAAAACACAGACGAAAGTATGAATTAATTTAAAGAGTGAAATGGGCTGAAATTGTCCTTCGAAATGCAGTGATTTGTTTCCTGGGTTAATTTCTCAGAGCTGATATTACCATTGTAATATTTTAGGTACATTTAAAATGTGTATTATACTATATCTATGACACAATAATAAAATGCGACCCAGTGTTACTAAACTTTCAGAATTGTATATAAAATCAAACATATAATGTACTTTCACACAAAATGGGAAAGACATCTTGATTACTGTAATAACAACAATAGAAAAGTGAAATGTGGTAATCAGAAATCACCTGACTTTGGTTCTCAGTTGTTTTTTACAAGATATCACTTTTCAATAACCCAGAGAGCAACATTTTTAACATGCTACCATGTGAGGATCTACTAGTGCACAGAACAGAAAGGAATAGCCCTGATGTCTGGAAGTATTTATGTGCAGAGCAAAAGCATCAATATTATTGATATTTACAGTTTCATAGGTACTGAAATTGATTTACAAGTGTATAATAAAAATGGTCCCCTCTGTTTTATTTAGTAATTCTGCCAGTAATTCTGCCAGTAATTTTGCCACTGGGAGATAAAGCAAGTTCCCTGTCAGATAAAGTGATGGCTGTGGCATGGCAAACATCCCTCCAAGGTTCATTCTCATGGAAATATTTTAAATATGACTCCGGGCTATAACTGCCACGCAAGTAATGACCACATGAGAGAAATTCAAAAGCCATGTTTGTGTTCATTTATACATAGTTATACATATTTAACAGGTTAATAAACCTAATAACATATTTGTCTGGTAGTTGTGCTCTTGGACTAGCATGACACTAACAGTAACTAACTGAACACTAACAGAAGGAACTTCCTGCAGTGACTTCATTCCTGTCTTCCCTACACTTGACTGGCTCCCATGGGAAAATACGCGCAGGCCAAGCCTTCCTGGAATGGGCTGAGCCGCTAAACGAAAGTGTTATTATGATTAACTTGGGAGAGCAGAAATGTGGGAATTAGCCAGAGGCTTCAAACAGTAGATTAACTGTTGTGTCACAGTGATGCGTACAGGTTGAGCTGAATGCAAGAAACCGTGGGAGTGCTGTTGTACGAATGTGATGCAATATCTCCAAATCACTGAGAAAAACAAAAAAGCATTGGGCAAATGGCACAGAGGGAGCGCAAAGACAGCTGGTGGCACATTTACAATTGTTATACAGAGTGGCACTCGGAGAAGGAGCAAAATGTCTCAGTGTTTCTAGGCGTACCCTCAAGACCTTTTTTGCAATATGACTTGGATTCTGTGTGATGAAAATGTGCTGGGAAGGTTGCACTTACCCTCACAGCCTGTCACTATTTCTGGATGTGGATGTGGAGGAGGGAGCTGGGTGGAGAGACCTGGGGTTGCACCACAAAACCAGAACTTCTTCCTGCTTTTGGCTTCAGAAACTGGGTGGAATGAGCAGGAGTCCTATAAATGTCCTGGCTTGGCCCTACATCCAGTGGAAGCCATGTGCTGTCCTCTGGAGACACTCATCTTGCAAGCCAGGTGTTTCCAGGGTACTGGGCCATAAGATAACATAAAGAAACTTTCTCGTTTATCATTTAAAACACACGGAGTATGTTTTCCAGAATCCACACTTCCTCTTTTAGCAGGAAGCCTCAAAGGAGAAGTAAAAATGTGTTTGTCAAAATCATGATGAAATACAGAACATGCCTTTCTGTCAACATAACTGTGCCACTAACAAAAGCAGAATCTGAGTGATCAGAAAAAGAATTATGGTGTTCAATGGAAAAATGCATCAACAGAAACAACCAAAGACTTATGAACTGTTGAAAAAGAGATTTTTCCTCAGATAGAATACAAGTTTTAAGCCCTTAATGAAAATTACATTTACATTTACGTTTATTCATTTAGCAAACGCTTTTCTGCAAAGCGACGTACATCTCAGAAAAAATACAATTTGTGCATTATATTAAGAGAAAGAGACATGGCTGCAGATGTGCGATTCTTAAGTAAACTTTGTTTCTTTCCACTTTATGCACCAATGTTCATCGCACGAGTAGGTGCATAAAAACTCAGAATAGACAATTCCTGATCACCTTCCTACAATTTTTTTTTAAAGGTACACAAACATTTACATACAGTACAGGAGTAGCTGTGTAAAGGCTTTTCTGGGCATGATCATAAAGCTATGGTGCATGAACATTTAAACCTTACATGAATTTAAAGTGAGTCAGAAAAGGTGAGTTTTCAGACCCTTCTTGAATGTAGATAGAGTTTCAGCAGTTCCGAGAGAGAGGGGGAGGTCGTTTCACCACAACGGAGCCAGAACAGAGAACATTCGAGCTTTCGTGCACGGGACCACCAAGCGAGCAGAAGTAGATGAGCGAAGTGATCTCGTTGGGGTGTAGCAGTTGATCAAATCTTGTGTTCAAAAATATGTTCAATTTACAAACCTAAAGACTCATTTTATCAACAAACATCGGACAATGTTGGTAATCACCTAAAGAATACTCAGTGGTTGGACACCAACAGGTGAAAGTGTCAAATGCTGCTGTACAAAGAGCTGCAGTGTTACTGGCTCTGATTTCTGTAGAAATTCGACTGAGTTGTGATGGCATGCTGGGAGTGGGGGCTGGCAGAATAATGATCCACACTAATCTGTATGCACAACCGCATCAAACCAAGTAGCTGTCCCAACCAGCACCAACACAGAGACCTCCTTTGTTCTGTCCATCAGATGCACAAAATCGATACAAGTTAAGAGCAAATCCCAGGAAACAGATACAGACTATAAGGCCGATAGAGGTCAATTGAATAAATCCAAACAAATTCCCATTTTGAAGTTTGCTTGCCGTGTAACAATGCACATCAGCAAAAACTGACTTTTTAAATGGTAAATCAGTGCATGTGCAATGTTATTATATGAACGTTAGCTTACATTATTTAAACCGACAAAAGTTCCAGAAAATTGAACATGCACTAGGAACATTGTGACCACTATCCATATACCTGTAGTTTTTTTTTCCTTTGTAGTTATTTAAAATAGCTTTTGCTTACTTCATCTTAGATTTACCACATCTCGAATGTTTTGCCCACAAATATCTAAAATCTGCTCCTTTCAGCATACATCATGTCATTGTCATTAATCAAGATTTATGTTGCAATGTTGGGAAGTCCCAGCTTCTGGAGAGTAAAATGGACTTTTGGTTAAAACCCTGCATTGAATAGTTTCTGTTTCTTGTTCTGAAAACAAGAAGCAAGGCTGAAAAAAGGCTTTTGGAAAATCCATTAAATAATCAGCTTCCCTGTAAATTTGATCTGTGTTTTTCCTGTGATGTGGAAACAATGTTGATTTAATGTGTATTTTTTTCTGGTTAAGTCCAATATGTCTGCTGAATCTGATTTAATTTTTTTCAGTTATTCCAGAAGGACTGGTAGATGCAGACTGGCAGTTACATGGTATACACCTCACTGTGCTCCAACACAACTGGCTTTGCTACAGCCTCCCACACAGATTATATGTAATTCTAGCCAAAGATCTCACCTTACAGGAACAAATCAGGGATCACAGTGGGAAAACAAGTGTGTCAATATCAGTTAACAAAAATATACCTTTATTTTTAATTTTAAAGCATACCTATTAGAAAATGAAATGGGATGATGAATGCATTCTCACAATATGCACCTAACTGACTGTTCATTGTAATAATATGAAAACAACTTCACACAGTTCCTCCTTAGCTGTAGCAAAATCAAGGATTTTTTGCTGAAAACAAAGCGAAATGTGTTTTATGAAAAGATTTTAAAGAAAATATAAATAAAACAATTTTAAAAGGTGCAGATTAAATAAAAAAAAGTATACATTTTTTTTCAGTGAAGCTGGAAGAACTGTTTTAAATAAATCAGCGGAAAAAGTATTGGCTTCTTCATTATTCTCCAATTACGATTTGTTTCACCCGCATACTTTCTTGTCAGAGGTCATGTCAAATACAGCATAGACGGTAGAACCTGAAACCGGAGATGAAGATGAGAGAGAGAGACAAGAGAGACAGAGGGAGGGAAAGAGATGAGGGGGAAACAAAAATAAGAGTGCCTAAAGCGTACATCAGTGAATCTGTGAGAGAGCAGATCAATATACTGATTACAAGTTCAATTCGCTAATGCTTTTGTGGACAGACAAATAAGAGATATCACATGGGACTATTTATAGTCTTTGGTAACGAGCCTCCCATCTTTAAAAGGCCCAGTTTCAGCAGCTAGACTGCACGAGATGTTTAGTAACCCAGTCCCTTCGAGACACTTTTTACACAAATTTGCTCGATGAATTATTTAATAGACATTACAAATTTCACGTAAGGGTTTTTTTTTTTTTTTTTTTTTAACAGGAATGAGCATGAAATTGTAACCATTGCCCACTAAACCTCGACTTGTAGAGATTACTCCCAATGGTTTCTATCGTATGGGCAGGTTTTGAAGTGGATTATCATCGCCTTCTTCCTTCAGACTGTAGGAGGAAACCGAAGCAAACGCAGAGGAAACATGCAAACCCAACAACAACTGAAACACTCGAACCCTGATCCAAAATGCCAACCCAGGAGCTGTGAGGCACCAGCATTACTCGCTGTATCACAGGGTACCATGCTTTCATTGGTTAAATCTGGATGCTTGAGGGGTATTCACTTTCCAGGATTTCTCAAGATTTCCATATCGTCTATGCCCTTACTCTCCAGAAGAAAGCAGTGGAACTACTCCTGAGACCATGTGGAAACCTTGCTTCACAAGGGATGAATGCAAAGTGATTTTCCTTGTGCAGTTTATAAACGGATCATAAGATTTCTTTTAATATTGACATTAAATGTATTGCATTAGAGAGGGTTTTACAAAACCCTCATGTTACCTGTCATCCAATGAATTGTATTTCCACATGCTATGCACACATTTGATTAATCTGGGTTCATTGATGCTGCACTTAGACAGATTCACTTTTACTGTCAGTGTACACACTGGGGAGAGAAACCATGGTAGTAAGCCAGTGTTCCTGGACACCACCCTTTAATCGACTGTGCAAACTGTCAAGAGAGAGGAAGACACACAGCACTGACGTGGAGCTGACTGTCTCGATGTGCTGACGTGTTGCAGTGCTGTGTGGGAACTCATTTGACATGGAGAGCTTTCCTCACAGTAAGGGAGATTGTGAGTACTGTGAAATGTGCAGAAGTGCCAAAGTGCTGACGTGTCTTTGAGCAGGAAAAGAGGGAGGGCAGAAGAAGAAGGTCAGAGCTCCAACACACAACTGCAGATTGCCTTGACTGGGAAAAAAAAAGGATGAAACAGGAAATGTTGGAAAATATACACAGAAGCACTGCATAGTGTGTCTAAGGCGCATTACGTGGGTGCCTCGCATTTGTCACCTGTGAAGGAAAACAGAACCTCCTCCACTGCTAAAAAACTATAGAAAGATCATATAGAAGGCCTTGGTGTCTGCTCTTGTGTGTGTCAGTGAACAAGTGTTTTAATGCTTTTGATCGGATTAGGCCACTTAGAGAAGAGCAGGCTGGTCGATGGGGCTCTCTGACGGACGGGTAATATCATTACACCGTGCTGCGATTGGCAGCTCTAGGCAGGAAGAGATGCCCCGTGATTGAGCGGCTGCCTCCAGGGTCACCCTAATGCTGGGCTCCATAAAATCAGTTGTTTGTTTTAGAATTAAATATTGATGCTGGCTGATTTCGTTTCCTGCTCCAGGTCATTTGGCAATGTCATGCAGGTAGAGCATGTTGCTCAGGTCCAGTCAAATCCACATCATCAAGATCAGCTCAGAAAGCACATTCATAACATTTATATAATTATATATCATATTTATGTTGACTAAATAGAAGAACCAAAACACGGTTTGCAAAATCCCGATTTATGAGAATTCACTTTTACAATAAACTGAAATTTATATGTCACATTCAGTTTATGACCTTCTTCCTTCTTACATGAGAATCACCTAAAAGGCTTAAAAACTGATCTTGAAAACATCACTCCTTCATGATGCTGGATAAATGCACGGTGACATCAGGGCCACAGTAAAAGCATTTTCCTCATATCACATCATATTTTGTGTGCCAAAGACAGCATTACCCTACCATAAGTAAGATTTCTTTCATGAATTTTCCACATTTTATGCATTTGATTTTAGTAAAGGTTTCAGTTACGTGAAATGCATATGGTTTCTTTTAAGGTTTGTAGTGATTATTTATTTCTTGAATCCTATATGGCATGCTACCTTGGGGACAAAACGAGAGACCATGGTCCTGACAATACCAGGAAGAAATGAGCCCAACAATGTGACTGTTCAGACACTAGTTTTAAACCAACTTATAACTTCACCGGGAAGTTATAAACGGAAGTAGTATTGATTAACATTGATCAAGAAAGGAAGGATTATTGATCAACTTCCCAACAATAATTTTGCTGAGCTTTGTGGTTTTTGGTTTCAGTTATACATATTTATAATTAGATTTTTTTGTTGTGTGTATTATTACACTATTAAAAAAATTCCCAGACATACTGTACTCCAAACATATTGTCTCCAAAATAAAAGAAAATTCTTTTTTAGCTCCACAACCAAATCTGAGTCCCCTATCCATCTACCCAATCAGCAATTACCTGTCTTTCCACTTCATGAAATAGCTCATGGACAGGTTATAAGCCTCCCCAGGTACTTAATGTAAGAGAACCCCCTTAATGTGTAATAATAATCATGTAAGTATGATTGCACTGACTGATAACAATATTGTCATTTTTAATCAAATATATGCAAACAATGCATAGCTTACATACTAGGCTACATTTTATTTTTTACATTTAAGTAATTTAGTTTGAATTTACAAGATTCATGTTCTGATTTGCAATTCAGTTTATGACCACTTCTCAGGAACACATTACACTTCTAAACCAAAGGGCTTAAACCTGGGTGTAATTCATCGTTTCCTCAGCCCAAGGCTAGACGGTGACTTTCAGTTTCCAGATTTCTGGCTTATTAATTAGTGCAAACAGACAAAAACAATTTAAAAATAGCAAGAATAGGAAAACAGTAGCTACTATTCCTAATCTCCAGTCCTATGGAGGCAGCAGCAGGGGCCAGAGAATGAAGGGATCCATACTGTGATATTCTAGAACTCTACTTTCTTTTTTCTTATTCATTTCAGCACGGTAATTACTGAGGCAAAGTCTGTCTCATCAAAATCCAGCGATACTCAGTCAAATGAAATCGTATAAACGGTGCTAAAACAATGAAGGATGTGATACATGGACGACCAGGTGCAAATGCAATTTTTTCTACAGCCGGATGAACCTTTGGTTTATTTTTGTCTCACTTTTGCAAAGTGCGCAGCAAATGTCATGTGAGTAGGAGAGGTCAAAAAATCAATTTGATACGTGCATAGCGCCCCCTGCCTTCAAAGTTTACCCCACAGTGTCGTTTTCGCGTTCCTTTGCACAGCAGCGTCATTTCATCTGACTCCGACTTACACGCTATTCAGCCACATCCCTTTAGCACGAAAAGAGCCTTCCGCTGGACAGTTTCCTCACTGCACACGGGTCTTTTCTCTGCACCGGCCATGTGGACCATCAGGAAGGCCCTATTCCCTTCATCAAAGGCAGGAGTTCCACGGATCAATAGCTGCTGCCAGGGTAACAGCCACAGAACCGCTAATGAATACGAGGAAGTTTCCCTTGGTGCAGATATAGGTTTACATCTGGTAAGTGTGGACTGAGAAGAAGTCATAAATAATGTGCGGAACTGGTCAGACCACAATCGCTCACTCTGGTCACTGCTTGACAGTGACTCTGAATACCTGCAGAAGGTGCTATGAAGGGGCCTACTGAGGTAAAACAAGGTGTTGTGTAGCAGTGAACTGTCATTTTACAGCCATTCCCTGTAAGCAAACGCGATGGGAATCACACAAGGATGGAGGACAGTTGATAAGATTTTTAACTGTTCATTCCAAAAAGGAATCAAGAAGTCGTACAATTTTCTGTCAGCTAGTGCTTTTTTCTTAAGACTTGCAAGCTGTCAAAATCCAAAAGTTCCTAATATCTATGTAATGTTATGTATAAATTGTGTGTGCATAATGAGAGTAACAAAATTTTTTTGAAAAGCCTAAACCCCTCAGAATAATATCACAATGTATGTGTCACTATGCAAGTTGGACTATTCTCACAATTTTGGCCTCTGGATTCCTTGATCTGAATTTCTTTGTTGCAACTGAGGTCAAATTTAATATCTGCCAAAAGAGGCATATACTGTAATTGTGCTATTGGTTATGCATCCATATTCATTTTTCTTTTTTTATTTTAAGTGTATTTCTCTGAAGACAAGCTTCCTCTTTTACTGCTACGGGCTTTTTTCACAGCTGTCTTTGAGAGACTCACTCAGGGATGAGATGTGCCCAGAAATATCTTGCTGCGTTAGCAGGCGTTACGCTGGCCTGTGAATCCATTATTTAGATTCAGGGTGAGTGCAGTTACACCAGACCTTGGCTAATCTGAGCAAAGCCGGAGGTAAGAATGCACACCCTAGATTTGTTTCTTCCAAATGTGCACAACATATTGATTGGTCATGTGTAGGAGGAACATTTTTGCTGTAACCTCAAAAGAATGTCAATGTAAAGGGGCTAATTTGAGTATTATAGCATGGCAAAGTGGTGAAATTATTAAGTGGTCTAATTATTAGAGCAGGGGGGCACAGTGGCGCAGTGGGGTGGACTGAGTTGTGCTCTCTGGTGGGTCTGGGGTTCAAGTCCCGCTTGGGGTACCTTGTGATGAAGTGGTGTCCTGTCCTGGGTGTGTCTCCTCCCCCTCCAGTCTTGCGCCCTGTTAGACTCCGGTTCCCCACGACCCCATATGGGACAAGCAGTTTAGACAGTGTGTGTGTGTGTGTGTGTGAGATTGCGTTTGAGTGAATGCTTAGTGTACTTTTTATCTTGGCTGAGCATCTGCTGGAGGGCTTACACCTGCTGCTAAACAAGGTTGTTGATCCCCCTCCTTTGCGCAAAGCAGAGGTGGAGGTGGGGGGTTGCAGAAAATAGCACATGTGGGAGTAAGAAGGTTAGTGGGCATTTATATATATATAGTACATGATGAATAGCTGAATGTTGCCAGGAGTTTGGTCTAATGCAACCCTACAAAAACGTTGTTTTTGCAAAATGTCAATGAGCCTATACTCCAAAACGAGTTAGTTATGCATACCAATTATCCCTGACTTACAAACTTCAGAATAACAAACCTTTCACCAATGAATAATTTTTCTGAGTTTTTAGTATTTGTGTTTTTTTTTTTCAGGAAAAGAGCACTAGCATGTCAGTTCAAACGTTCGCCGTAGTGTGTCCCAATGTGCCGATATTGAAGATAGCGATGTTGAATAGCAAGTGCTGCCGTGAGTTTTTCAAAAAACTGAAGGTGGCAAAAGAAAAAAAGAGGTGAACAAGGCAAATGATGTTGCACTTTCCACAGGTACCAGATCTGTGCTGTCAGGGAGGATCGGGAAGGAAAATGTGAGTTCCGAAACCTTAGTCTAACTCTGAATCAAGGTTCTTCACTGACCCTTTGTATGTACACTGTCACAAATACTCCTGCCAGGTATCCAAGTATGAACAGGTACATGCAAAAGGCATCCTGACTCACCAGAGGTAGGGGCTGTGTGCCTCTACACTGTGTACGATCAAATGGATGGGGGAGTGAGAGACACAGAGGCAGTCAGCCTTCCAGACCGTCATTTTGTGAAGATACAGGTTTACAGCTAGAGTCTCTGGGCTAAGTACATGTATGTGTTAAGACAATTAGATGGTAAATATAATCATGGTTTTTACTGTTTATGAGCAAAATGTTAACACAATATTGTGTACAGAATTCTCTTAAATTACCCAAGAGGTTTGTGTGACATTTAAAAAATTATCTGAATAATATTTAATTTCAACCCCAAGAACTGTAGTAAAACTTTCCCGAATGAGTGAAAACCTGAACACACAAAGAGAGAATATACAAACTATACACGGAGATGGAATGGGAGTCAGATCCATAGCAACGGAGCGTTGAGCCAGCAGTGTTACCTGCTGAGCCAATGTGCCACTCCAGGGTGTTTTAACCTAACAATAAAGCTGTTGCTCAACCAATGCCTGTGGAGCGGATTCAAAATTTATGGTGATCGATGTAGGTAAAAGTCCTGACGCAGCTATCCTACTTGCTGTTTCTGCTGTGCCCTCCCTTCACATATATAATAAGTAATTCTATAGCGCTGAGCCAAGCACTCTGAAGCTCATTTTCACGAAATTAATGCAGCTACAGGTTATTTAGAGACCATTTAACTAAAGCCGCTCCTCAAAAAGTGCTGAGTTATGTGCAAATATCAGTTAGGGTAGACTTTACTTTGAAGCATGAAGGAAAAATTACAAATTTTTGCCCTTCATTCGGTTTAAATAAATCATTAAGAATGGTTTGAAAAACTTATTTATGAAAAACTCAGAGGTTGAAAAATTGAGGAATAAATATTAAACTTCCATGTAAGTCTTTACAAGCGTATTTACATGTCACATATTTTTATTTTTGACTCTTGTGAGAACACTGATTTCTTTTACCTAAACTCTATGCAGTCACAAGCAGTTTTAAGAAAATCCATTACAAGTCAGAGAAATCATATTTTATTTATCAGAGCATGCATCAGTATAAAGAGAACAGCTAAAGTGGTTTTGATTAAATAATGCAAGCCATACCCTTGTATATTTATCTTTAAACAATGCATCCAGCATCAGCTAGAAGATTATTTGCATTATCACAGCACAAACAAAGTGTGTCCATTGAAAGCTTCTAATCTTACAATTCCAGAGTTCTTCAGCAACTGTTGATAAGAACCCAGCAGAACCTCTGGGTGTTTCCACATAAAATATTATAGCTACTCACAGATATGTACTGGCATATACACGAAAATCGGTAATGTTTGGTCAAGTTCTCAAACAACCCTCAAGCATGAGGATAGAACCTAGCATTGCATAATATAGCATACCATAGCACAGCATAGCATACATGGAAATATTTATATTACCTGTAAGTATTTTTTTCATAATCGTCAAACAATTTGGATGTAATTCTTTTTATACAGTATTAGTTCTGTATATTAGATGTGATATTAGTTCTGTGTATAATACTGTATAATGTGTAAATAGATTATCTGGGAGACTTTTACAGCAGTTATTGGTTATTATTTGGCAACAGATAAATCTGTTAACATAGGTATCGTATACAATAAGAAAAGAATTTTGTCACCGTCACAATTAAACATCTTGAATCTTTAATTCAGCCATTCATATTTTATACTTGTATAAGAAGCTTGAATATATTTTAACAAGACTGAGCTTCTCTGCAGGGCACCGACTGAGAAATAAAGAGCAAATCACGTATCCGAACATTTTCCTGGCTGTTCTGACCTTCAGGTCACCTTCATTCAGAATGCACACACAGGGATACGTTCTTATGCCTCTCCCAGTAGTGGCAGTCTTCCGGAAAGCTCCAGGCTGCCCAACTTTCCTTGTAGCAGCTAACTGCATGTGCCACAAACCCAGGAAACTGCTTCTCCATGGCCTCCACTACAGCCTTGGCATCACCTTTCTTCCCCTGTCGCTCCATTAGCTGCCGGACATAGTCCCGTGGAACAGGTTGTGGGCTACAGCTGAAGGACACCACCGCTGTCACATTGTTTACGTTGGGCACCTCAAACCAGTTCTGCCCCACTGACTGGTGGAAGTGGTCGCCAGCTCGCCAGTTACGATAACTGCTGCCAGAATGGTTGATCACCCGGACTGACCAGCTCACCCAGTCGTATTTTTTTGTAAGGAACTCCTGAAGTGCCTGCGCTGTGTCCAGGCTGCTTTTTCCGTCCTTTTCCTGGATCAGTCGTTGGGTGTCCAGGCGAGCCTGCTCGGGAAAGGCCATCACACATTCTTCAATAGCCAACTTCATTCTGGTCTCTACCTCTTCGATCTTCTGACTCCATTCCTCTATCATTTTTTGTTCACTTTCTTCTCCTTGAGTAAGAGCACAGTGGCCCAGCAGGGCAATGAGCCCCAAGCAGAAGAGCTCCTTCATTCGGACACAAAAGTCCTCCAGAACCCTCCTGTTTCGGCCCTCGTATTTTTCCACGACCTCCAAGATTGACTCCCCAAAAGTGTTGCGCCCCATGATAGCATCATAAAGCACATGCAGGTTCTTCTCTTCGCCTGTTCTAAAAAAGTGTTCCAGGAACAGTTTGGTCTTAGTGTCCCGAAACTGGGGTTTGGCATCCAGGATATCCATGTACTTGCGAAACTGGTTCCTAATGTTTTCTTCCACAGAAAAATACTGAACATCCAACTGGCCTTTCTTTATCTCGCAGTCTAATTCCTCCAGCTCGGTGGACAGGATGTCCAGTTTGCTTCGTACAGTCAGAAACTGCTCCTTCACATAGAAGACCTCCTTGCTTTGTACATTGTCCAGGACCAAGCGAAGGACCGGAGCAGCTGCCTCACAAAGCGGAAAGAGCTCACCCACTGCACTTGCCAACACCTCTGCCCCCCGTTCAAACATCTCCATTACTGCCTCAATGGCCTCCTTCTTCTGGGCTACCACCTTCTCCAGAGGGTTGGCCATTGCCTTGGACACAGACAAGGAGCAACACAGAGAGCAAGCAGAAACAATACCTAAAACAGTGTGGTACAGAACCCATCTGTAAAACCCATTTGCTTTCCTTCACTCATAACAGAATTAACAATAATTACTGCTTATTGTTGGAGAATTTAAGAAATTCTATATAAATCTGGCTTGACACCCCTACTTCAATCACTTACCTGCAATTTTTAGGTTTTCAAAAATTTTTAGGTTTTCAAAGCTAAATTATATCATGATCCCAAATCTGTGTCTAGCATTTAAAAGCTTAAATATTTATAGCTCATCTTCCTCCTCAAGTGCTCAGGAGGAGCAGAACAATTCCACAGATTACAAACGCTTCTCAGAAATATAGCACCATACTTCCTATACTGAAAGAAAATGTGTTTTTTTATGATACTGTATTTAAAGGGTTTTATTTTGACAATCAAATGTCTAACAAATGTTTTTTTTCTGCGTCGGGGAAGGGGCTACCAATCAGCATTCATCTTCCAAAATACTCTGCTTGCATCACTTTAACCCCATTTCTTCTTGGTGACGTTTTTTTTCCTCGGTGCTGTCTGGCTTGTTTATTTTAATTTACAGTAAGCCAAGGGCCTTCAGACCAGTTGTCCTGTTTGTTAGATGGCTGAGGGCATTATTTTTTTTTTCTTTCAGAAAATAGAAAATTATTTATTCAAGTTATCCCAAAATCACAGCCTTCTTCTCTGCAATAAACGGCCCGTCCCTGCGCGCCCCTCACTCAGTGTGTAACGTAAAATCCCTCTATTAGACACAGCAGGTTACTCCATTTTGCAAGCTTTCAACTACAAAGAAACACCGATCCATCATCCTAACATTTATATTTGCATGTAATTAATAGTGTGAACCCAGCAATCAACGAAGTATTTACATGTGATGTGCAGCAGGGCAAGACGTTATTAGTGAGTGTGAAAGTAGCGGGAAAATATACTGAAATATTATGAAATATTAAATTTTTTTCTAAGAACCCCCCCCCCCCCGTTAGACAGAGCCGAGACGAGACACACCTTGCACTCGTAATGCCCGTGTTTCCGTGTCGTGGGTCTCCGACATCCGTATAAAAGGGCGCTGAAAAACGTACCTGTGATAAAGACGCGTCTTGTCCTTCACGCTCCGCTCCACCGGACAGCTGTTGCGAGTTCCCTCAAGTTTTTGCCCACAGCGACGATCAAAAATGCCTGCGAGAAGTGAGCAGCTGCTGGATGCGGATGATGCGCCTCTGTCTGTGTGCTAAGTGAGTCGGACGGCCGCGAGGAGACGGGGAGGAAGAGGAGGAAGAGGATGAAGAGGAGGAAGAGGAGCGACGGCAGCTCCGTTTACTGCGCCACCACATCAACGCTCCTCTTGGAGCCTCCAGTGGCCGTGCCCCGCACCGGGCTTCTTCGTGTCCTTTAGTAGCCTTGTATCAATTTTTGTCACATACTTAGTTAGAACAAACTAAGTGTGAAAAGGAGGGAAATGATTTGGCTCACTGCGTGTGGAAGGGAAAGCAATAAAAGCGTCGTGTCCAGCGGAAAGTGGCGCAGAGCGCTTTGCGGGGCTATAATTGCGCACCAGGAGTCCAGGACAACTCCGCGCGTGAGAAGAGTGGAACGAAGGACCACCGTGTGAGATGTGATCCGCGACACGTCGGTAAGTAGGAGCGCATATCTCACCAAAAATAATATCCCGCTCCTACATAGTGCTGCAAGTGACTTGTCATTATTCTAGATTGTCTAATGATCTTTGAAGAGGTTACAGATGCCATGGCATGGGTGGAGTCGACACTTTGATATCTCCATTAATATACAGTACGTGCGTATGTATTTTTGGCAATTCTACTTTTTGATGATTTTCACAGATGTCGCAGCTAAGCCTAAGGGAATCGATTTTGTCGTTATGGGAAAATATTACCATGGTTAGGCTTAATTTGATGTAGACTACAGATCCGTGACATCTGTGCCGTCGGCTGTTAATTTTGAAAATACAAACAAGGCAGGTAGCCTACATGTATTTGTGCCATAATTATAAAAATGGTCATTCAGACTGTTACTGTACATAATAAACGTGCGTTAAAATGCGCGCGAGCCTTTACTGCTCCTGATGCTCCGTAATTAAAAGGATCATTAATGTCTAGCCTAGGTTACATCACTGACCTTGGTGTGTCGTGACTGGAAAAACACATTTGATGAGCTGTTGTCCATCTGCTCGGTTACAAACAATTTTCCGATGCCAAAGGACAGGGCGCGAGAGCTATGGACAGCCTGACACATTATTATGTGAAAAGTCAACATATTAAATATGTGGGTGTTTACGAGCGTCTGAAAAGTAAGAAACATACGGTTTAAATGTCATATAAAGTGTCCATTGTTGACTTTTTAAAAAAAAAAAAATTCATGTGAGTATTTTCAATTTCTTTCCTAAGTATGTATTTATTCCGACGAATTTTTGACCTATGTCATACATACTAGGCTGCTAATAGTTCTGCCTTTCATTTGAGCTCTTAATATATAGCAGTTGTCGATACAGCAAAGCAAATGTTACAGAACAAAAAAGTTGCCTCGATTTTGCGCGCGTGGGCAAACATCCGCGCGTGGAATGTGGTCTCGTGCGGAAGAGCCCGTTTGTCCGGTTGATGCGGCGAGGAAGTGGGCTGCGGCTCCACCGCACGGGGCTCCTCGTCGCCTCAGGGCGCGAGACAGGCTCGCTTTGTGACATGCGCACAGCGTGGATCGTGGAACCTGAAATGCGCTTCGCGGATGCGATCCTAAAAAATGATGGGGATAATATTCAAAGGGTTGCGCGAACACCGTCGCGTTCGTGATATCTGGTACAAGGTTGGGCAGAAAGGTGATAGTGATGAGTCATTGTCACATTATTATAATTTTGTTTAGTTTTGCCTTCATTTATAACACCTATATGAATCATTAGAAATTGCATCGTGATGGGCGTTGTGAAAGACAGGGGGGGACTTGGAGTAATATTTGCACCAGTGCTGCCCCCTGGTGGACACGGCTATTTAAAACCACGTACTTTTAGTGGCCCACGTTAGGAGAAAGAGAGACATAGTTGCAGATGTGTGATTCTTAAGTAAACCTAGTTGTTTCTTTCCACACTGATGTTCATCGTATGAGTAGGTGCATCAAACTCAGAATAGATTAATCCTGATCACCTTCCTACAATTTTTTTTTGGTACTAAAAAAATTTTTTTTTAGCCTACACAGCAACACAGGGCGTAAGGGGAGGGGGCACACTACAAGGCACCCCAAGCGGGACTTGAACCCCAGACCCACCAGAGAGCAGGACCCGGTCCAACCCACCACACCCCCTGCTACACAAACTTTTGCGTACAATCCAGGAGCAGTGGCTGCACAAAGGCTTATCTGGGCACGATCATAAAGTTATGGTGCATGAAAATTTACACCTTAGTTTTGGAGACACGTTAATTTCACTCATTTTAAATCAGTTTTTATTTGAGTGTAGTCTGAACTGGCATCCATTCCCCCTTAGCTTTGCATCCATTGGTTGTAGGACAGGCTCTGGACCACCACCACCCTGACCAGGATAAGCAGTTAATAGAAAAGGATGGATGGATGGAATCTGAAGTCATCTAGTGTCAAGCATGGCTCTCATCAGTGCAGTGACAGTCAATGATCTTGTCACAAACATCCATGAGCAAAATTATAAAAAGACACCACAAAAAGATTGCAAAGTCAGAGAAAGATAAATTGAAAAGAAAACATATAAGTGAAATAAAAGTTAGAAGTCATTAAGCATATTAAATGGGGTGCGAAGCTGAAAGATATTGCTGCAGCTACCAGTTTAGCTGGCTCTGTTTTTCATAGTTTTTCAGAATGAAGAAAAAAATAACAAAGTGAAAATGCTTTAATTAGTGGTAAAAAAAAACTGTCAAACGTGCCTTGTTCTAAAGAGAAGACACTTAAAGAAAAAAAAAAGTGGGGTAAGATAAGCTTGAGGACGAGAGCATCACAAAAAAAGGCAATTAAGTGAAGCCACTTCTGATACTGCACTTGCCCCCAAGTCTTCCTCTTCAGGACCTAAAAAAATGTGTTTGGTGGTTTTACTGTTGGAGTCTGAAGGTGACACTGAGGATCCTAAAATTATTCACTCCCCTACACAATTTATGGTACCAGTTACAAATAATTTGCTGCAAAATGTGTAAAATATATTGGCTTTATCATAACCATACATAAAAAAAACACCCCTTATTTTGATATTTTTGATTTTATGTGATATTTTTTGAGACAGGGGGTGCGGTGGCGCAGTGGGTTGGACCACAGTCCTGCTCTCCGGTGGGTCTGGGGTTCGAGTCCCGCTTGGGGTGCCTTGCGACGGACTGGCGTCCCGTCCTGGGTGTGTCCCCTCCCCCTCCAGCCTTACGCCCTGAGTTGCCGGGTAGGCTCCGGTTCCCCGTGACCCCGTATGGGACAAGCGGTTCTGAAAATGTGTGTGTGTGTGTGTGTGTGTGTGTGTGTGTGTGATATTTCTTGTTTGGGAACCATTTTTTCCCACATCAGAAATAATGGCAATTCCATCCCCTCACAATGGCACTTGGCCTATTGGTGTGATTTCATGGAACAAATTAACCAAATTACCTGATAGATGGGTGTGCTTATAGTACTTATAGGCTACAAGTAATTACACATTTATGGAACTGGTACTAGAGCAATTCAGAATCAGTGTCTTGCTCTACAGCGGGAGTACAGCTTTGGGTTTGTGCCCTTTGACAGCAAGCTGACAATTATAGGCACCAAGTTACCATAATTTCAATTTTACAGTAGTAAAGTAAAATTTAATTTTATTGCTCCTCTTAATTTTAAAGGGGGGGCGTGGTGGCGCTGCGGGCTTGGCCTGGTCCCACTCTCTGGCAGGTCTGGGGTTTGAGTCCCGCTTGGGGTGCCTTGCAACGGACTGGCGTCCTGTCCTGGGTATGTCCCCCTTCCAGCCCTGTGCCCCGTGTTGCCGGATTAGGCTCCGGCTCGCCGTGACCCCGCTTGGGACAAGCAGTTTCGGACAATATGTGTGTGTGTGTGTTTAATTTTAAATTAGTTTGAAGTTAGTAAAATAATAGAAGTCTTATTATGGTAGTATCCACCTTTTACAGAACCTAATCCACATATAAAGTGAGGTATGTCTGTATTATTAGCCTTTCACTGATTGTGACTTGTTGGGGGATGCAGTGGTGCAGTGGGTTGGACTGGGTCCTGCTCTCCGGTGGGTCTGGGGTTCGAGTCCCGCTTGGGGTGTCTTGCGACGGACTAGCGTCCCGTCCTGGGTGTGTCCCCTCCCCCTCCAGCCTTATGCCCTGAGTTGCTGGGTTAGGCTCTGGTTCCCTGCGACCCTGTATGGGACAAGCGGTTCAGAAAGTGGGTGTGTGTGTGTGTGTGTGTGATTGTGACTTAGTGGTTAAAATGACATTGTAATCACAAACCTGTTGCAATCAGCCTCAGTTGTGTTCTTGAGGTGAGTGTACAACTCATCAGGACATTTCTGTTTTTCTGTCTTCTATTTTATGTAACCTAACCATAATTGTAAATGAATAAATGTAAATGTAAAAGATAAACTACGGATTTTACAACTACAGTCGTTACATTATGATCACTCAGACCAACTTATTTCTGTCATTATAAAATCTTAGAAAATATTTTTAATTTGCTTTTCAAATATTTTGTAATGCGTAGAGCTGCAGGCTAACAGTCTACCTGATAGGTGTTACAATCCGGAGAAACTCATCCATTGTTCTGTTGTTAGTGCTTTGTGTTTTTCCTTTATTGTCACATATGGATTATATTGCATTCTTGTACTTGTTATAAAATTCCAAGCTTAAGAAATGGAAACCTTATAAAGACAACATACTTTCTGAAAGATGATATCCTTTGCGTAAATCTTTATTGATAGTTCCACACAGGAAGATATAGAAGGAGTAAATAATATTGAACAGCGGTTTCTAGAACATTCTAGAACAGGAAATATTTTCAAGGTATTGGTTACATTTATGACTATATAGTGTTTTCCGCTTATCAAAGTGCAATCGCTTAAGAGTAAAGGTCATACATCCTAGTGTTTTTAAATCTTTTCCTAAAAGATCAATATACAAAACAGCAGAGAAGTGGGTAACAATTGGAGAACAGAACTTAACTCCTTAGAAACGGAAAATGTCAAGTTGTTCGAACACAAAAAGTAATGGAATTCAGCTCAGAAGAAGGCACTGTGGGCAAGTTTGGGTGTGAGGTTTTTTTACAGATTACCTTTTGTTCAAGCTAACCTTACGTCTTGGAGGTTTAATTGACTGCGTCAAACCTAAAAATTAATGAACTTCAAGTAAGATACAATAGTATGATAAATATAAAAAGGGAAATTTTGTAAGTAGCCACAATGAAGATTTTTACAACACGTATTCTTTGTACGTTCCAACAACATCCAAAATAGAAATGATTTGTCAGCTTGAATCATGCAGCACGACTATTGCGGCTAGTTTTACAGAGGGCAGCACTATTTAAAACATGACTTCACAAGGCTGCTCTCCCAATACATGTATATCGAGACAATAAGGGGTCTACTATAAGGGGTCGCAAACCTCACAGACCTAAGGATCTTGAATGATCCTTGTTGATTTCATTTATGCACTCACAGCTGGGCTATACTTATGTCACTAAAGCAAGCTGAAGTCCTCTTTAATACTTAGTGTTGGAGCCTACATTTTTAGCAAAACATATTGTGATCTTGGTACACTGAGATACATTCATAGTAGTGTTTTCCTTTGCAGGTGTTTCAGCTGGACTTGATGGCAAGGTACAAAAGCCTGATCATGAAAGCTGGAGTTGCAATACACAAGGAAGCCATAGTTGTAGCCCGACAGACATATAAGTAAAGCGTACAGCATAATGGTAGTTAATACTAGTGCAATAAATCTTACATTTGAAGCATAATGACTCAATTCATCTCTTTGTTTTTCTGTCTTACACTTTGAAGGTTTATTTATAAAGAATTGTTTTCCTTTTTTTCTGCTTCCATCAACCGCTTCTCCAGTGCAGATTCAGGGTGGTCCAGAGCTTATCCCAGTAGCACAGGGTATGAGGCAGGGTACGAGGCAGGGTACACTCTGGGCAGGTGCCAGGTGAAGGATAGTGTCTTCCTAAATTATATCTACAAACTTAAAGGGGTTTCCGTTAAATAGGGGTTTCTTTCACATCTCAAGCACATGACAAGAAGCTGGTCACTGTGCCATGTCTTTACCTTTTTCTAACCAATCGCACATTATGGCATCGGCCGAAGTGTACTTTTTAGACAGTAGAACCCCAGTTAGAAATTATGTTAAATGTAATTTAGCAGTTGTTCATTAAAGTAACTCTTCCACGTTAATTTCAATTCAACGTTTCCAGGGGGCACAGGAAAGAAGTAAATACATATAACTTACTTTATAATAAATTCATAATCTGAAATAATACAGTCTATTAGACAAAACAATTATAAAAGAGTCCCATGGAAACTAGCAAAAAATTCAAAGTGTATCAGATAAAAAAAAGAATCTTGTAATGAAAATTTCTATTATACTCTTTCCGAAACTCAGAACCTAGCTAACCTGTGGTATTTAAATTCATGATTGGATCTTCTGTATCATAATATGCTGATTAATGCTTTGTATCCATTCTGAAAGAAACAGGTGCAGGGTTAGAAAGTGCTAGCATGTAATATGTGCATGAGGGTTGGCAGCTGGGGGGTAGGGTCACTTGCATCTCCTCAGCACTTCTTCCATCTTGCTTTGCACATCCTGCATTTTTTCACCCCATTCTTCACTTAGACCTTCTTCATCATCTTCAATGATAGCAGCATAGCCCATGAGGGCAATGAGGCCAATGCAGAAGAGATACGTGAGGCGAGTGCACAGACGCTCCATCACCTGGCGATCACCTCCGGAGTGCTTCATGTACACTTCCAAGATGGGCTTGCTGAAGAGTTTCCGTTTCCCCAGGACACCGTCATACAACGTGTGCAGGTTCTGGTCACCCAGATCATTAGCGTAGCTCTGCTCAAAGTCATACTTTTTTTGTTCTCGGCAGCTGGGATGGGCTTCCACGACCTCCATAAACTTGCGGAACTGGTTGCGCAGGTTCTCTTCCACATGGCTGTACTGGCCATCCACCGTATCTTTCTTAATCTGCAGCAAAGCGTTGCGGTTTTGCTGGGAGATCTCATCCAAGGCTCGGTTCACACTGGCAAACTCCCGCTTCAGCTTCATGATATCCTCGTCATCCACTTGTTGAAGTACCACCCGGAGGAGAGAACCAGCTACCCCAAAAATGGGGTTGACCACAGATGCTGCGGAAGAGATGGTGGACAAGCACCTGAGCACCGTGACAACGCCCTTCTTCAGCTTCTCTTTGTCCTCCTGTATGTCAGCCATGGCAGCAATGAGATGGGCCAGAAAATTTTCAAAAGGCGCTATCTAAAAGTGACAGATATAAGGGAACAGAAGAGAACGTGAAGACCACACAGTGAGACCAGGTTTTAACAAATACATTCTCCATCTTATTTAACATCATTTTCATATGCAGGATTCCAAAAATCAGTAAATGGCATCATATTCTCAACTAATCCATCCTACATCATGACTGACTTGGAAACTGAGAACTAGAAGAGTCTCATTGTCACAGATGTCATGAAGGAAGCAAAATCTTTCCTTAGTTGTGTGTCTAACAATTAAAAAGAACATATATTATACAGTTTGAGCCTATTGGTACTCAGAAGATGCACATTTCACCATTGGGTCAATACCAGTATACTATGTTATTATTTATGAAGAGGTAAATGTTAACTTTGCTTATAGAGGTCAACATAGCTGGTGCACCTGTATTGGTTCACATGGTGACAGGAAGCCAATGTGTGGCACAAAACCACACATTTCCTCCCTGCCACACAGCTGGTTATGGAGGAGTGAAGTACTTAAGGAGTCCACTTCAGCGGTCTACAAAATTACTTGTAATTACAGAGTTTGTGTCCTTTATTATATTATTAATCATTATGTCTTCTATTATTCCATTATCATTTGTATTTGTCACGACCACGCCCACACCTCAACCAGCAGCACCTGACTCTGGTTAAGCACCTGACGCCAGTTGAAACACTTGGCTATAAAAACCACCACTCGACCACATTCCACTTGTTAATTCTCATTCAGACAACTGCCTTCTTTGTGCCTATGTTGTGGTTGCCTTTGGGCCTGGTTTTGTCCATGGCTCCTACTCAACCTGCTGATGAAGTGACTTTTTGGCTGTCCCTGATAACAAGAACTTGCCTGACTCCTTGCTTACCAAATAAATGGTTTTATACTTGGGTCCAGCCTTCCCCATGGCCTGTGTTCAGCATAACAGTATATTTAAATTGTTGCATATGATACTGCATACTGTAATTTCTGAAGGATTGCACAACAGCAGTACTATACAGAGTAGAATAATCACTGGCCAAAGCCGTTAGCAGTAATTGTAGTTATACGGATTTCTGCGTCGCTGTAATCTACTTCAAGGCTACTCTAATCGACTTCAGGAGGACATGAGTAGATCACTCACTACTGCACATCAATGGAACAACTGCGGAGTAAGTCAAAAGCTCCAAGTTCCTTGTGGGGACACATGACGGAAGACCTCTCCTGGACTCTCAACACCACCTGCCTAGCTTATTACGGAGGCTGAAGAGAGCCAAATTCTCCCCTCCCATCCTTGCCACTTTCTACAGAGGAATGATAAACGTTCTGACCAGCTGTCCCACCGTGTAGTACAGGAACTGCACAGTCTCTGACCGCAAGACCCTACAGCGAGTTGTAAGAACAGCCGAAAAGCTCATCGGAGTCCCTCTACCCACCATCAACACCTCATGTAAAAACCGCTCTGTCCGCAAAGTCACCAGTACTGCGGACGACCCCTCTCATAGACTCTTTGCCTTGTTGCTATCTGGCAGGAGGATCCGTTCCGCCACCAGCAGATGCCAACAGTTTCTTCCCTGAGGCAGTAAGACTACTCAACACCTTGCTGCCTCCCAACGCTCACGTGGCACAGTCATACAGCTAAACCAGCATGACACCATACACTACAAACTGCCTTCAGTTACAACCTTTTTTGGTCCTGTGTATTTATTGTCCTGTACTCCCGTGTTGCACCATGGTCTCCGGAGAAATTATGTGCCACTGTATACAAGCTATATAGAGTTATGACGAAAACAACTTGAACTTAAAAAAGCAAAATATTTTAGTCACACAGCAGTTCCAGTAGTAGAGTCTGTGAAGGTATTTGCTGAAAAAGTAAAATGAGCAGTAGTTAATAGCAGCATTAAAAATAATATGATGGCTTTTAAGTAGTGGAAGTGAATTTAAAGGACTACAATTTGTTGGAGGTAGAAGTTGCAAGAACAATGCTCCTCGGTGCATAAAGGGAAAGAAATGAAGATTACTTATCACATGTCTGGAACTATGTCTCTCTTTCTCCTGGTGTAATGCTCCAACTGTATTTCTCTGAGATGTATGTCGCTTTGGAGAAAAGCCTCTGCTAAATGAGTAAATGTAAGAACAGAAGTAACAGCTGAATTCTTACATAACTTTCAAGTTTTAAGAGATGTGTAATTTCTCTGTTGTGATTAATAATTCCTTTGGAATTAAAGTAATTAATCATATTGGCAGAGGATTTGTGTGAGAGTGCAACAGTAACGGAACAAAATGTATAAACAGTTTTACAAACAAAGCAATCATGATGCCTGAAATCCTGATGCCATACCTGGACACATCTGTTTCACACATGTATTCAAAATCACTGCACTAGACACAGATATAAATCACTTTATTAAACAGTGGTACAAAATTGAAACTTTTGGTAGTACTTAGGTTTTAACTTTACATATCAAGGCACAATTCTATAATCCTCAGCTGTGGCTTTTCTTTTGGGTTTCTCCAGTACTTTGTTCCCACTCCTGATGACATGAGCACTAGTCCTTACACTCGTTCAGTGCATTTTGCATGTGATTTTGAATGTTGGTCATCCTCAAGGCCCATTTCTTCCAGAGCTCCGTCTCATTGTCATCCGTGACACATACGTACGCCATGTGTGCAGTGAGGCCAATGTGTAAGAGATAGTTGAGCTGGGAACACTTCTGCTTCATAAGCTCACGACTGCCAGCAGACTGGTCCAGGTACACTTTGAGAAGTGGCCTGCTAAAGAGTCGCCCAGATCCCATCACACTCCAGTAATAGACATCGAGGCTCAGGTCGCTTTTTTCTCTCTCGTAGATCTCCCTAAAATGGGTCATGTGCTTTGAGGCATCATTAGGTGTCGTCTTCACCTGCTCCACCATGTTCTTGAAGGCTTCATATTGGTGCTTTATGTATTTGTCATATTTGCCCAGTGTCTCTGTGATCTCCTCGATGCAGATCTGCCCTAGGAGGTATTCAGTCTTCACAGCGATGCTTTCCAGCTCTGCTTTGTCGGCTTGACCCCTTCGCAGTGCCCTCACTGAGCTTTTGACAAGACACAGGTGGGAGTCTATGTCTGAGGTAAAGGAAGAGGCGGTCTTCTCCATGTGCTCCTTGTCACTCACACCTTTTTTCTATGTCTCTGTTTAACTGGGAAGGCAGAAAACCAAGTTATACATTTGGATTTAAACACTAAACATAAAACATAAGCAAGCAAAGTTATAAAAGGTAAGGTATTGTTTCTTGGTCTGTGCTAAAATGGACAATGTATGAAAAGAGCGAAGCTGAAAAACATTTATCAGCATAAAGAAAACTACTGGTATCTTTCTTTTTTTTTCTTTTACTTAGGAAATACTGTTGAAGGCATTTCAAAACTGTTTTTGCTGATCAAAAAATAGTAATTTTGCTGACAGAAACATTTCTAACTTACCTTTTGATCCAGTTGTGCCAGTTCAGTCCCAGAAAGCACTGTTGTCTTCCGTGTGCTGTAATCAGCTGCCTTGGTGCTTTTCTGCTTTTGTGCCATATGTGTTTGTGGAGGACAGTGTACCTCACACACCACGAATTCTGACTGGCTTGGGGGAGGACAACTGCTCAACAAGCACAGATCCAGTGAAAGAGCCAACTGACATCTGCTGGAAGACTGCCAGGTATTATACAGAGGGCCCTGCCCAAACATATGGTTATACAAACCTTAAAAAGATGAATGCCATCATTACACATTGCTGAAGGCTAATGATACCCAGCCAAGAGGACCCAGAGCTTCAAGTATAACTGATATGTTTTTTAGTGAAAGAAAAGGGGCAAAAAGATTATTTGGAAAAGTTTCTCACTGGTGTAAGATTAAGCACAATACCACAAAACGACTGACAGTGACAAGTGTAATGGCAGGGCTGTTATATTGCTCTCACACTACTGTTATTGTTCAGCAGGTGTCAGGCAGCTGTGTTCTGCTCTTGCCTCAAAGCGTCTTTCCAGTTGCCTTGAAGGACCATACAACCCGGTCAAGAAGAAATGAGTTTTCAACAGGATACAATATAATTTCCTACATATGAAAGGATTTTAAATTACAGGTTAATAGTATATAGGACCAAACCAAAGCTCCTGAATCCAGTGCCTTAAAGATGCTACTTCGTAATATTTATAATATCATTATCCTTGTATCATTACATTAATTGTGTTGACTTCATTATATTATATGGACAAGAAAGAGGAAATTGGAGTCCTTACTGGGTAATCGCTTTGGTTTCCTTGCAGAGCCGGCTGACCGAGGCCTCGGAAGTGTGACGGATACGTATGGTGTGTAGTGATAAGGAGGAGTGACGTGTGACAGGTGTCTGAGACAAATGCGATACCCAAGAAGAGAGACTAAAGTAAGTGAGAAGCATTTGCTTCACTACTATTATTAATCATTAACAGTAATCTGTATTATCATTAAACATTGCCACCACTCCAACCGCTTGATGTGCAGACAGCATTTAAATACATCTAACTGAGCCTTGCTGAGTGAAAGCTAGGAATTACATGTGGGAGGTGGGACATGTCATAGATGGGGCTCAAATGCTTCTCACTGTTACAGTGCATTTTTTTCAGTATTGAATGAGCTGCGTAATGTATTTGACATCATTGACCAATTTAATATTGCAAATACTGTCATTTTTTCCTACGGTATTTCCCCTGAAGTCAAGGTAATAATTCCAGTAGGCTCTGCTCCCAGTCGATTATTCAGTAAAAGTGTAATTCTAACATTTAATTGCCATTCTTATCTGTACGTAAACACATCAGGAATAGGAGCGTGACAAACACAAACAAAAAAGCAAATGAAATCATTTCTTCTCTCTGGTTCTTTTTGCCTGTGGAAAGATCTAGAGGGGTAACTCTAGAGCAGAGCAATGATTCATGGGAATTCACCATAGAAACTGTGGGGAAGAGACTAACAAGTGGTTTTAAAGGAATTGTGGGACAGAAGAGTCGCAAGCACACTTCCTGAGCTGCAGTAACACGAGAATGAGAGAGAGTATTTGCTCACACCCTTTCCAGCTGTCGTCTACAGGGGATCAGCTTTCACAGCGGGACAGAACCAAGTCATGTCCTTCGGAGCAACTGCTGCCGGCATTCTTCTGCTCGCAGTTAATTACTGGGGCCGACTTTACTGCAGTAAACCAGCAGCTCGGTTTGCGCGGCCGGTAGATTTGTCTCAGAGTCACAGAGGCAGGCGGCGGTGAGTACGGCGGGGTGGAAGGGAAAGGTACGTGCCGTGTCGCAGTTTGGCAGTGGGCGGGACTTGGAGTTAAAGCGAGAGAGGCCGGAACTGAGTGCCTTTACAGGAAAAAGGGCTACAGCTGCTCTGTTTAACCGACACGGTGCAACACTGTATAACTCCGTCCTAAGCTCTCATTAGGCCACGGCGATACTCCGGATGATCTTTGTTCTACGGAAATGAATTAACAGTGAAAATGTTAGGGTGGAAATACAATGTAGGAACGCGAGACACTGTTCAGAGGTAGTTTTCGGTGGCCTCGTGCAGTGCTGCGTACAGGACACATTCAACGACCCATTGAGTGCACATGACATGCAGCAAACTCCACATTATCAGCACAGAGCTCCACTTTCACACCCGAGTGCGCGCAGCCGTATGTGCGCAATGCCTGTGAGCGCGTTTAGTATAACCTGCCTCATTAGCCCTGCGATCACAAGTGCAGTCAGTACATGGTGCTTTAAGACTGTGTCTTTAAGTGAGTTCAGGACCACGGGAAGGAGGAGAGCTCTCGTACCCAGCGCGTTCACCGCTCTTACATCTACTTAGTACTCAAACGTGCCTTGTTTTAGTGCGCGTGGAGCCGTCATTTGTGGCTTTGCACAGCCACACTGACCACATTCCATTCAGATTTTATTCAAAGTGATATTTCACTCGTGTCCAAATGCCGGTGTGCTGAAATGGGCTTTAACCCTTTCGCTCCCTGTGCATGTCAGTACTGACCCAGTATATATGGTGGCGGCTGAAAGCTTTTTAAATATAAAATGTTGGACAAAAGAGACAGATCGGAATGGTGAAAAAATCCCCCTCACCCCTGTTTCATTCATCAATACATATTACACAACATTTATAGAAGGAATTTTTTTTTTTTGGACAGTTCTGCTCACTGAATTAACCCTTTAACTACCATATACATATCCATTGTTATATTTAAAAGAAATTAAAAACTATAAATTAATTTACTACTGGAGCAGTTAATTAATGCACAGGTAATCTTAAATCTCCCTTTCTTCTTTTTTACAGAAAACATGGTAAAATCCCATACTTTCCCTACAACTACAAAAAGTAGTGCTTAAACACTGGCGTTCAAGGGGTTAAATTTTTTTTACTTTATTATTTTTTAAAATATGTTTTATCAATGTTTTAAAAGATGCATATAAAAGATTTAGTTACAATTAAACCCAAAGTAATAAACAAAAGGCAATAATTCCTGAAATCACTGCAGAAAACTGTATACTACCGGCTTCCCAGTTTTAACCCTTTGTGCACATAGCAGGTACGTGTGACAGTTTACGTTAAGAATATTAACACAACACATTATCCTGTGGTTTTCCCCCAAAGCGAATGTTTGTGCTAGCTGACATACGAGAGGAAGGCATGGGAACTTTTCTGTTCGCCTGCGCCAGTTGAACTAAACGGAGGATATCACGGAGGAGCTCGTTTTTGGCCGCTCAGCTGAGACGCTAACCGTCCACTCGCGGACTAACTGATCTCCGCGGGAACGGAACGTCAGGCAAGGCGTGGAATTGCACTCAGCTCGTCGACAGTTAGGCTAGGCCCATACCCTGCGCAGTCCATTTCTCCAAGTAAATGCAGCATTTGGTCAGAAAAAACAAATTCCTATGACTTTGATACCCCTAAACTACACATGATCTGCCCATGTTTTCTCAGCAGCTCGGAAAATAAAGCAGCAGCAGTAGTGGCTGAATGAGGAAGTGAGCAGTTTCTCACTCCACTAGCTCTGCTTTGGAGCGGCCATTTTGAAAGCTCTCTATACCCTCCTAGCAGGGCAGAATCTCATCAGATCTTAGCAACAAGCTAAAAGTTAATCTTATATGTGCATTTTTTTCACATCTACTGTCACTTTGACTTGATTTGGTTCATTTTTATGCTGCAACCTGACAGTCTCTCTCTGCTTTTCACAGGGCATGATGTGGCTGTCTGCTTGGGGACTGCCTCTGCAGCCCAGCACTGACACGAGGAAAAGCCAAGCAGAAATGAAAAAAAACATGGCCAAACTCTACAACACAAGCTTCCCGAGGTTGTCTAACGACGTAAGTGTCCAATCAAGAGCATATTTTCCCTTCAGAAGCTCAAAAGCAGCAAATCCCCTTCCCTGCCCAGCTATGGCTCCCCCTATCCGTCTCTGCCCATTTCCTTGTTTATGCACAGCACAATGTCCTCTCCCTCCCCTCTCTTCAAAGCTGATCTGACTCTTGAATCCACCTGAAAATGGCTTTTCTTCCCTTGAATTTGCACCATAGACCCTACCCATGCCCATACCCATATCCAGGCACTCTGGCTACAGAGGATCATGACTCTTCTTACCTCTTCAGTGTCCCTCTGCCTCTTCCTCCCTTTCCAAATTCCCAATCTCGTATTCCTCTTCTTCTTCCCAGCAATCCCTGCAAAGGGGCACTCCCAAGTAAGTTCAGTGTGCAGGGGTGATCATGTTGGACTGTACCATTTATATACTGTACACTAGTGTACTCAGTGCTCATAAATGGCCTCTTTGCACATGTAGTTGCTTAGGCTCCTACAAGCTTCTCTTTGATGGCATGTCATTGACCCTGATCTCACTGCCCCCTCAGCAGCCTTCCTCCATCCTCCCCCTCAGGGTTCCCAGTCTTTTGAGCCATTCAGCAGTTAGAAAGAGCACACTAAGAGCCAACTGTCACTAGCAGAGCAGCTGAGCACCCAGAGGGGACTCTGGGGACGCTTTGTACGTCCGTCAAGCCTTTGCCGCTGCTCCGAGTGGCCCGGACGACTTTTGAGAGGGTGTCAGGGACACGTTTTATGTCCAGGTGCGCAACGCTAGTACAGATCATTCAAAGGAGACACAATCTACGGAAAATAAGCGTGCCTGCGAGCCACCTCTCCAAGTATTCAAATGCGAATCCGGAGGGCCCCGGGGGCCTTCCGTGACAAACACAAGGTGTGGAGGAACTTCTGAAGACTAGAGCTCTTTTTTTTTTAATTATATATGTGCTTTAAATTGCTACACATTATTTGTTTAACCAAAAAAATTCAAGTACGTGAAGATCAACAACACTTTGTTCCATTTTTTAACCTGCACTTCAGCTCTAAGAGAGGCTAATGACCATACAGCCTTACATACTGTATAGGCACTGCACCAATGAACCACAAAATGCACGTAAATCAGGAAAATACTATTTTTATAAAGGCTAAAAACTATTATAAAGGATAAAAAATAAAAATAAAGACTTAACTGATACAGAATGTTAAGTATAATTGTCACTGTCTCAATAACGCATCCTAATAATAAAACGCTATTATTAATGTAAAAATAAGTGTTCTTAGAGTTCTGCTTAGAATTCTGTTGTTTGGAAAATAACGTTCGAATTAAATAAAACACGTAAACTAGAATAGGAACCTTTGTTTATTAAATTGTTTCAGAAAACCTTTTCGGAATTGACGCTTTCAGGAATGTGTTTATTATAGGGATGCGATCATTTGCACGAATAAAAGGTTAAAATCGGTAGATTAAACAAGAAATTCAGTTGTGTTTTGAGAAATGCATTACTGTACTAAAGAGGTAAAAATCTTAGACGCTGAAATTCCAAGCCAAGGATGTGTCCGTATACTATTACCAGGCTTTGGACCACCGTGTGGTGCGTCCGCGTTCCTCCACACGTCTGGACAGCTTTGGTGAGGACAAACCCGGCCGGCGGAATTCAAGTCATTTGACCGATCAGATCAGGTAATTCATCGTAAAGTGTACAGTACTGGGAGAAATGTTCAAGGCAAAATATTCAGTGCAGGAGTGGCAGTTATAATGCCATGTTCCTTCCGAGCTCCGATGGTGTGGGTAAAGAATGGCTGAAATAAAACAGCGCGCTGAAGGCGCTCGCTCGCGGAACTGGGCGTAAAGACGCACCGCGTCCCTCGGCGCGCATCGGCAGCTGCTCCAATAAAAGCCGCAGTCTGACGTTGCGAATCCCAGGTACTCACCTAAAATCATGCGCTACACAGGTAGAAGAGCTACATTGATTGATTTGTGTGTCTCTGTCCATCTAAATGTTGTGTTTATGTTACACATTCATTCATTGTGTGCATCACTTTCCCGAGGTTTGTTTACGGCTAAAATACGCGCAGCCTTATCATGGGAAGCACAACCCGACACATGACATGGACGAGACTTTAACGCCTAAAGCAAAGATGTTTTATGACCGTATTATTTCATTATATATAAAGCGTATCAGAGTATTTAGATTACACGTATGTTTCCCTCAGTGTGGTTTATGCCATCAGTTGATCAGTTATTATTGTCGGTGTCCTTACCGAGCCCTTGAGCGACTTATAACAGCGGACACATTGTCACTGAGCTTGTCTACATTTATCTATTTAAAACAATGTACTGCTCAAAAACCATCAGGCTTAAAGCAATTCCCATTAAAAGCAAAATGATGCATAAACGAACGCCTGTGGAAAGAATTCCTATATCCTCACAGTAGAATGGGGATACTGAAATAGGGGTTCAAATAAAAACTGGATGCTGCTCTTGCTTCTATATCATTGTGACTTTTTCCTTTGTCTGCCATCAGATAGATAGATAGATAGATAGACAGGGAAGTGCCCGAAAAGACTGAAAGCATTAACCTTTTTTCAGGGTTGACGGCCATAAGTAGAGGCCAAAGAAACTACATGGACACGTTCAGAGAAAATGCTTCTCGTACTGGAAATCACTGTCGCGTCATTCACTCTGACTGAAAAATGCATGGGGATCCGCAGCATCTTGAGGTCCATCTCCAGGGGATGGTAGCATGTTGAAAGTTACAGGGCTTATATGCGGCTCGTCCTTTTTCCACAAGAGACAGTTAGACCCGGGGTCATCCTCCTGTCTTCTGACATGCTCCTCACACACCTCCCACTTGAGGACATTTTCCCTGCTCCTGAGAATAAATCAAACAGATATCCAGCCAAAAAAGCCCTGTGTGGAAGGTGCAAAACACATGTACAGCATGTGATGGAAAGCGCTCAAAATGAACTGAAATGTCTCACATGATGCACCTCCACGTTTGCTGTAGTAAAATTGAGCAATGAACTTACCCTCCAGTAAAAAAATAAATAAATAAATAGCTGTATAAATGGATAAATAATTTTCTTCTTAAAATTATACTTTATATAAACCTTATATTGCAAGTCTCCTTTGAGAACGGAATCAACTGTATAATGGTTAATGATTAAAAAAAATTGCAAAATAGCATCTCCAGTGGTTGAGTAAGGTGGTGCTTATAGGTTCTTAGTCAAATCTAAGTATTAACATCTAGCAAAAAAAATACTTTTCCAACTCTTTGTAGAGTGCTCAAAATACATATGATCAAATGTGCTCAATATCAGACAGGTGGTCTTACAGGTTATAATAGTCACACTTGTTTTAACAAATAGTATGACTGAGTTTGCTTTACATATATTACTAGTGTTTTTTTTTTTCACTTTAAAATGTAATTTTATTCAATTTATATTTCTACAAAAAAATAAAGTACAGATATACTTTATATTTGTAAAAAGGCTTTTCTAAGGCTGCCTAACTGAGAATAATTCACATAGCCTAAAGACATGCAAAATGTGCATTAAATGTGCAAAAAATGCAAAAAGCAGTTTCCATAGCATCAGGAGACCTTCGGGGTGGGTCAGGGTCAAGTAGCACAGATGGTAAGAGCTTTTAGGTCTAAACCTCTTAAAGTTCCTCCTATATATGCTGGCACCCTGGAGAGTTAAAAGGGGGATAAATGATAAATTTTGCCGAACAATCTGTTACATTGGCTGGTAAGCTACTGCACAACTTAGAGGCCCTATAAGGTTTTACAGGACAGAGTGGGTAAAACTGGCACCTCACAGCTCCGTGGCTGCTCAGTGGGCATGGAACCTTACTAGCCCTGAGCTCTGTACCTCCAGGATAGGCTCTGGACACCTGTGACCCTCACTGAGACAAGCGGTTAACAAAAGTTTTTGCGCTCAATACATACTGTAATTATATATTGCAAAATCAAATATGGATTACACCACCCCATTCATCAATTAGTTCTGTTTTTCAGTGCAACTGCAATACCACCATCAACATTGCATGCCTTTCTTTCCTTAGATGGTGTAAAAAAATATTGTAATTCCCAAAGCCATAATGTATATTTGTTCTCAACAAAAATAATACACCCCACCTTTGACTATAAATATTTTTATGCAGATGCTGAATTACATAAAAATCAATAAAATTGAAATAAGGAACACCACTAATTGTTATTAAAATTGCATCATTAAAGCAGCAATAGCTAAACTAATAAAGCAATTAAAATTTGTCACAACATATGATGAAACTTAAGCACAACTATTTGATTGATCCATCCTCCCAAACTCCCTTCTTATTGTAATCCACATTAAGTGATCAGTAATTTGATATAGCGATATAATGGTTGGCTTTAACCTCATTACTCACTCCCTTCTGGTGACCCATATGAGTAGAGAATAGTCGTGTCCGGTGTCCTCAATAATCTTGATGGTGAACTTACCTTTATACTGTTGCTTACTTTTCACAGACCAAATGCATGAGCATCATCTCCTTGTCCACAGTGCAGAAATCACATTATATAACTTCTATACATTTTCCTCTGTTTCTAAGAATATAAAGATTATCAGACAGGTGAGCACTGTATAATCAATAAGAATGTATAGAATTTACAGTTGCTGGTCATCTTGCCATTCGGAGGAGTTACTGAATCCAAACTTCCGACATGTTAGCAGCACTAATGCCATCGATGGTATGATGTTTTTTAATGAACAGAGCAGAAACCAAATTTAAATGTTGTGCATGTACTGTTTCACACACTGTACTGGCACAAGAACTCCAACTCGGAATGAAAACTGAAAAGCTTTGGCACGGAAAATAGAGACAGCTGGTAGCGTAGTGGTTAGTAATAATGCTTTTGGATACAAAGGTTGTGGGTTTGATCACCACCTCTGACTGTAGTGCATTTGAGCAAAGTACTTACTGTAAAATTACCCAGCTGTATAAATGAGTAAATAAGTCGCTTTGGAGAAAAGTGTCAGGTAAATGAATGAATGTCCGTCAAAACATTGCTGTTGAACAGGAGCAGTTGATATTTCAAGTTTTCAAAAATCTTTCAATAAACATCAGTGTTCTGAGGACTCTTCTCTGTGTGATAAGTATTTGTGCTTCTTTGGACTCAAATATGTAACTCTAGAGGCTGATCTCTATGCCAGATCTTGAAACTGTTTTCTTCTTTTTTGATTTTTTAGATGAATCTATTTCCTTTGCAGGGAGGCGTGGTCGCGCAATGAAGAACACTGTGCACATGTTCATGAACAATGATCAGCGTTGAATAAGCAAATAAAATATTTATTTCCAGGTGGGTTGGACCGGGTCCCGCTCTCCAGTGGGTCTGGGGTTCGAGTCCCGCTTGGGGTGCCTTGCAATGGACTGGCGTCCCGTCCTGGGCGTGTCCCCTTCCCCCTCCAGCCTTACGCCCTGTGTTGCCAGGTTAGGCTCTGGCTCCCCGCAACCTCACCTAGGACAAGAGGTTTTAGACTGTGTGTGTGTGTGCGCACGCATTTCCTTTGCAGTACTAGAACAGCAAAACAAAATATTCATCCATCATTTTTACTTAAATACTGCCGATAATGGTTCTGGAAAAGAAACAAAAGCAACTGATCTGCAAAACACAAGTGTTATATCTACCATCAGATACTATTTACTAAACATTACTGGTAAGTAATGTATTTTTTTAAGTTATAAACAAATTATGCCTTATATGCATAACAAAGGCTTTCCTCCTATGAAGGACCTTGAACATCCTTGATATTAGAGTACATTTCACACTAGGCAAATTCTGTATGGGTGTACAAGTTATATAGAATACAAACTTAATATCCTATAGAAAATGCCTGCAGACACTGGCAAATGAAATGAATAAAACCAAAAGGCTTTTGAAATAATACCTATGGAAAGTGTCTTCATTAGCGTTTCTTTGATTAACATCAGCGCGATATTCCGTTGCAAGAACCTTACGCTGACAGCACCGAGCGAAGGATCTCGATACGTACAGTTACCCTTCCGAGGCAGCGACTTACATCAACAGACAAGCACTACAAAGTTTCAGTCTCGATTTTTAATAAGTTATACAGGAAGACGAATGAGACGTTTGCCAGAGCGCGTCATTGTTAAAATCGCAAAGAGTACATAAAAAGCTACCTAGATGAGTACATTTTTTTGAGCTTTCCGAGTTCGCTGTCGGAGAACTCATCATCGCGAGGAGTCCGGATGGCCCCGTAACGGGGCCGTATCGCCGCTAGCTTTCCGGGTGACCCGTTGAATTAATAGCTGATTCTACGTTCCCGAGGCTTGGAAACTGGGCGATTTGGAGGCAGGATTTTTTCCGGGCACGATGGCGCCTTGCCGCCTCCCTCCACGCCTGCCTTCGGAGCTTCTGAGTTTGTTCCGGCAGTTCACAGATCAGCTTCCTCCTCTTCTGGTATCTGTAAAAAGGTTTGTTAAAAGCTGCTACTGGCAAATCTGCAAAAAATGAGAGTGGGAACATGCCAAGCTTGGATTCAAATATTCATTTTTGTTCAGTTACCGTCACTTTTCCACTTTGGACAACATGCAAACAAACACCATTATCACAGCAGAGTAACACCCTGCAAGCGAGAAGATGAAAACGAGGTGGCCATACCTGCAGCGGTCCTTCTCCCTGTAAATCCGCTGCCGCTCAGGATCCGCTCGGATTTTCTCCCTGTACCGCTTCTGCCGTTCTCGGTTTGACAGCCTCTCTAAAATCACAGCAACATTAACGTCAAAAGGACCCTGAGCCTCAAATGGTATTTGATATAAAACACATTCTTATGACGGCAAAGAGCTCATATGTGCCTACGATCCTAACGCGCCAAGACGTTCTACTTACGAGCCAGCGAGGTCACCGCTGTCCTGCCCAACAGAGCAGATGGCACCAAGCTGGCGTCATGGGCATCCGCAGCGTCCTGAGGTCCAGCTCCAGGGGACGGTAACGTGCCGAAAGATACAGGGCTTATATGCGGCTCGTCCTTTTTCCGCAAGAGACGGTTAGACCCGGGGTCATCCTCCTGTCTTCTGACATGCTCCTCACACACCTCCCACTTGACATACACGGTTTCAAAGTCAGAAGGCTCTTCTTTCATATGGAGATGCTTTCCTGGGCTTGCGGAGAGCCTGGGGTTCCTCTCCGGCTCCGAGTGGACTTCAGAGCGGGAGACGCTTTTTGGCTTCCTCCCGTGACCCTGCTGATCAGAAACCTCAGTGAAGGAAACCTCTGGAATGCGTGCTGCATCATTCCTAGCTGGAGGGTTTACCGGGGTAACTGTCCTCTCACAAGGACCTGTGAATATAAGCCACGGATAAACCCGTTACATTTACGTACTCACGTTTTCCACAAGAGCAGTACTAATGGAAACAATTTTATGACTTTGTTCATTAATAAGAGTACACTGGCTCCTTGTTCAAAACATTCGTATTGTGAATTTTTAAAGACACGAACATTCCTTGTTTATTTTTAACGACGCTTTCTTCGTTTTAGATTCGAAAATTTGTTTGTTGCACAGCAAAAGAAATGTGCGTTTCCAAACCATTAGTTCCAGGAATTCTGGCAGTAAAATGCAGTCAGACAGATCAGGAGTGAGGGAGCAACTCGATTCAACTGGTTACCACGGTGTTTACTGCATGTCTTTAGTTTTCGTTAGTTTTGATGAACAGTCTCAAGATAACGCTGCATGTTTATGGGATGAAATGGTCACAAACCGGCACTGAATAGGAGTTTATGGTCACAGAGAATTTTACTGATTTTTTTCAAGTTTTTGTTCACAGTGTAGATAATAAATAAAGCTAAAAAGTAAAGCTGCAACAATTAGGACCATAATCAACCAGTCAAATACTGGCAGTGAATGGGAGGGTGTGGAAATATTCGCTTTGAGTAGTTTTAACTTTAACGTAGTCTGTTGACGTAATGCACACATTCGTTGTATTTTCTGTGAGGTGTACGTCGCTTTGGAGAAAAGTGTCTTCTAAATTAATAAATGTAAATATTTGAGCTCCAAAATAAGTGTTACACTGAAGCGCTGACGTTCTGTCCAGGGCGTTCCTGCCTCTGCACCACCTTGACGCTGCTCTGGACAAGTGCTTATTGATAACAGACAGCAGGACCAAAGTGTTACAAATGCTTTTTGATTACTTATCGAGGATTTTTTTATGCAGCCTGACCCATGACTAAATGGAGGGATCTCTGCACCATGTAGCTTTTACTGAATGTGTGAGATACTAACAAACAGTTGTTTTTGTAAGGTGAGGAGCCAGTGTATTCAGCCACACAGAGTACAGTGTGTGCAGCTTCGAAGTGCCACAAGACAATAGCAGATGACAAGGTGCAGCGTTACTAGAGAATTGTATATAACCATTTGCTTTAAGGGCGGCACGGTGGTACAGCAAGTGATGCTGCTGTCTCACAGCACCTGGATGGTGCGAGAGGATATGGGTTTGATCCCTGCTCAGTCTGTATGGAGTTTGCACATTCTCCCCGGGTCTGCGTGGGTTTCCTCTGGGTGCTCTGGTTTCCTCCCACAGTCCAAAGACATGCTGTTCAGGTTCACCCCTAGTGTGTGAGTGACAGAGAGAGTGTGTTCCACTGGTGTATGGATGAGTGATCCAGTGTAAGTAGTGTATCTGGCAGTGTAAGTCACCACGGTGAATAAGGTGTGTGGGCTCATAACACTACATTGAGTTCATTCAAAGTCGCTTTGGAGAAAAGTGTCTGTTAAATAAATAAATGTAAATTCTAAGACTCCGTTCACACAGAACTCATTGCCATATCATGGACAGCTGGGGCCTGGTGGTACTGCAGTGGTTTGAGCTGCTGGACCCAAAGGTTGCAGGTTTTAATCCCACCTCTGGCTGCCCTGAAGCAAGGTACTTACCCGAGATAGCGCGAGTAAAATTACCCCCCACTGGTGAGGAACACCTGGAAATCATGACAGCTGCTGATGACCCAACACTGACACACGGTCATCTCTTCCTGAGACCACCCCCGTGACCCCCCGCTGAGTAAGGAGTAAATCAGGACACTCACTCTCCGCGGCCCGTCTCGACAGCGGTTCAAGAAGCAGCTCCTGATCCACACTCCGCGAAGCTGACTTGTCGTCGCCAACCGCACTCTTCTTCTCCGCCCTCTCCGCCCTCTCGGCTGCAGGCGGATCGGAGTGGAGGCGTCGGGCGGCCCGCGTGTCTCCGTCCGCCGCTCCGGCGCCCTCTAGCGGCCCCGCGAGTCGCCGCAGCCACAGCAGCTCCGTCTCGGCCGCTGCCAGCCGGACCCTGAGCCGGCGGTTCTCTCGCTGCCTCTCGGCCGCTTCCCTCCGGCACTCCTGCATCCTCGCATCGCTCACGGAGCAGAAGACCTTCACGACCGTCGCTATGGCCGCTTTCACGGCCTCTTCGATCTGGCGCACGTCCTCCTCGTTGGAGAACAACAAGCCGGGATCCGCCGCGTCGCTCCCCGCCGGCGCTGCTCCGGCGTTTGCGTTCGCGATCAGTCTGTAAAGACGCTCATTACCGCACCGGAAAGCGCAGCCTGTGCGGCGCTGACGTTCTTCTTCGCTTTTGAAGCCGGTATATTCATCGTGCTGCAGTAAGTCAGACATTTATCTCACCGGCGTGTGCAGCGAAACGACGATACGGTTTTCGCACACTTCAATTCTGAATGGGTTTACTTGTTACAAAATGTCACTTGTACCTTCTCCCAGTGCTGCCATTAAAGAGCGTGCAAAAGGGATTTGGAACATTTACTTCCGTGGCTCAAAGGTTCTCGGAAGGTTCTACCGATAAGCTAGACCGCCCTCGTGTGGCTCTCTATGTAAACCGCACGGAGACCGTGTTTCTGCGGTGTGCCGAAGCGCCCCCGTGTGGCTGTGTTGCGAACTGCACAAAGACTGTTTCTGAAACGCGTTCTGTGTTTTTATATCAAAGCGCCAGGGTGTGGTGATCTACAGTATATGGGGCCTTTTTCATTGAATGAATGCATGAATGAATGCATGAATGAATGCATGAATGAACATATTGTTTTCCTTCTTCTCATTCATCTGCAGTAATAAATATTCATCTATTTACTGGGTGGTTTCTGTAATTGTCTCAGATATAGCAACAAAAATTCTCAGTTTTGACATTTGTGTTAACCTCATTAAAAACGAGTAATTTAAGTATTGACTGGAAATAAATATTTTATTTGCTTATTCAATGCTGATCATTGTTCATGAACATGTGCACAGTGTTCCTCATTTTGTCATTGATCACCAGATGCAGGAACACACACACCCGCTTGTCCCATACAATGGAGCCAGAGCCTAACCCAGCAACACAGGGCATAGGGCTGGGACACCGGGACACCGGTCTGTGACAAGGCACCCCAAGTGGGATTTAAACCCCAGACCTACCAGAGAGCAGGACCTGGTCCAACCCACTGTGCCACCGCACCCCTTGGAACACCAAAGAGTAGCTGTAAATACTAATAGAAGTGTGTAGAATCAAGGCGGTCTTGCCTTTGTGGTTTCTAGCCTATCTGAGTGCATTTTGCTGCCAACTAATGGTGGCAGGTGGAAATACAGGTAACTTCAGCTCCACGTTGCACAAATTCGGAAAATAGAAATGTGAAGAAAATGCATTTAAAAATAATTAAACTTTGAAATTATTGTACGCTTAAATCCATAACGCGAATTTTGGTAAAACGAGGTAACAGTGCATTATTAACTTCCATTTATCACCCCTTTCCTCTAGGTCACTTACAATGTTAGGTTTGTATGCCTACATACAGTTATTTACTGTACTCATTTACTCTTACAGTACTATAAATATCTTGCTTGAGGGTACTACAGTAGGAGTTGGGGGTCCTTCAGTTGCAGAGTGATGATTCTGACCACTATGAACAGCTGGTAATGTAGTGGTTAGATCTGTAGCCTTTGGAGTCAGGTCACAGGTTCAAGTCTTACCTCCAGCTATAGTACCTTTGAACTAGGTACTTGCCCTCAATTGGTATGGTAAAATTAACCAGCTGTATACTGATAAAAAAGAGTAAGGAAGTTACTTTGGAGAGAAGCATCAGCTGAATGAATAAATGTAATATAAACGGATATTACCAGCTGCCCCGTGAATACTTGTTAGCATGATGATGTTATACGACAGTCACAGAGAAAAACACTTTGATCCTAATTGCAGAGAGAAGTGTTCCTACAACGATTTCTTCTTCAACTGTGTGGCTGAGCAATCTGTTGTGAAGGTTCGAGTCAGAACTGTTTCTTAACCCAAAAACGGCAAAGTGCAGTGTCAGCCTTCCTCCATAAGAGGGCGGTATTTAGCAAGTAGTCGGGTTTTTCTGATTTTCCACCCCCTTCTTCTGAAGTCGTTGTTAATTTGTTTCTGAACTGGCAATTTTATTCTGTATTTGACCCATTTTTTTTTACTGGTACTACAGCAGTGGAAAGTGGGGCTTGAACAAAAAACCATCAGGGTACAAGGAGATGTCCTCAACAACAGCGGAGGCTTTGTTGCTCTCATAAATCCTGTGCTGTAGGGTGTAAGGAAGAAACAAGCGAAATGAGAAAACTGGAAGAGTTATTCAGACACATATATATATATATATATATATATTTGTATTAACAGTGTAAATGCACAATTAGTACATAATGATGTGTGCTGCATGAGCACAACCTGAGGGCTGAGCAGACTGTGCGAACTGATATTTTACCGCTAAATGTTCGAGGAACACAGAGCCCAGAAGGAAGTGTTCACTGAACAGTGAAAACAAGCACATTTACTTGGTGTGAGGCAGTAGCCCAGCGGACCTTCACCTTGCTCCTCACCTCACAGTTACACTGGGGGCGTGCACTTGTAAAGAGGAGCCAAAGCGCTCCCCCAGGTCTGCCGGCCTTATTAATGGAGCGGCACTGCTGCTCCATCCTGCACTGTCAACTGACCCGGACACTGAAGGGAGGTGGTGGAGGTGTGGGTCCGCGAGGGCGTCTCGTATGTTCGAGGGTGTGCGTGTGGGGGTGGGGTATAGCAGATGTGAGTGTGTGCGTGTGTAAGCGTATGAGTGAATTCAGGAGGGCTGGGATGGGGAAATGTGTGTGTTTACATGGGGGGAGCAGAAAAGGTTCGGAAGTGTTGGAGCAGAAAATCTACCCTTTTCTCTTTCTCTCTCACCCCTTATTCTTTCTCTCTCTCGGTTGCCCCGGCCAAACGTAAAGCAACAGCAATTTGTGCGATTTCACAGCTCAGCGGCTCCCTAAAACTCTGACAGGCCAGCGTTGAGAGAAGAGGAGGAGGAGGAAGATGGAGGGAAGGGGGGGGGTGGGGTGGGCAACGGACAGGAGGCTGAGGGATGGGGAGAACTGATGGAGCACATGTAGGGAGACTGAGATGGAGAAGGTCAGGCAGAAACTTGCATGCTGAAAGGAACAAGAGCAAAGAGGAAATCTGAGAGGAATATTTCAGGAGATCATGTCAGAGGGATGCACGTCAAATAAGGGGGAAAATGCAAAAAAACACAGGTGTAAGGGAAACCAAAGATACTTTTCTCCTGCCAGGAACATAGAGGTCCTGTTGGTTTTTAACTTATAACCGGGTGAACTAATAAAAAGAAATAAGCCAGAATTGCCGCAGGATTTTTTTTTTTTTTAAATTGATTGAGAGAACAAGTATTTGACCCACGTCAAGCATATTTAGAAATTAATGAATGGGCAGCAGTGACAGTACTTTTAATACATTTGGTAGCAAAACTTGCATTTTAAAATTAATGAATTTTCAAGCTGGATATAAATAAAGAATTAATAGTATGATAGGTGTAGTATGTCTTTTTTTGACAAAGTAGAAAGGTTAAATGGACCACTGATTTTCCTTTTGATTAATCCATCCCTGTGTATGCGCTAAGTGATCAGTGGCCTCGATTTGTGTGGTCTTATTTCCTAAGGGTAACTGCCAGGAATGTAAAATAAAAGCAACCTTTTAAGACCCGTATTTTTATCGTGTGCTAAGAACAAATGTTATTACACCATGACCATTATCACTATTATATTACTAGCACTCTTGAACTTCCTTTTGGTAAAAAAAATAACCATTTTAAAACTTTGATTCTGAGTATTTAAATTAATTGTAAAGTCACTAGTTGGGAGAGGATATTCTCAGCTGGTGAACACAAGATCTCCAAATAAGAATTGTCACCTGTCAGAGCTAAGTAGACCTATTCCAAATAAGAAGTGTCACCTGATTTCTTTGTTTTGAGTGATGCAAGCAGGACATCTGGGCAAGCTTTTAAGGTCAGCAATAGGACAGGAGGCTGTAGTAATACTGCAGCTGTGGGGCGGATTTCCACCATTCCATCGTATTCCCACCGGAACAGTAGCTAATTGGACTTCTGCTTACAGCCCTATATATTTATATATATACTGTATATATATATATATATATTCAAAACAACCAATAGGAGGTCATAGTTTTGACCTCTGAAATGTGCAAAACCAACAGGTTTTCATAGTATTCTTATTCTTTATGATGGCATATGGTTCTTCCGTTTATCTTCAGATTATTCCTGCATCATGTGGGAGGTTTAAACATTACATGGGGACATAAGATGCTACATTAAAAAAGCCACTTGCTCTGGTCTGAGATCACAGTCTTTGTCATTTAATTTTTACCTCTTGCATGACATTGACCTCATGTTCTCTGGAGCCATTCAGTATGCAGTGATTTATTTGTTAAATAAATCTTTTGTCTTCATTGAAACGTGCTTATGCTGGGGGAAGGTCACGGTTCAGGTCAGAGATGGCAGGTAATAAATTGGAGGAAGGAGTTGGAGAAGGAGAGCGAGTGCACATTTACAGCTTGGTGAAGATGGGAGAAAAACTGACCAATAAACAGTGAACACACTCCTTACTTCCATTGTAATAACACATGTACATAGATTTGTGCTTGAAAACATCTCTTATTTTTGTCTTTGTAACATCCTGTTTTAGGAGATGCAGAACGAGCTTATGTAATTAATATATATCTAGAAGTCAGCTTTCAGACAATGTGTCATCCTAAAAGGTAATACAGCACTAAGTAAATTACTGAGTCGGTTTTCTCAAAGACTACATGTCAGGAGCTGAACTGCTGGAGGCCCATGTCAGGAAAGTATTAAATATTAACAGGTTCACATGTTCATTGTAGAATATATTGTATAATTCAAATGTGTTGATGTCCATTTTTCTCAAATATCTGTATAGCCTTTGGGCGGTACTGGCCTGGAACACTAAGGCAACTCGTTCATAGGATGTCTTTATCTCAGATATGTGGATTATCACAGAAAATACTTTCTGTATCAATCATTTGAGTTAAAGCATCTCTGTGAATTTTGGCCCACTATAATAATATGTTAAAAACAAAATCAAAATGTCAGCATTATTATTCTAAACAAATCATTCTCAACATTCTATGTTTTGATTTCCCAATGCCAGAATATATATGAAATAATTATTGCTGGGCCAAGTCACTGTTTTGCAAACAGAGATAATTAGTGCATTCACTCAGAAAATTTTGCGGCAATGTTTGGACAGGTAGCTTTCATTAGTGAAGGTCACAGATGACAGCTATCCACTGAAGCATCTGTGTGAATTTTGGCCCACAATAGTAATATGTTAAAACAAAATGAAAATGTCAACATTATTATTCTTCTTGTGCAAGAAGAAAAATCTTAAATTCTACCCAGGTGAACAACAATAAATTATCACCGATAGATGATTAAACCTTTAATTCTCTGCAGGATGAATTTAGCCCAAACCATATTTTATCAGACATCATTCGGTTATGAAACAGAATAAATATAACAGTTTTACAACAAGGTTTAAGGCAAAGAAGGTTTATTAACAAGCTAAGAAGAGAAACACAAACCTATTTATGGATTTAGATTTTGATTTAGGTTTAGATTTAGACTTAGATTTGGACCTTATGTTGGGGGGTGCAATTGTTAGGAACTCATCAGTGTAATTACTAAATGTTAAGCCTAATGAACACTCTGCAAAAAATATTAATGCTGAGTGAGAAATATGCTCATAAATAATGTGTAGCAGCGTAAACGCCTGAGAGTATCACTGAGATGATAGCTAGGAACAGAAAATAAGAAGATTCATCAGCTGAATGTATTTACTTGTTACTACTTTACTTGTAAGTCAGAGTTTCATTTTAAAAGTCTGGGTCTGGCAAAAATGTTGTTTTCGGAAAGTGTCTCTTTTGAAGTTTTGAGTTGATTTGTGATCGGGCCACGTTTTCAACGGCAGATGGATTCATATTTGAGCAATCCGGGGGCATGTGCGGGGCCCATTTTTTACAAGCTTTTTAATTCTGACGGCTCCTGGTCCCATGACAACAGCCAGGTCTGCCAGGTCCAGTGAGTTGAACCCAAGTCGGCGCTCCTCATTCATCACTTACCGGACTTAAAAAGTGAAGGGGCCACTTCACTGAAATGCTTTTCTGGCCATTTTTCATTAATCACTCCTCTCCACATGCATTTCTCCTGGGGAGCCTACTGAGCCTGCAAGGTAGCCTTAGGCACTCACTGAGACATTGTTCCCCATCTGTATGACCATTATTAGCCGTACCGCTGTCCGTATTGATTTGTACTAAGGTTAAAAGCTTGGTGGACCCCAATTTTGGGTATGTGTTGCCTAGCAACTGCCCCTTCACCCTGCTGACCGTTCCTGGGCTGGCCACCCTGACAGGACAAGCTCTGGGTCTGGATTTCTAGGCCCCATCTGTGATTAAATGGTACCCTTTTACCCGACACGCCGACCTTAACCCTGGACACCCCCTGCTCTCAGGTCATTTACCTTGAACCCAATTACATGGTAAGGTTACTTAAGGTTACCCAGGCTTTGCTTTCCTTTGTTAATGAGACCGTAGAAGAAGAGGTCAGTAGAGCCGATTCGCTCTAGCTAATGCGCTGGGTTGACAAAGGTTGTTTCGAGCTCTGTAAATTTAGACAAACTGCGGACTGAGCACCTCCATCAGTGTGCGAAATTCTGAGGTTTGATCAAATGCAGCGTTTTCCTGCTCTAGCGTTTTTGCTGTCGGAAAGCCAAAAGAATATTCTAATAATCGAGTTTTCAGTGGCACATCATAATACATAGAGACAACGACGTGAACGCGAAGATTTCGTAAAGCGGCTTTTTCACATCCTTGACAAAATCAATTACGTCCTCCTAGAAAATATTCGCTGATTTGAAACTACAGAAATCTGAGGCTACTACGCACCTAATAGCGGCATTAGACGTTTGTAATGTCAAATCAGTGTTGCGTATACGACCCATCTAGTTGTCAGTCTTGAGTGTCCTGTCACATTTCATTTGCCGCTGTTATGTACAGCTTCTACTGCTCTAAGCTCTACTTGTATGCTAATTGTTTAAGCCTACATCCCTCCGAGCTGGTAAAGGGAAAGCAATCTGGTGTCACTGTAGTGCCCCACTTAAATGCTTCCCATTTCCAGCCATCATGTATCCTTGCGGAAACATTCTGGTTCTCGCTCCCCCCCAAGAGCCGTGTTAACAGCTCAGTCCTAATGTACAAAGACAAATGCAATATCAGTTTGAATTATTTATTGAGCTTCAGAGACACTTCTATGCAAAGAAACCTACGTAACATGCCATTTTGCTTGTTTGTACGGCTAAGTTTGATGCTTTAACAGTTTACAGGTGAACTTGTTTGCAGGTACAACAGCAGTTTCCCTTATTGACACCTCTGAGTACAGTTATTCAGCCGTTTGCATTTTCAATGCGCGACGCCATTATCAAAACAGATTTGCCTTGACACAAAAGCTATCTCGGTTGTGAGGACTTTGGAGGAAGTGTTTTAGTTTGAAACGAATGTTCGCTCTTTAACGGGTGACGTGGCGGCACAGCGAGTAGCGCTGCTGTCTCACAACACCTGAGTGGTGTCAGAGGACGTGGGCTTGATCCCGCTCAGTCTGTGTGGAGTTTGCATGTTCTCCCCGTGTCTGCGTGGGTTTCCTCCGGGTGCTCTGGTTTCCTCCCACAGTCCAAAGACATGCTGTTCAGGTTCACCCATAGTGTGTGGGTGACTGAGAGAGTCAGAGTGTGTTCCACTGGTGCATGGATGAGTGACCCATTGTAAGTAGTGTATCTAGCAGTGTAAATCACCTTGGTGAATAAGGTGTGTGGGCTGATAAGACTGCATAGAGTTCATTGGAAGTCGCTTTGGAGAAAAGTGTCTGCTGTTAACCTTTAGTTATCATAGAAATGAGGAGAGTTAATCTGTCATAGATTCATAAACTATTGTTCATTGGAAAAGTTAGTGTTACTGGTGATTTATGCAACACGTCCATGGTAAAGTTAAAAGAACACATGGCAAAGCTGGACAAGCTGTCTGATACCTTTGTATGTTGCTTTGAAGAAAAGGTTCTGCTAATTAAATACAAGCAAATATACATGTAGCCGTGAAGATTCATGAAATGACTGAAAAGGTATTACTCGTGTGTGTCACAGGTGTGGACGTAGGGCACATTCACTAAATAAGATTACTGCTCAGTTCCTGTTTCAGTGTTACTGTGTACTTCACGAATGAAAGTGTAATAAACTGACTTTTTGTACCATGAAGAGATTTAATCTTTTTTTTTTTTGGTGATGTCATAACTTTGTGTAGTTGAATATGTTTGCACGTGTTTAATGCCACCCTAGACTTCACACAGAGCTCATGTTTTGGCCGAAGGATTCGTCGACTTTGGCTTGAACCTCACAGCAGTGTGAGTCATGTTGAGGTCAGATCCTAGTGCAGCCCTCTCTCTTCCTCAGCGGATGAAGTGAGATACGCTGAGGTTACAGCGATATTTCTGATAACAGTGTAAACTTCTCTCTTCTTGTAAATGCCATGTGAGTTTCAGATGTACCCTCTGAAATTTCACTTCTTCCGTGCCTTTTCTCGGAAACTGACGTGTATCCGCTTCTACTTAACGTCCATGCCACCTGCTTCCAAGGCAAGTGTAAAAATCACGAGCGCATTTGATGCCTATAAACTGTTGTCTAAACGAAAAGGCAACCAGCTGCTTCACAGACGTGAGAATCAAAATATGAATGAAGATGTTATCTCTGGGAAATACACATATACTGAAGGAAAGCGAGTCTGAACAGAAACAAACTGTTTAAGATGTATGCGCACGGCTGAAGTCTGTCTTTCCCAGCAAACAAGGCGGCACAGAGCGACTTTAGCGGCTCAATAGGCCCTGGCAGTAAAAATAACCCAGTGCCTGTTTTTAATACATCACTTTGTTAGTGCTGCCTGATTGCTTAATGCTGACAAAAAAGAAAGCTGGAGAGAGCCTGGTAGCAGCAGTCCGCTGACCGGCAGTTGAACCTTGTGCTGAACTGAGGATGAACCCTCAACTTGAGGAGCGTCGGTCACGGATCTCCCTGGGAGCTACACGCTGGGGCAGCCAGCCCTGGGACTGGCACTCTCTCTCTCTCTCACACACACACACACACACACAGACACACACACACACACACACACTCACAGAGAGCGAGGCAACAACCTTCCTCAGCCCAGGGTACACCAAGTCTCTGCAGCCACTGAGCCAGGAGACACACAAACAGGGCGCACGCACTAAAACTCACATGCGGCACGTCGGCAAAGCTTGTACACATACGCCACACGCGGCTGCACAATACAAGGCGACCTTTGCCTTTCCCGCTACGGTATGTCCATTGAGACATCAAGGAATAACACGGCGCTAAGGCATATGGACCGTCATCAAGCGAAGGGACTCCGTGCCGGTTTGGCATTCGGATGGAAACGTTAGGTGTGAGATGAGCGTGGGGATGTTGGTCAGAGTGTGCTGGGTGTGCTGCAGTCAGGCCTGCATCATTGTTAGGGTCCCATTAGCCCCCCTGTGCCCCCCTCTGTGAAATGGGGCAAACATTCGCCCCGGGGGCTTGGAAGCAGGGCAACAAAGGCAATTTGCGGGGACCGCAGAAATCCAGCGTCCGTCTGTCAGCCGTGCTCTGACAATGTGCTAGACGCCAAAAACATTCCCCAAAAGCCCCAATATGTTTTCATAACCATTTCAAAACATTTCTTACAGTAAAATACATCATTTTAGTAAATAGTTCATTTAAATCTAAGACAATCATTATATGTATTTGTGCTATATCAAAATAATGAATAAATCAGGTGCTCACCTTTATTTGTGTCGAAGAGTATTCATTTAAATGTTTATTGAAATGTATGTTAGTTTATAACATTTTCTAATTTACCTTTTTACAATAATCACTTTAAGATTTTTTAAGGCTATATACAGGACATTTTTAGAAGAAAACACTTTATATATTATATTTTATATAATATGTATTTCAGTCGGTGTATTTTTTGACAAAACACATTTCCAGTATAACTTAAATTGTATTGCAGTAGTAAAGTAAAAATATGCCACAGTATTCTGAACATTTTTTACTTTTTTGGCGGCACCCACCAATACATTTACAGTTGACATAACGTGTTCCAGCAAAACAAACAAACACAGAAGAGTGCAATACCAGATGGAGATGGACACAGACAATTGTTCATTCATTTTTTTTGGTGGAAACAAATTAATGTGAGAGGCCTGACCCATAAATCAGATGCAGAGATAGTGTTCCCCATGCTTGACCTCCACTTCCCTGGCACTGGGTGTGCTTCCTTTTGGAAAGTGGATTCTGCTCACTGTTACACTAGTGTAACAGGAAACTGCTGGAACTTATATAATTTTTTCTCATTTAATCCTGGAATCAATTATGAAATTAAGAATCACACGTGCAAAGGGCGTCAGTCGGGATTAAAAGGAATTCATATTTATTTTTACCAAATTTTAAATGAATTTTTTTTTATATAAAATATTAAGTAAAATATCAAATTACTTTTAGAACAGTTTTTATGTGACATGAAGTATCCATCGTGCCATTTGTTTTGGGTGTGTTGGGTAACATTGTAATTAACTCTACACCCTTGCAGTCCTAAGGTTCCTGGTTTGAATTCGACTCCTTGGTCAAGTTATTTACCATGAAATGATGCAGTAAGAATCATTAAACACCAAAACTATGTATAAATCGGTAAATTATTTTATATAGATTGTTATACAAACCTACTATTGTAAGCTGTCTTGGACAAAACTGACACAACCGATTAAAGAATAATCATTACAATAATCATCCCATTTGATAATAAAATGTGAAATAGAGGAATAATGTCTCTATATTTCTGACATCAGCTGGAACAACTTCTGAAGCCCTAACACTGTCTACAAATATTCTGTATGGACTGTTGATGACGACTGAAAGAAGAGCGTTTATGTGGCCAGGTTTGCGTTGCAGCCTCCAGCAATGGGGTCCTGTGCAGCCGGGCTTCAACCGCATTCCAGTTATGAGCAGTTTGGGTGAATAAAGGATCAGCCCTTTCAGTGGCCTGTGGGCACCGGGACCAGAGCGTCCCAGGTGTGTGAAGAGGAGCTGCTGTCTCTTGTCAGGCAACCTGATGATGCCAACACGCACGGAAGCTCCTGCGGAACGGCCCTGGGGTAGCTGCCAGGGTGGGGAACTTCACGGCTCCCGAGGCTGGTGACGCTGTCCCGTGGTCAGGTGACTCACTGATGGTTCATTCTGAAAAAAGTTTCCTCCTCCAAGTCACAACGACACATGAGCTGCACTCAGTCTGCATAGGTTGAATACAGCTGGATTAGATATACTGAACATATCTCAGAGGCACATAAGAAATATGCAGTGTAAATTATGGATGCCTCACTTGCCGAAATTCAACACTGACAAGGAGCATTAAGCACACCTTATCAGAAAAAAAACCGCCTTTTAACTACCCCTTTAGAAAGACTTTAGAAAAAATATTTTAATATTATTAATATTTATTTTATTATTAAAATAACACCATGCATATAGTATCATTTTGAGCCTTAATAATGCTATCTACTCATTTTAATTTCACATCTTATTTATACATTTTAAGTTTCTGTTAAAAGTTTAACTTTACATTTTCTTCCTCTAAGAAGAAAATGACAGCATGCTTACTAAAGTTCTACCCTGCAGCATTGCCACAGTAAGAGGATTTCTGTAACATGCTAGTTTAAAACAACGTTTTCTTGAATGTTACATTTTAATAAGTATAATATGAAGCCGTGCCCACATGCAGACACACGAAGCGCACAAACACAATGGCACGCACAGATGTGACACCCAGCGGCAATTAACACAACCTTGAACCCATACATCTGGGTCAATGAATCCTGTCAGGCTAGCGGGGGTAAAGCCGGTTGAGGAATTCAAGACTCCAAAACTCGGACCCTTGGTAGTCAGTGATGCAGGTAAGAGGTTGTATTGGTACTGACAGCCAATAATCTGGACAGATGCATGCCCGCCACAGACATGGCTTGCAGTACGGAGAACAAGACTTGTTTTTACATTTCGCATCCCTAACAAAAAATCTTTCTCTTTCATTATCCTATTTCATTTCTTCTGACCTGCCTTGTATTAGGTATCAAGTTACATACTGTGTCAACTGCCAGGTATATATATTGTAACATGACATATAATCTCAACAGAAGTGTTTTCATATCTGCTGTGAATTTCTGTGTCAATGGAATATGCTTTTACTCTCAACCTTTCTGTACCGTGTTATTGCTTTACAGCCGATTGTAGTAATATAGCAGTTTTTCAATGAGTTTAAAAAGAACGGCAGACTTGAGCTGTCTGTATATATTTTAAACAGTGTGCTTCACCGCAGACTCTGTTCCCTTGCATATATGTGTGTATTGCACGTAACATTTTGATTAATATTTTACTTCTGATTTCTACAAAATAGTTTTCTGCCTTTTTTGTTTACACGAGAATTTATGATCATTAAATTAGCCTTGCTAATGAGATGTGCATCTGAGGGTTTGTTGACAGCACACCTGAAAGGTTTAGGTTTAGGTTTAAAATTTTTTTTTTTGAATGCTCAGGAACACTCCCTTTAAGATGAGATGGAGAAAAAAAGAGTGAGATGGCAGCAGCATTATACCAAGACTTTCATAATCAAGTGCACAAATGACATTCTGCAGATAGGGCAGTAAAGGAGAAACGATAAATTCAATTGTTTGTTATTTCTGAAATACATGTCTGTGATACATATTTTGTTTGTTGCAGTGTAAAAATCATACAGAATGATATTTGATACATTTTTGCAGAAATAAACTATCTACACATACTGCAATTCTTTAAAACGTGGTTTGCAGTTTCCTCTGAATTTGGAATATATTTAATGGAAGAAGTTTCAGAATTACAGAAACACAGAGAGCGTTTTCTGAGACAATTTAACCTCCTAAAGCTCATCGAAGAAGACCAAAATGTCTGTTGTGTCCCTTAGCCACAAAGAATAATTGTGGTGACAGTGCAGTGACTGGATTTCTGTATGCATGGATGCAAAAAAATGCGTTCATTGGTATTTGTCTCACAAACAAAGGAACAGCTGCATACTAAATATTCTGGTCCATTGCAGTTCACAGTGAAGTTCAATGACTTGAACTACACACAAAATCCATCTTCAAAACTAAGGGGGTAACAGAAAAATAGAAAAAAATAATCAATAATATGTTATATCTTGTTTGTGTACCTTCTTCAGTATTTTTAAAATGCATGTAGCAGTCACAGTCTCCTCAGATCCTGGCTTTATATTTTGTGACACTAATAGCTTGAAAACCCAAGTGCAAGAATCAGATCTACTTGAATGGCAGATTAGTTGAAAAGTATGTTTTAAAAAGAAGCCCATTCTGACTCCTCTCAGTTCGTCAGAGTCTACAAAGACCATTCCCCCATGGTTCACAAGAGCGTCCTAAGGGCATAAACTACTAGGTCAAATAAAGCCTATAGAGATGGCAGCAAGAGAGGCAGGAACAGGAGCACAGCATACAGAAGGAGAGCATACACAAACTGGGAGCATGCGGCACTAAAAATAAACAGTCTGAAATATTTAATTTAGTGACCCAGAAACACCAACAGCATAATGATATCTGTGTTTAAACAGAGGGGAGTGTTATGGAAAGAACATGATATCATTAGAACGAAAGAGCAGTAAAACAAGGAAAAAGCACGGTGTAGCTAAGGGGTTAAGGGAGACAATTAAATATTACGTGGCATTTTGGGTAGTTATAAAAACAGTTCCTGAAATTAAGTGGTCGGATTGACAGATTTAAATTAACCCAACATTTAAAAATAAACCTTTGAGTCCTGACGGATAAGAATTACTGTAGAATGTCAAAGATTTAGAAAAAAGTGTCTCCTATATTAAGAGGGGTTTTGTGCTGATTCAGTACTTGTCCAGGTCATGATGTTGTCAATACTTCCATTAGAGCGTATCCTTAACTGCCTGTGTATGTGGTATTAAAGCAGGAGATAAGTACACGTACATTGGGCATGGCCAATAAGATGCTGAATCCGAGTTATACATGTCTTATGTACCTATTCGTAGGGTTCGTGTTTACGAGAAAAAATGACAAGGTGGAAGGTGATTAACTGGCAAGTACACAGACAAGACATGGGCAGGTCATAATGAGACTGTACTCTGCCTCCATGGGAAATTTACTGGCTTGAAATCACTGCTTTGCTGCAATAACCATCTTTTGAGTTTTGCTAAGCAGCAGGGCTGTAGCATAATACCATCAATATTGATGCCTTGTGGCCTAACTGGCTTTGGGGGAACTTTCTCCCACATTAATATTGATGGTGTTGCTATATATCGGAGTCAGCCTGCCATTAAGGATTCATAGGGGGAACATTGGAGGCATCTAACTTTGCAAGAGGGATGGCAGTTTTTTGGTTTTGCATGTGAATGACGATGAAACTCTGCTATAGCGTTAGGCAAAGGGAGAGCAAATGAGGAAGATGAAGGAGGAGGATGGCTATATGTCACGAAACCTCCCTCCGCAATTTGGCAGCAGTATACACACAGACATTGATCTGTAGATTTAAGGATCTCCTCCTATTTTACATTATAGGATTGTTTTGCCTTTGTCAACAGATTCTCTCATGACCAATCTGGACCAGAAAGCTTTGAAACCTGCAACCCCTGAAATGGACCCATTGGTTGTAATACAGCTGTGTTCTCCAGGAATTAATCACTAACACAATTGCACATGTCCAGTGGTGGCTGCAAGCCTTGATGGAGAACCCAAAAACAGAACCTCTTGGGAAGAGAGGATGACCTCAATTCAATTTGACGTCTTGCCTATCGATTGGGACCCTGCTGGGTGGTGAATCCCCTGGGGACAGGCAACTTGCCCTTGTAACTGACGTTCATGGTTTAAGTGCGACTCAAAAGTCTGTCTGTCCTTCCCAGCCTCCCTCTTCCACCCATGCTATAAATCACGAGGCTGAATCATGATGTCCCCTCTAGGCCTCACGCTCTTATATTACTTATCCACGGAATACTTTGCCAAAACGGAGACTGTGTCACAACAAATAGTAGAGGTCTTTTGGTCAAACGCATGCAAGTGCCCTTTTGTTATGGAGCCCGTGGAGGTCAACAGCAATCACTCTGCTCTGCATGATTTATCTCTGTGCTGACTGCATTTGTCATTTCAAGCAGTGGTTTATTGTGGGACTCTTTTTCAGTCTGACTGCAGAAAAAGATGAAAAGATAAATGAATTTCATATGTCAGTATAGTTAGCAACATCTTAGAAGTTTTAAATGTAATTTAAAAGTAGGTCAAATTAAATAATTTCAAATGTTTAGGTACCTTACATTATTCCATTCCGTTATTTCTGAGTTCCATCAAGGCAAAAGCCACTCACAAGGAGTTCTCTTGTGGTCTTCATGGTAAAGGAGGGTACAGTGATGGCTAACCTTTGCTTTCTGTCACGCATGTTTTTGGACTGTCGATGCGGAGAAAACATGCAAGCTAAACTCCACACACCCCTGGCCTGGATTCAAACCTACACTTAAATGCACAGCTCAGGTACTGTGAGACAAAATAAAAGCATATTGATATTTTCCAACCAACGATTAGATGAAACTTGATGGTTTTTCTGACAGGACAAGGTCTTGACACTCAAATGCTTAAGACACTTACCAAACAAAGTCAAGCCAAACATGGGCGGCAATGAAAACCTTCAAATAGTCAGCACTCAACACCTGATTTTATTTTCTACCCTAAATAAGAATTTAGCTTGTTCTGGTATGGACTTGTCAACACTGTACCTCAGGCTTAGGCTGGGGCAACTGGTAGTATAGTGGTTGGAGTACCTGCCTTTAGACCCCAGGGTTATAGGTTCAAATCCCAGTTCTACCTGTAGTCTGTACAAGGTATTTACTCTCAATTGCTTGAGTAACCTGACCTAATTTTATAAATGGATACTTAATTGTATGTAGGCTGCTCTGGAGGAAAGTGAATGAATTCATTACAGTAAGTGGAAAGAAACAAAAATTGGTAGTTACCTGGACTGCTCAGCAAACCAAGTAACACAATATCTCTCATAATTCTTGTTAATTATAATACACAGCTTGGATAATTATTCAGTATGTCTTCTGGCTAATTTTTGGTTCAAACTGGGAACGGTGACAGATAGGATCTATGAAACTAGGATCAATTTGTGTTTGTTTTATATGGATATATACATACATTTAAAGTAATTGACATGATTAGAAATACTGAGAAATCACCTCATCAGCTAAATTCAGACAAAACTCAAAGGAAATAATCTTTTTACCCCTTTTTGAGAGAAATTATCAAGAACAAAAGGCTAATAGAACCGGCGACACAAAAAAGAGATTTTAAATGACTAACAGATGCAGTTAGGATTCATCACTAGGATAATTAATTTTCACTTACTTTAATTACAAAAGTATACATTTCAATTAAAATTATTTTTAAAGAGGCAGTGGCTTTCGGAGGTCGTTCGCAAAACAACTTTTTGTTGTTGGTGAGAGAAAATTAAAACATTTTTTGAAGCACTGGCTCTTTTAAAGTTATATTGTTTTGCTCCCTTATGACTATGGTCACCCTGTGCCCCCGCTGTCACATCACTGTGCGAAGGAGTGACGGCACTGAAACGAGGGCATAAGTCAGGGAAGCTTCACTGGCAATGCATGGAAATAGGGAACAGTAAGCTACAGGCGACAGCCTATCAAACACATGTACATGACGGCCCTGCCAGGGGGCCACTGGCCAGTTCCCTCAGCCAGCTGCTACCTTAAGTTAACCCTCCCATCAAATCCACAAGACAGATCTGGTTGTTAGCCCTGGAAGGCATCAGGGTCATTTCCATCTTCCAAATCCACAGTCTGAGATCTCACCTCTGAGAGCCAGTTGCGCCGATTCCTCCGTTGAGCTCATTGCAGCTGCTATGTTTTCACGACATCTCTTGACAAATTAGAAGCACAGAATGTAATACAAATTGCTGATAGAAAACAACCCAAGGCCCATCACGATATAAGAAAGTAATGAGAAATGACAAAGTAATGACTGTTTTAACCTAGCCAAGGATCAATATTTCTCTGGATGAATTCTGCTGATAAGCATAGTTTAGTATAAACTTATAATTTGTTTGTTTTTAGGCATTGATTAACAGCCCCATTATTAGACCGTAATCTAAATTTGGCAGCCTTGCCGCAGTATTTTTATTGGAATGAAATCACCTTCTCTAGTTTAGCAACAGAGTTCAAAAAGCAACACAAGCAAAAGAAATTCTGTGAATGAATATTTTATTTAACTGAATCCATACTGACCATCTTCCATACAGAGTTAAACAAAAACTTGTAGAAACATTATTTGGAGCTAATAATAATTGAGATAAGTCTGTTTTTCCCCCACTGTCCCAATGGCTTGCAATCCCAGTTTAAATCATTGACATTGTAGTGCAATGGTATGATTTAGAAATACTCCTTGACATATTTATTTTTTGCCGATATCAAATAGTGTACAACATCTACACTACGACAGGTGCATTTTCCTGTGAGCTCACCGTGAATTTTATGGACACTTAGAGGATGGAAAGACACGTTCTGAGCGTTCATCAGATACACTAAGAAAATTGTTGACTGACAGCTGAACGCAGCTCTGAGTATGCAGACACACCTAGAGCAGGTCATCCTTGCAGCGTGGTGACTTTTTGGTTCCCAGTTGCCAATGACACCATCTCATCGCATGCCATCGCGACAGACACAACCTCTGGTCACACCGGCTTGGATGAGGATGGCTGCTATCCATGTCTGTGCCACTTTTGGGCTGCACACTAGCCTCTTTCACAGCGGGCTGCTGTCCTTCAAAGTACTAAGCTGCAACTGTTCTGACCAGACAACATTCTGTAGGTGCCTTCCTAGGCACTCATAGGGCACATATGGACATATTATGCTGTTACACTTCATGGTACCCTTATGAACTACACCCTTCATATCTCAGGCTGTCCAAGTAAATCTGGCATCCCAGTAGAGGCCTCTTCAGCAACCTAATTGTCCGGAAGACTAAGAAAGATATGCATCTCTGCATAAAGTCAATGCATCTGGCTTTGTCCATCAGAAGGTTCTGTTGATGTTCTTCAGAAAAGAGCGATGGCCTTGCCTCTAACCTGAAGTATCTGTGCTGGCGTGTGAATCATGTATTTTTTCCCTTTCACATTCTGCTGAAGGCTGGCAGGTGGGAGCAGGGCATGTGCAGTAGGTCTGTTCTCAGCCCTGGGTTGGGTGACCAGTGCGTTGGTAAAGTGGGTTGTGTTGCAGTGGGACAGGGGCATCGAGATGGGGCAGGCAGGTGGGCGGATGGCTCACTGGGGCCGGGGAGAGGGAGGATCGGTCAGGGTCCATTCTCGTTGTAGTGGAGTGAGATCGGCCGGTCCCTCTGCACAGGTACATATGGCCAGTTGTAGCTGGAGCCGGAGAGCAGCATGTCCCGCAGCAGTGTCTCGATGGGGGTCTTGCCCACCAGTCGCACGAAGAAGAGCTGCTCTATGACAGGTGAGGAAACGACACGCAGTGAGGGCAGCCGCAGGAGGAGCCGGCCGAATCGACTGGGCTGACCGGGGTACTGGTTGTGTACATACTCCTCCAGGGCACACTGGGACTTCTCCTGTACACTCTCCACATGCGCCACATCCGACAAGCCTATGGCATCTGCAGGGACATGAGATAGGGAGGTAGGCAAAACAGACACTCGGAACACATAGCTTCATGCTGTCTTCCCTGCGGAATAGCAGAAAATGACTTCAAACACAATCTGGTTCATAAACTAGTCCAAATCAAAACCCAGCATGTTTCATTTTAGAACCAGCATAACTTTTATTTCTAGTTTACTGCATCCAGAATTCATGTTTCAGCAAAACACTTCACGGTAAGAGGTCAAAAGTGACCAAATGCACTTATTTCCACCGTTCATTTATGCAGGAGTGAATTACAGTTAAGTAATTCTATACGTCAAATGAGAAAATCTGTAAGAAATAAATAAAATAACCCCCCTGGAGACACTGCAGTTGACCAAGACATCAAAGGTCTTTAGTGATTCATGTTGGATGATCCAGCATTTCACGTTCCCTGAGCTGTGTCCTCCTCTCTTACAGCAAGGTAAACGTATATTAGAAATCAATCCATCCTCAAATTTGGGTCATTTCCTTCATTCTGCTGCAACACTCATGGTTCCAGTGCAAAGCTCATTAAAATGGATAAAAATGATTGTGGAGCTTCAGCTGCTTCCAGTTTAGAACCTTGGCCCTGAACGGCACCTTACCAATGATTTTCGAAGACAAAGATCTCATAAGCTTTAAACAAATGGATTACAAGGGATATTTTACCATATGTGTATTTTTCTTTTCCATTCTACTGTAAACGAGAGCTCTGTAACCTCTTTCCACAGCTGATGAAGAGGAGGTTTACTGCAGGGAGTCACAAGAGGGTTTCCGGGCAGATCTGTGGCCTCAGTAGGGCACGGTGCAGTTTACTCCAGTTCTACATTCGTCAATCAGACACAAACACTATGAAGCTGACATGCAGCGCCCCTTCACATAAAGGAGGATTTCTCCCCATCTCTAGCGTCTATCGCACGTATTAGAGGGAGAAGTGGCGTATCATGTGGAGGTTAAGCGAGCTGCCCCGCGCCAGGTGCTCCCACTCTCGGACTCTCCCGGGAGGAGAACGCCGGGGGGCACCCATCTCAGCGGAGGAGGAGCCGACAGACTAGGGAAACAGACAAGCTACAAGATGGCATGACAGGAGACGAGATGGAACAGGGAGCCAGGGCTCGGAGCTCAGAGTGTCGACCCCTGTTAGCTCACATTCCCAGGTCGCAGCGGGGGGTTGGCCGAGCAGAGGCCTTGGCCTGGACAGAAGGACGGATCACACAGACGCCTCCAGCGACAGAGGTTATGTAGGTCAGAGCCAGGCTGCTCCTCAGCATGCATTATTTAGTCCTGGTGTTTTGGTCTGGATGGGGGGAGGGGGAGGTGTAGAGAGGAGGGGACTGCCTGCCTGCTTTCAATAATAGATGGAAGCGTCAAGGAGCGAGGGATGAGAAAACAAGTGCGGAAGGGTTCAGCCATCCATTCGGAAGCGCGCAGGTTGGAGCAAGAGGCTGGAGAAGCGTTTCTGACAGGATCGACACACAGAAGGGGATAAGAGAACCCACGTGAGAATAAATACAAGTGTGCGACACACCTCTTAACACAACCGCAACGCCCACATCCGGAGGACAACGGAGTCCTCATCCCTCATCGTGACGCACTTCTCTTGCATCCCTTAATGAATGTATTTTTCAAAACTGAGGGTCACTAGCAAACCCGTAACAAAAACCACATAACGACACCTCGTACACGAATAGAAATGTACATTCAAAATGCGATTCTTGGTGACACCGAACACGTGACGTGGCTTCACCTGTTAATCTTAGCTCTCTTGTAGGCATGTTGCAAGCATCTCTCAGAAATCTCGTGACTTTTATCGTAGCGCGAAACCATCAACTAACCAGCAATTTTTGAACATTTTTAGCTATTAATGACGGCAAAAATTTAAATGCGACTGGACGGATAAAAGGCTGACCGTTAATAATATTACTGGGACGTTTTAAACGTCTTTGTTGTGCAAGGTTTTTGGATTAACCGAAGCAACTCGTACTTCACACAATCCCCGCAAAGCCGAGGTAAGATTATGAGTTCTAAGCTTCTATTTAATGTTTTTTCCCTCAGCCCAAAGTACTGACCAGAGGTGAAGAGCACGATGGCCTTGAGGCAGGAGTACTCGGCCGTGTCCACCTGCAGCGCCTTTAGCTTCTCCACCTGCTCCTGAAAGACGCGGATGTGGTCCATGAAAGCCACAACACGCTCTGCGGACATGGGCGACGCGTGCAGGCCGGCGGCGGCCAGGAGCGGTGCCACGTGTAAGGGCATGGAGCACTGGGCGGCGTTCAGCACAAAGAGCTCGCTCCACGACATGCGCAGCAGCGCCACCTAGGGACACAGACATTGTTAGTTTACCAGTAAGCCAGGCAAACGTGGGTGTGGACCTCAGCTTGTCACCCAGTCATCAACCCAATGTCGTAGTTGCTTAGAGTATTGAGAAAAAAACTCCTCAAAAAGTGTGAATAAATGACTATGGAGACTATAATTCATATCTTATAGTAATTTATTGTTATTTTTAATAAATGGTAAACCATTTCCTCTCTGCCATTAGCATGAAAACCATATGACTGATCACCATGAGTCAAGTTTTACTCAGTGACAGTTACCCTGCTCAACAAAAGGAACTCAACATCTGCTCGGTTTTCCCCATCGAAATTTCCCTCTCAACATTTCCTTTTAACTTCTAGTCTCTGACACACAACTGTTTGTGCAAATCTGTTGGCTTCACCTGATCCATAAGCTGAAGGTCTGGGAAGAAGGGGATGTTCTTGGCCCACTCGACGGCACTGAAGAGCAGCCGGGCAGCCAGCTCGCAGATGTTCTCGATGCCCATCAGATTGTTGGACTGCATGCACTGGGTGCCGTAGCGAGAGGTGGGGTACGGCTCAGCCCTCATCAAAAGAGAGATGAAGCCCGACAAGTAAGGTTGGCCGTTGTACGCTTCGCTGTTGGTGCTCAGGTACTGACCCGGGCTGGTCTGTGAGTTGGACATGCGGCCTCTCTGTACAGCTGAAAAACAGCAGAAGAACATTCACAGTTAGAAGGGAAGCGTAATGTTGTGTTTGAAAGGGTACCACCAGTCAATTCTGGGTATAGTGTTTCTTCGCCTGAGAGGGGAGCGGTGGTGCAGCGGGTTTGGCCGGGTCCTGCTCTCAGGTGGGTCTGGGGTTCAAATCCTGCTTGGGGTGCACTGTGATGGACTGGCATCCCGTCCTGGGTGTGTCCCCTCCCTCTCCAGCCCTGAGCCCTGTGTTACCAAGTTAGAGTCCAGTTCGCCATGATCCCGCTTGGGATAAGCGGTTTCAAACTCTCTGTGTGTGTGTGTGTAAATAGTGGGCTTCTTTCTTCTGAAGACTTAAAATAAAAACATAAAAAAAGAGAACAAGATGCCTGACCAGAAATATATCAACCACTAGAACTTAAGCTCTTGTACTTAAAGTAGAATATATTTCATTTTAATTACTTAAGTTAATATATTCAGCAGTGTATACAAAAACAGAACATACAAAGCTGTATTTAAGTTGTTTTCAACTATCTTTTTCAAATAATAAAACTATTACTGTATTATTAATATGCTGTTTTGTACAAAGCTGTTCCAATTTTTTTAACCATATTTGCAATCAGTAAGTACTGTTAATACAGGAGTTTTTCCAGCAAGTGAAAGTGTATGAAGAGACTATAACGTTTTTCTTAACCACTTGCATAAGTCTGAGCAGGTAATAACACGGTCTTTAAATGTGAAAGTGCTTCCAGTCACCAGTTTCCATGAGCCAATGAGTATGCACACACACACACACACACACACACCGTCCAAACCACTTGTCCCATTCAGGGTCACGGGGAGCCGGAGCCTAACCTGGCAATACAGGGCATAAGGCTGGAGGGGGAGGGGACACACCCAATGATGGGATGCCAGTCTGCTGCAAGGCACTCCAAGCGGGACTCAAACCCCAGACCCACTGGAGAGCAGGACCCGGTCCAACCCACTGCACCACCGCACCACCAATGACTATACAATTATGCATATTAAACTGAAGATGGACTTAAACATGAAATATACTACATATGGTGCATATAACATTTTGTGAACAGGAAAGCCAGAGAGACTGATCCATTAACAGCTTACTGGATCCTGGAAGAGCTTGGGTTACTGCTCATTTTTAATTATCCAGGATTAAGGAGCTAGTGCCGCATTTCTTACAAACATTTACGTGCTCATGCTCACGAAGCGTTAACAGCAAGTTTGAGAAAATTGCGTAGGCCAACTAACACGGAATTTCTGAGAATTTTTCCCAAAAATGAAATAAATTTTAAAATGGAGTAATGCTTGTGTAATGCTATACAAGGGTAGAAAACGAAGCCTGTCTTTAATATATAATTTAACAGTCTGATTTAAAAAAAAAAAAAAAAAAAAACGCTTTGTGGGACTGTGGAATTCTGCCCTGCACTCCACTTTAAAAATGCGCAGGAGAGAGGGGTGTGAAATATGAATGTGCAAGGTGTCACGGCTCTCTCTCCTCAGCTGCGGGTCTCTGAGCTCCACCATGAATGAATGATGGGGAAGGTGCTGAGGTTTATCACACTGCGCTTTGACCAATCCTTGAACCCGAGGCGCGGGGGCACCCGGAGGCCAGCCTCCGTCACCCACTGCTCCTGAAGCCCTACGCTCTCATGTGCAAGACAGTTATACTATTTTATCAACTCCTTTTTGTCTATTAATTAACAAATATCGTTAGCCCTTTACGCCACGTCCAATTTTTTACCCCCTTACTGCGTGTTGACAGATAAACACATGACCGAAGCCTTACTATCTTGCCGTACTTTCTCAAACTCTTTCAACTCACTTTCCCGGTTAGATACTAGATTTACACCTCCTTCGTAAACGTAACGAAAGTGTTATTTCCCAAGAAACATGTGGTCTGTGTATTTATTTCTATTCACACAACTAACTCATCACTCGCACATTAAACCCTGCCGTTTAGACACATATGTGTCTTAAATGCTTCCAGTTTGAATACAACCACACTTTATAAGGGGTAACTCACTTCATAATGTTGCTTCGGAAAATTCAGAGACTAAGTACAACGGGGTTTACATTTTCCCATATCTGTGCGAAATTTTGGCCTTCAAATAAATAAATAAATAAAGAAGTTCATCCTTGAAATACAGGGACAAGTGTTTTGTCTACACGAAGACCACCGAAAGCACACAGGTTTTCACCTGTGATCAGGTAAACAAGTTGTAATTTTCCCACATGTGATATGCATGGTTTGATTAGCTCCGCTTTGTAAAGCGGACATGTTAAAAGACGCTGCGGGAGATAAAAAGTCCAGTGCTTTTAAATAATAAGAAAGACAGGAATAGACACACCTCCACGGGATAGGGAGGATGAAACCGGATGACGGAGTGCGAGGAGGCAGGGGACCGGGGAAATTTCCAAACAGAGCACTTAAAGAGAGTGACTCGCAGGCTCAGCTCGGCACACTTCGGCAGCTTTGGCGCTCGGAGGTGTCTGACAAGCCGAATCCGTCCCTGTTTCTGTCATGTTCTGGCAGAGGTGAAACGCATACTTTGAAAGGCACATACAATAAGATAACTGTCCACGCACACAAAGGGCTGTGTCTGCGAGGCCCTAGGTGATTCCCCGTCTTAATTCACTTATTATCAGATGGTAGTTTTCGGGGCACTGACATCACCGTCATTATAATCTAACATTGGAGTGACTCAGAAAACACCTGACCTTTGTCTCACCTCCCATGAGACACCGGCCAAAAGGGCGCAATGCCAGCAGCAGACAAAGACTTTCTCAGAAACTACTCAAAGGCAGCACAACTTTATGGCCAAAAAGTAGTGCTCAGCATTTTTGGTCAGAAATAAAAAGAAATAGTCGCTGGAAAACACGTAAAAATATAAACCAGGCTCTCCTACCAGGGTAGAGCGCAGTACGGTGAGGATTAATGGACTGGTTCAGACAACAAGCGGGACTGATCATATGAAAATACAAGTAGATCAAACATAAAGTAATTATTTAACAATCAGGGTGAAAGCAGTCTTGCCCAATCTTAGAATGAACTATTTCCAGAAAGTCATTCACATTCCCTGCAAATACCTCGGAAATGCTGATGACACAGAGGCAATGCAGAAAGTCTGGCCTTGGCCTCTGAGCACATATTTGGTGCACGGCAACGTGACTTTCCCCTCTGCTCTCGTACGCCAACCACAGTTCGACTCCACCTCCTCACTCAACTGCCCTCGAAAAAAAAAAAAATACCCGACCGAAAGCCTTGAAGTATAAACATCTGAAAAAGTACCCTGGGGCTTTATGAGCATTTAGCAATGTTGCCTCAGTCGAACCCCTTACAGTAGGTTATGTAAAACAAAGCTACTGTGACTGTGCTGTTGCCGTAATCCTGAATTTTAAACCTAAGTTTGGCCCATGCCGTAAGGTTTTCATTGTCCGTCGCACTGCTTTTCAGATGTGTCAGGGATTTATGGATATATTAAGGAAGGTCGATATTATCTTCAGCAGTACGGAAGCTTCTCAATGCTGTCCGTGAGAAAGTTTAAGAGCTGCACTGATAGAAGGTGAAGAAGGAACTATGTTGAGTACACACACACACACATTTTCAGAACCGCTTGTCCCATACGGGGTCACGGGGAACCGGAGCCTACCCGGTAACACAGGGCGTAAGGCCGGAGGGGGAAGGGACACACCCAGGACGGGACGCCAGTCCGTCGCAAGGCACCCCAAGCGGGACTCGAACCCCAGACCCACTGGAGAGCAGGACCCGGTCCAACCCACTGCGCCACCGCGCCCCCCCTATGTTGAGTAATTTCTTTTTATTTACAGCTTTAACTTTGTGCCTGAGTAAGTGTTCTATTTCTGAAAATTCTTCTTGAATCTATTAGCCAAGTGAAAAAGAAAACATCTCCTTCTGATGGAGACCACTGTAACACACACACACACACACACACACACACACACACACACACACACCTTCTGACCCGCTTGTCCCATGCAGGGTCACAGGGAACCGGAGCCTAACCCACCACTCAGGGCGTAAGGCTGGAGGGGGAGGGGACACACCCAGGACGGGATGCCAGTCCGCCGCAAGGCACCCCAAGCGGGACTCGAACCCCAGACCCACCGGACAGTAGGACGCGGTCCAACCCACTGCGCCCCCCTTCCCACTATAACACATGCAACGTAAACGCAATGCAAAATTAAAAATGTGAATTTAAAACGTGTCACATGGCTATTACTGACTGACACCATGATGTAAGGAGAGAGAAAAAAAAACAGTCATTGATGCTGAGTAGAAAGTAGCACATCCCCAAGCTCGCAACGCCTAAGCTACTCTAACTGAAGGCCGACACAGATCGTGAACGGGAGATCTGTGCCTGGACTGTCGAATCCCACATACTTTCCCGAAGTATTTACTGCGCACGCTCAGTAGCAACAGCCTAGAAGTGGCCACATTTACCCATGTGTCACGGCTGCCCCTCACACTTGATCTTTGCTTCCATCCGTTCCATTATTAATGTCCGGGTTCCCCTGACCTACATCTCACGCCGAGCGCAGGCTGGGTGAGCCTGGGTCGCGGGAGTCGGAGGCAGTCGGTTCAACACACGTGCGCCAGGGGTGGCGACCTCGCTGCCGCCGGCCAAAGCCATCAGTCACAGAAACACGACCTTAAGTAAACGCTGTGTTACACCATACTTGTACAGGTCTGGTGAAAGAGACTCTACTCTAGAGTCAGGCTTCCACAAAAACAGTGAGCTTTCCAGCTGTTGCGACTTCAGCTTGTCAATATGAAAACGTTTAAACTGTTTGAGCAAAGGTACAAGTTAAATAAGTTTAATATTTATCATATTGTTCTACAACTTATAACGCAAATGACACATAAGTAAAAGTACCTGAATACATTAACACGAGGTAAAACATCGTAACTGGATTGCGACAACGAATGTGTTCTTGGTTCGTCCGATCTGAAAAGTGAGTTTTGCGAGATGATGTATTTTGAATAATGAATACAGCGAGTTTTTCAAAATCCACAACCCATGACCAGCTGGCGCTGAACCAAATGACCTGTCTCGGTGGGGAAGAATGGCGAAATATTTGAGCTTTCCGTTTGTCCGAGGTCGCAGCTGTACACCTTGGACCTTCCAAGCCGGTGCAGGTATGCATGTCTGTCAGCGCCATTCTGCTAGTGGTTATTGTACCCTCCTTGAGAGCCACCTTTAGCTGCGGAGGAATGTCAGCCATTGACGTCATGCTGACCTGAAGGTGCCAAACATACCAACGCAAAGCCTCAGAAAGTCACTGGGGGAAAGGGCAAAAAATACCCTGGGTTTCATTTAATATACTGTACAAAGGGCTATGAGCTTATCTCTGTTTAGAAGGAGAAGGATCTCATGTATGTCGTTGTGATGAGGCGTGAAATCACTTAAGATTTCTCCTTTACGAAGAGAAACAACATCAAGGTGAACAACCGCTGCTGGAATTAAAATTTACAAAGATAACATTGACAGTTTTCCCAGTGTCAGTCGGCTTGTTCAAACCCCAAGTCCGTACAGCTCGCGGGTGTCACCCCACACCCCCCGCCCCACGCCCAGGTGATATCCCACAGTGAAGCGGGAATGGGGTCAATGTGAGAAAAATGCTCACTCAAGCTACTGACTTTTCCTTTCAGAACTGATCTGGGATCTTTGCCAGTGCTTGAAGGTTTATTTATTTAGCTGTCACACTTCTCCGAAGCATTTCTTTAGCTTCTGCAAGCAAGCTGTTTGATTTGATGTGAAGACGTCAGACCCAACAAAGTGCTGTAGACTGAAACCAGTGAACAAGAGCCCATGTGACAAGGGGGTTAAAGCCTTAGCTCCCGACACTCACAGCTGTTGATGGAAAAGTGCATATGCCAGCTGCGATTGCAGGCCTAGCCGTTTTACTGATTTCTAGCACCTTGTCTGTCCTCTGTGGTACCCCTTACAGCATCCCACCACTAGGGTGTAGTGAAAGCAGGTGAAAGATCCTTGACCTGTGCAGAGCCTGCACTCAGCTACCTGTATAACATTCAGTCTATTGATTAAAATGTATGCAATGTCACCTTTCAGGGATTATAATTTTTCAGCACGTTAAGTGCCTGTAAATATGAAAAATAGCCCTTACTTAACTTTGATTCTTAGTTTAAATGAAACAGTAGATGAAGGTTGACAATGGCAATCAAGGCTGTAGTCTCATACCATTACAGTACTGTTATCAGGAAATAAAATAATCACAACATTGATGTTTATTATTTCATTAAACAACAGTTTTGTGTTAGCTCATGTTTGGGTTAGATTCCTTATCTTCTAATATGCACGAATTACATTGCTGCAGAATTTTTGAACTGTGCAGATTTTTGCCCTCTTGGGGAAGGTTCTTCGCATTAAAGTATATAAAGAAAAAGTTTACAAGAGTACAACAAAAAACATTACTCTGGGTTTCAGAAAAAGAAATGCTTGCGACTATAGGTAATTTTTTTATAAAGAAATCCTAAATTTTAAACAAAATGATAACAAAGCATAACAAGAACATATATCACTGGAAAATCATTTAACTTCATTAATTCCACTGTAAGACACAAAACAGATTTGTACTTGAACAATACTGGTACCGACACATACGTTTTACAGTTATTGGCACTGATATATGATGGCTTGTGTATGGCACATTTAAAAATAAGTATAAATATATATAGGGTTCAAGTGATGATTACAGCATTCTATGAATCTGACATCTCACACATAGCAAGACATCAGGTTAGCAAATGATGCGCTGAAAGGTTGTTACCAGAGTTGGATGTGAAAGAAAAAAGAAACATGCTACAGTTTTCAACATTTAAACTCATCAGCATTTACATTTTAGTTCTAAATTCCTAGTTTAAGTAGCTTAAGTATCAGCCATGCAGGTAAATTTAGCAAAAATAAGACAATTTAACAAAAAACAGGCTTTTTCTCAACATGATGGCATAATTTACATAAAGTAATGCTGGCAGTTTATCTACAGACATTGCGAATGAAAATACATTCAAATAGCTTTTTGGAATTTGTAGCTAGTGGGAACATGAAGTGAATTTCAATGGTAAATTTGTTTATTCAGCTGATGCTTTGTGGTCACCTAGCCTGGGAAAGCATTGTTATGTTTTATCCATTTGAACTACCTATTTATACGTGTAGTTTTTATTAAAGCCATTTAAGGGCGAGTATCTCGGGAGTTGAACCTGGGTTCCTCAAGTGCAAGGCAGCAGCACTAACCTACCCACTCCCCCAAAGATAACGCTTTACCATTGAACTTTGTGGTCAAATAGCTTGGGAGAGAGTGTTGCACAAGTAAATTCACTGCAGTTCCTACTGAATACCTAACATTATCAATATTAAGCCAGCAACAGATTCACAAATTCTCACACATTTTTAGTTATTTAGTAGCTGTCACTAGAGTAAAACTTTGCTAACAAAGCTTTGCCAAGTAAAGCTTCGACTACCTTGATATCCCACTGTGAGAGCAATTTTGTACAACGTGCACAGATGCCCAATGAACCCCATTCAGCATTTCAACAAATGTATGATCAAATTTTTTAAGGCCCGCTTGACAGCTAAAATTAATCTCAAACTATTAACAATGTTGCCGGTCCTCGTTATTTTATAGATGCAAAAAATAAAGGACGTTGGAAAAGGGTTCGGCATCAGCCTTGAAAAACCCACAAGACCTGTCAGCCCAGAGTCCAGAGAACTTTCCAGTTCTTCATACTAATGATTTTGGTTGCCAAAAGTATTGCTTGAAAAGTTATTGCATCATCATTAAAGCTCTTAATAAATTGCGATAAACTGAGGTTCTGCTGGAATGCGTCATGATAGACTCTAGGGTCCTGGTCTTGAAAGTTTTAACATTTCAGTTACTAGTTAACTGACACCCGAAAGAACAGGTGAATTGTCTTTCTGCCCAAATAAATTTTAAAAACATGTGACACCGAGAGAAGGCCAGAACAACATGACACTACTGATGACCAGGTCAGGCATGCCTAATGAAGAATGAAACATAGTTTCGTTACTAATCATGCTAAAATAAATTACTGTCCCACAGGGTTTGCCTGATCAGGCAGAATTTACCACATCTACAAGTAAATTAATTAATAACACACATAACTTCAGCCCTAGCATGGTAGCTCAGCGGGTAGCGCTGGTGCCTCATAGCACTTGGGCTGTGCCTTTGGACGTGGGTCTGAATCTGTTTCAGTCTTTCTGGAATTCAGTCATGGTCCTTAGATGTGTCTCATGTCAGTTAAGGAGTTTACATACTGTATGACTGAGTGTCACTGTTAACAGTTCTTGCACGTTGCTCTGGAGTAAAGCGTCTGCTAAATAGAAAATGTATGTTCGTGTACCCAGCAGTCTGCTGTTCAAGATCCAACATCTTCATTTTGTTTTACAAAACTATGCTTACCAATTTAAACACCCCACATACATTATCTTGTTATGTAAATTAGAACTGTTAAAATTTGAAAGAGCCAATTAGAAATGTGTATTCATTAGTTGTAGTTTTTTCTGTCAACTCCATACTCACACTTAACTCCCTGAAGATGAATCCAGATCCCAATGTTAAATTATTGTTGCTAACACGGTGCTCTATATTATCAGCACAATTCGGGCTGCACAGCTGACATCATTTCAATAAATATAAAAATTTTGTGTATTTGATGTACTACATTAACAATGGAACAGTTTCTGTTAAAAAAAGATGATCATACTGGATGTCATTAGTGAAGGAGACCCAGCCTGTTTGTAGTATATACTATTTCATCAGGTCTAGAGCAGTTTTGGAAAAAAATCACTAAATCACTACCACCCTGCAGCGAGAATATTACGACCCCCCCCTCCCTTTTTTTAAGTGTATACAGTGATTGTTGGGGATTTTCCTGAGATGAAGCTGAACTGAGGTGGACTAAGGTGGAAGACACACACACACACACACACAGTGACAGTGTCGCTTAGTCTGCATCTGCTGTTGGTAAAAAGAAAAAAAAGCTAAAAGCTTGCAAGATAATAATTGTGTTATCTGTAACATGATGACTGATGTAACCTTAAAACTATTTAAGAAGTAGTTACATCAAATTCTCCATCATCAAACTGAGCTTTAGAGTAGAACGCGGAATATCCAGATTAGTTTATTTAACTCATTTAACGGTATTATAATAATTATTATTCAGTCTCGCAACAGAAAGCGTTCATCTTAAATTAATGACTGCAAGAGACGGTAAGTTTACCCCTTCAGATGATAAACTTTAAGATGAAGCAAATTAAGGACATTACAAATTTGGTAGAAGAAGTTCAACAGTTTAAAGGCGATTACCTATTCAATAATTAAAATAACGTAGGTAGCCTCGGCCGCTACATGTTGATTTGATTTCATGACTCAGGTTGATCAGCTGCCAAACTTGATGTTATATTTTGTTCCATTTCGGAACGCCGAAACATTTCGTGAATTTGCCATAGTAAACCAGCGTGTTGCGTGAGATAAGTGTTATTAAACCGGCCGGCTGATTTTCTGCCTGAGTGAAGCTTCAAGAGTCTCTTGTGCATGTAAATCTGTAATTCGCCATCCATTGTGCCCAGTTAACACTAATTGACCCGTTCTTAATAACACACAACACAGGAAATACAGTGTCCTCCTGCAAACATCAGGCGTAATTAATGGGCAAACAAAGAGGGTCTTTCCCAGAAGAAGCATAATTACTGCAGACTTGAAAACTGAACCGAGCCGTGCCGTATAATACGTGCCACGCAGTTCCCAGTGAACGGTTCTCCCCACGAGTGTCCACAGCTCTTTGGGGGTTTTTTTTACTCGTTTTCTGCAGCAAAAAAAGAAAAAAAAAACCTTGATCAACACACTTACACCAAAGTGCGACACTAAGGCCACCCGACCGGTGTTACCGCTGCGCCACCGTGCTGCGCACTGATCGGCAACTCAAAGTTTAAATCCCTTCTTTGGTCAAACGCGAGAGCTGAATAAATACAATTCTAACCTTAATAACAAGACAAGAGCACCCCGGGCAGTTCTGCTATTCTGTTCCACTCACCCTCTCTTCTCATGCCCACTTTAAGGCACTTCTTCAGGCGACAGTACTGGCACTGGTTCCGGTGGTGCTGATCGATGGGGCAGTCTCGATTGCCCCGGCAGGTGTAACTCAAGTTCCGTCGCACCGATCGCTTGAAGAAGCTCTTGCAGCCCTCACACGTGAACTGCCCGTAGTGTTTGCCGCTCGACTTGTCCCCGCACACCAAGCAGTCCACGTTGGGAAGCTTGTCCCCGGAAAGGGCATCGTTCCCCGAGGTGGAACCTGACGGTGTTCCCGGTGTCCCCCCAGAATCCTGGCCGCAGATCTGCAGCTGGGACCCGGGGTCTGTGGAAATGTTCTCCTGCCACTGGTTTACTACCATTGCCATGCTATCCTGAAGCGCTCTTTCCGAACAACAAATACAGCGTGAGTCTGACGCACAGGGAGGAGATGGAAATCCGTCCTGACGTCTGGGAAAACAAGCCAGACGAGCACGAATGTTTCCCCTTGCTTGCTTCTTCTTCTTTTCCTCCTTCTTCTTCTTCTTGTTCTTCTTCCAGAGACAGGCTATGAAACTCTCTTAGTGTGACTATGAGTCCCAGTGCCTACAGGTCTTCCACTTCTCCGCTAACTACTGCGATGGATGGTGCGAGATCCGGTCAGAAAAGTGTGTTAAACCAACATTCATATTACGTAAGACAGTTGCGACTCCCGTACTTTCGGAAAGGCAGAAGGCATGCAGAAACACGCTCTTAAAGTTCAAAGGTGTTCACACAAAAGTCCCAGGCAACCATCTATACGGAGGTCCTCGTAAAGTTGTCCCGTAATAATAGGGAATAATAAATAGATCAAGCTACGGTTCTGCAAAGAAGTCCGGAATTCTTCCCCACACTGGTTTTCTTCTTTTTCTCACTCTGTCAAAGTTTTGTTTTTCTCTCTCTCTCTCTCCTTAACTTCCCGAGAAACAGAGAAATTAACAAATAACCATTTGACCGATTTTCTTTGTCCGAAAGTATACTGGTAAGAGTAGAAGACGATACTTCAAACGAGCTTACTGAGAGGATCGCACTTCGCAACAGCAACAAGCAAGGAAGAAGTTCAAATGTTGGCTCCACCATTTAAAGGAATCTGGGAACCGCAGAGAGGGATTGCGTAAATGCACGCGCCCTTGAACCATAAATGACCTGTTCCGTAGTAATACGAAAACGCTGAGAGTTGGGGGGAAAAAAAAACTTGGAGAGCCAAGCGCCTTTCATCCGTTGGCCGTCGCTCCCATCTCTGAGCGCTACAGCGGAGAATCTGGTGAAAGTGACACTAAACAGCCGTGCATGCGCTCAACTCGGCGGGCGCCTTCCTAATTAGGGCATAACTGCCATATAAGGAGAAGGCCCTACGCTCCATGCGCAAAGTTTCCGGTACTACTGCTTTCTCGATTGGCCAGAATAAACTAGAGGGGCAAGGTGTTTGTCCAATCAAATAGCTCGCGGCGAATGCCCGCTCCGATCAATCCGATTTAATGTTTCTGTAATAAATCATGTTGCGGGTTTCGAGCAGGTTGCGACAGTCACCCGACGATACAGTAGTTAATTTACATCGATAACGTCCGATGAGACATCATCAACAAAAAGGTAAATTAGGTAAAATAAAACGAGGTAATGCATGATTAGGGAATTTCTCTAAAATACAGGCTAATAAGTTGATTAGAATAAGTAAATGTTATGTACATAAAACTTCAAACAAATACAAGTTGAACTTGAAAAGGAACACTTTTGCACGGTTTACTTAAGTATAATTTAAGCAAACAGGTAAATTGGCTTCCCCTATTTTTTTATCCCACGTTTGCCCAATACTAGAGAACATCATTGTGATCAAATCATTGCACTTAGTGCAGCCAAGGGTTGTTGTTTTATTCCAGTGCATATATCCCGTTTGTGTGACAGAATGACTGTCCCCTTACAGTTTCTTTTTTTTTTTTCTGTGCCTTTAATATGAATTGTCATGTTTCTATAGTACTTCGTGGACAGGCGATTGTATAGTGCGAAATCAGTGCACCTCTGGGAATGACAGTGGGAACACTGTATTATATCAGACTTGCTCAGAGAGCGGCACTGAATACTGACAGCACGTTCAAATTTTTGTATTTAGTTTGATGATGCGAAAGGATAAAAATTAAATTAAATTTTATATCATTCTTAATAAATAAATAGACAAGATAAATAAATCATCTGCAGTAAAAAGTAACGTTGTGTATAAAACATTTAATTGTACAGCGGTTCAGAAATGTGTGTGTGTACAAGTCAGACAATTACACACTGGCAGCAAAAATTGAAACGCACTACATTAGTGTTATCGTCGTCAATATTATTGCTTTTGACTTTTGGATTTTTAATTTCTCCAGTGATTAGCAGTAGCAGGTCATAGTGCTGGCCATAATCATGGCTAAACCTGATATAATGAAAACCGAAGCCTAGTAGAGTAAGTTTTATTTCAGTTATTATAGTAATAATTACTTTCCTACGCAAACTTTTTGCAAAAGGCCTACGAAGAAAATAAATAACTGGTATGTAAATAAAAACCGTTCTAAAAGGTGTCACATGACAGCTGTGACAAGTTCGATTGTAGTCTGTTATAATATATTATGATATTATTCGTACAGTCATCATTTTGGGACAGATGAAGTAAATCCTTCAAAGATGTTAACCAGCTACTGTTCACCAGCAGGTGAGCGTCTAAAGAGAAGAAAAGTGACATCGTGTTAGCCTGTTGACGTTCATCTGGGTGTTAAAAGTGATCGCTATTTATAATATTTAATAACGGTGAAAAGCAGAAACACGGATTGACACGAAAGAATACAAGTAATAATTTGTAATACAGATTTGCCTTTGAATATTTGCATTATTCCTAGGTGTGATTAAGAGCCCAACTCAAAGTGCACAGAACTGATGTGTCAAATTAAAAAGAAAAAGTCACAGTTCTCACTAAAGTAAGGTGGATGTGGAAAAAAAGAATAAAGAAAGCTTACATGGATTTTTTTTTTTTTTTTTTTTGCATCAAAAACAACCAGTTGACCCAGAGTGTGTGCTTCTTGGAGTGCTATGGGCTGTGAAACTGCTCTTTTGCTGGCCTTAATTGTTGTCATATGTAACCCTACCTGCGTTCCAAGCCTATTTCCGTCGGCCTATTGCCTCGCCAGAAAAACATTCCACAGCCCAGGAAATAGTGACCAAGAGCTTAGTTGGTGCCATGACTATTGAAAGCATCTCACGCCCTTAGATGCATCAACGTGAAAGGGTGGAATTTCTATAACTTACATTCCAAGGGATACATTACTGCAGCGATAAAAACGTAGTAAACCTGTTGCTGTCAAATTAGCAGCAGGGATAACGTTCAGAAGCAAAAATAGAATTATAATTACACAGAAACAAGAAAACTGCAACATATACCGAGGTATAAAAATCTGTTACTCTTTAAACGATTATAATGCAAAATAATGTCAACCCATGAAGAAATATCTTGAAATTAGTAACAGCTTCTTACAGGACATAGGTGACAGCAAGAAAGGTAAACTTGCTGGTTCACACAGGAAGAAACAATGCAGTAAGCACTGCTTTCACCTGAACGCATGAAGGACTATTAAAAACAACAGCGATAGGTGGTACACTATGACAGATGACTGAGGCATCTAGTGGAGAGAGCCTGAGAGTAAGGATGGGAGTAAACACAGCTGTAGCCACAGCACGGCTTTGAAAGGCTAGGGCCACTGGTTTGGATGATAATTTATTGGGGCTGAGACCCGCAATTCCATGCTCATTCTTCTGAGACTAAATACAATGTGCTTCAGAGGATAACTCATAAAGTCTCCCAGTTATATGAAAAAGTTAAAAGCCAAAGTGGGACTGGGTTTCCTTCCCATTTTCCATCAGGTTTCTGCTTGGCATTTAAACCTCATAGAAAAGCAGGGCTCCTATGTCCCTTCAAAAGGTTATGCGGTTAGTATTGTGGAGCAATGAGCCAATTTTATGTTTCGATAATGGGACAGACAAAGTCATTCTCATATATGTCATACATATGCTCACTTGTGAACTTTCCATTTTAGAAAAATTGCTGAAAGGATCAGCAGTAAAAATATATTCTACGAACATCAAGGGGTTGAAATAAAGTTCATTCTATTATAAAAATGTTTCAGTGATCACATTTCCTTCTTTTGCAAAATTCATTATTTTGTAAAAAAAAATAATATATAGACTGCTTATTAGAAATGGATACTCTATGTTTCCTGTATGGCATCTATGTGCAACAACAATTTGTGTAAATAATGCACGATGAGATAAGGGCTATGCTGTTTAAATTGTAATTTTTATTATAAGTGTTTTAGAGTCTGCATTAGTTAGCTCGGAATATACATGGAGTTTTCTCAGCATATAAGATGGTTATATCCCACTGATTTTATGTTTTCTATTTCCTACAGCCAATTGGGGTTAATTACAAGGTTAACTAGAGCTCGGCATCTTGATTCAAGAACCTGTTTTTGCACTGACCTCTGGGTTTGTTTTCCTCAGCCCTGTGTTCTTCAATTTCATGAAGTTATTTACTGAAAAGAATATGCTTTTTACCCTTAGTTTATTCTCTAATTTGTGAAATTATGACCCATTTTTCATGCCTGTTTTCCATGTCTTTGATTCCATTATAAACTGAAGCAAATGTTAGTAGTGTACTAAAAACCTCAGTTACAAATGTGCCTCTCTTTGTTAGAAAGGAGTCTACAGACAAGCAGAAAACTTAGCTTTGCAATAACGGTTATGTACATTGCTTTCACTCAAAATGTTAGCTTTTTTCCTGGAAATTGTGTTTCCGGTACATATGGTGTATACTACAGTGTGTAATTTACGCACCCAGATAGGAAAGGCGATATATGTCAGTGTTAAAGGCAGTCAAAATAATTCAGAATTTAAAGACAAAGGTATGTGAAAATCTGGAAAACTTGCAATAAAAGATGAGCACAAAATTGCACCGTGTGTCACGGAGCATGCCAGCTCAATGTCTCCTTTTATACGTAGGTGAGGAAGTGCTGCTTCTGAAAGAGTGGAGCATTTCTGGGAAGCCATAGAAGGAAAGTTATGAGGCTCACATGACCTGACATGTCTCTAAAGCTGGAAGGGGTCCTGACCTTTGCGCCTAGACTCAAAAACTGGGAGGATGAAAAAGATGCCTGGGTATCAGCATTATTTCTGGACAAGGGCTTCTGTTTCACTTCTCCGAGAATCTTGCATTATAAAAAAAGTTTCTCACTTTGTGAGCAAAATCAAGAGAGGAAAGGAGAAGGAGCTCTTTATATTCTTTAAAAAGAGGGGAGAGAGCTCCACAAAGTAACTGTGAATTGACAAGTTGTACAGTATATGGATCTGTTGTTTGTTTTACAAGGGCAGGAACAAAGGTGCAGGGGCCTACAGCTGCCTGACGAAACTTGTTCTCTTCTTTTTTCACTTTAGTTTATTCAGTAATGGTATCATACTGGCGCTAGAAAAATTGACCCTGTATTAGGCTCTGGTGTTTTTCAAATGCATAAATGTATGTATTCCTTTCAATCCATTCAATTGTGAAAGCTAAGTGACCCACCTGGTACAGATGAAATACAACATCAAAAAAAAAAAAAACACAGGGTTATATAGTCCACAGCACTGTATTTCTGTAAAATAAATAAATAGACAAATACTTAAGTACTAGACGCTTAAGTAAAAGATCCTTCACGCTCGCTATTCCGTTTTTTCGTATTTATATCGTCCTTGGAGCAGCACTGTAAAACCTTTCCGAGGACAGCAACTATAAGAAATATGTTGATTCCCTGCACAAACAAGATGAGGGAAATTCATTCAAGATCCTAAATTATTAGGCGTAGAGACTGTGACCAATGAGCTTAACAAGGCAGAACACCAGGTCATGATAATGTTGCCAAGCTTCCCCATCCTCACCCCCTGCCTGTAATTTTGTGTTTACTGCTATTCATACTCCAAACGCAGGTCATGCGATAGCATAGTAAATTATCCCACCGCCCCCACCAGCGAGTTCGTCCTTGTGACTTTATGCCACAACACTGTGGGAGCTGTGTTGGCATCACAGGCAACTCTGGCAGATGACCCGGCACTTTAACACCCAGCCAGGGTACAGTTCTTCCACAGCAGGCTGCATGCCAGGAGAGCATAAAGGAGCTCGTAAATACACTCCTTCTTAATGAATGCGTCTGTCTGTGATACTTGCTTCTGAAACATCAGTTTCTCTATGGGCTGAAATTTTCTAAAGTGCAAACTGATGTCCTGTTCTAAAGGAAACTAAGCAAACAGTCAGCAATAAAATCTTTGAGCAGTGCAAATTATCACTGAAATATTTATTTTCAATTTTGCCTTCTAGGGTCTGAATGTTGACTAAATTCATAAATATGCCTTTGATCGATGCCGTGTTTTGTTTGAGAATTTGATATGGTAATTCAGGAAAAAGATTAGACATTATCATTTAATAATGATTTACATGACTGACATTGCTGTGTTTCAGAGATGCTGTTGTCCTTGTATTTGAACCCAGGTCAGCACTTTCTTCACAGCAGTGACCGTGATCAGATTGTGGGAGGTCATCTGATTGGACTCCCTTTTTTTTGGAGACTCCATCTCTTCACAGGTGCTGTTCAGTTCACTTCATATTCAGCACTGAGAACTTTCTGTTTTGCCTGGGCTTAACATGCAGAGGATAAAAAGCAAAGTTCTGCGTAGTTAAAATCTCAGATGGTGGTCTTTAATGTGTCCTCCCTCATTCCCAGCCCCAGTAAAATTCTGACCATCAGTTGACCTTTCGTGGTCGCCCCACAATCCTCCTCTCTGTACCACTGTGGCCTACTGGTGACCAATGAGAGGCAGCAGCTGAGGGGGTAGGGAGGGGTCGCGGGGGTCATGGCACTAGTAAAATCACTGCCGGAGCTCTGATACAGGGTGTCGCTTCTCCCTTCAAAGACAACTGAGGCGTCTGGCAGCCCCGCTGTTCCCGGCCTTGCAGGGCTTGGGGAATATTAGGGTTAATAAAGTGGTACCAGCTGTTGGGCCTAGGGCTCCTTCTACAGGAGCTCTCTCTTTCTCACTGCAGGAGCCCTCTGGAGACAAGACCAGGTGAGAACTGCGGTCCGAAATTGAGGTAAATCCAAAGTACTGCTGTCTTTGTTAGCCAGAAGGGTCTGAACCATTGCTCAAAACCAAGAAGTCAGTTTGCTCTCATATGACTGCAAATGGAAGACCACAGTGCAAGGCAGTGACACGAACAAACATGTGACGCACACAAAGATCCAAACTCCAGAGTCACATCCTGTCCTGGTGGAAACATGAGCGAAAGCCATGGGGGCAGGGTGGCTGAGCTTTAAACTTCTCAAAAAGGCAATCCATGAATAGCTGTGAAGATCAAGTCTGGTGAATGGGATTCATTGTGGTGGGAGCAAATCGGCTCTGACAACGAGTGAAGAGCAAACAGAGGGAGGCTGTCAGCCGACAAGTGCTACTGTGGTCACGGCGTTAAGTGACAGTGTTGGGGGGGTCATAGTTTTGAAAACCACAGTTTGTGGGTCTCTTGGCCCTCTGTCTGCCCAACAAGGGGGCCCTAATTAACGCTCATTAACGTCAACGAGAGGCAAGGGGCCATTAGACCAGCTAATCCGAGGTTTAGGTTTTCCTTCTGGAACCCCGCTGGCCAATTCTCGCCCCGGTCACAGAAAGGGTACATTGTAGACCCCAGCTTCAAAGCTCTCTCTCTGCAACAAGCGGCCCCATTAGCTTGAGCGGCACCCGGGTAGCACATAATTCACAGGGAGTGGGCCGAGCATTCCCCTGCACACTGGGACACAACGCCGACCCATCAATGCTCTCTTAGGCTCCTTCTATAGCCTCTTTGGAGCACGGGAGGAGTGCGGACGAAAGGGAGGAGAGGCCCCGATACTGTAAATGATTCGCCTCAGCAAAGGGCTCCATTGAAGCTGCGTCTGGCCTGAGAGGAGGGCGTGTCGCTCCGAGCATTAGGACATGACCTTTGGCGTTCTCTGTGTGACAGCCTTGTTCTTTCCTCCACGGCTGTGCCAAGTCAGTTTTGCTGGCACATCTGAAGGAAACACTGGTGCAGAACCTTGGCAAAGAAGAATGAAACCCCTCCCAGTGAGATGCTACAAGGATCCACAGCAATGAATATAGCTCTTATCACTATCCTGAAAGAAAATCACTAGAAGATGGTGGTTTTGCCAGAAATAAACAAGAGGCGGTTAGTACAAAGCAAAACATTAGACTCCGTTACAGTAATATTTGGCACTTCCCTCACTCGGCTTTTCTCCAAAGTGACTTACAGTGTTAGCGTACCTCCGGTTATCTATCTGTTGATATAGTTGGGTAATGCTATGGGAGCAATTCCAGGTTAAATACCTTGCTTAAAGGTACTACAGCCAGCTGGGGGAATTGAACCAGCAACTTTTGGGTCCAAAGGCAGTAGTACAAACCACTACGCTATCAGCTGTCCCCATAGCATTTATTCTCCAGTTCAAAAAATGTTCAGTGTCTTGTGGTGGTGCATATATTATATATGGACCAGCACAAGACACTAATAATAAACAGCCATAATGATACATAAAAACAAATAAATATATAGAACAATTATACAAAACACACAGTACATCATACTTCACCTATAGCGCAACATATTGGCCTGAATGAAATTCTGCTTTCACACACTCTCTGTGCTCCCTTCAATGTCACACCCTATGGTCTCAGAATGCCCATATTATTCATTCAATAAATCACTGCCAAAAGCAACATTTTAATTGTTTAAATGCTTACCAGTTAATGATGAATTGTTCAGTTTACACAAGGATAATACGCAGATGAGAACTGGGTCTGCTTGTTCCTCAGGTCATTGGAAAGAGCAAAACTTCTGCTCATGGTAGACTTAGGAGACACTTTGAAATGGACTGATTCTATCATTTGTGATATCTACACAGCGATGCTCTGTCACGATGTTATATTCAGTAGTAATATGAATCCATTACACACATCTGTGACATGATGGTTCTGAGATGGTTTTAAGATGCTTCTGTGAAGACACAATTTATTATGGTGAGAATGCAAAAAAATTGCAGGAAACAAAAACAAAATCTACCATCTCTGATCATTGCCGCTGCTTTTGCTCCACACACCAGAGGTCCAAATCCCATAATCACAAGTAAAGCAGCAGTGATTAAATACCTCTGATAAGAATATATGAAATTCTCTGAATTAAATATGATTAAAGGAACTCGTCAAAGGACGCGCATCTTGGAAATTCACAGACACAAACACAACTACCTTTCGTTCTGATGGAGAATGCCACCCTCCCCCAGCGCTGTAACCCCATCTGTCGGCATGCAGCTCGAAATTCTTCAATCGCCCTGACATTTGACCCCTGACCTTTTTGGCAGCACGGAGAAGAGAAGATGAAGTGTCCGGGCCTCTCTTTTCTCAACACAAAAAATCTCCTGTTCTTTCAGGACCGCCCCCACACGCACGCAGACACACACACACACACACACACACACACACACATACACACACACACACGCACAAACTTGTATTCATCCTATCTGGGATGCCTCTGAACCAAGAGATCTCATAATTCCCATGAGGGTAAGGGCACAATTACTCTTCATATCTGGGTAATAGCCCATGACGTAAAGGTAATGGTCAGAACGTGCAGTCCAGTCTTCGTTCCCACACCACTGCCTGTAGACTGGAGAAAGTTTAAGTCTTTCGGGCTCCTTTATAACATCTTTCTGCTAGCATTTGTGCATTGTGCATTGCTGTCTGACAAAGATGTCAGTGTTGCTGCTGCTGGAAGCAAAAGCTCTGTACAGAGCTGGATAATTCTTGTCCTGTAAATCCACTTTTTCCATCGTAAACAGCAAAATGTCTCTTGTACATGTGTGAGGCTACTTGATATATTGCAATATTCAGAGTAGCAGTGCTGTGTTGGTTTTGTGTGACTTTGCATGACATGGATTTGCTATGGTTATATTTCCGAAACTTAACTATTGCTCTACCCTACTATGTGATGCATTTAAAAGACAATTATTGTCTCCGTAAATGGTTTTAACAGGGACAAGGTGAAACATTGACTTGTTGTTTGTCTGGAGACTGACATGTAACCATTTCTCATGGGGTTTTATTTATATATCTGCAGCTACATAAAAAAAATTGCATTCTGGTATACTACCTTTTCAGAACAAAATTTTTTTTTTATTATTGCTTTGTTATTATGCGGTGCGTGGTTTCAAAGTGTTCGATCCTGGACTTTGTAAGAGGAAGAAGCACCTACGCCCCCAAACTTGCCCTTTAAAATTTTTTACAGAATCTAATAAAATGTAATCAGTCTGAATGAACTGACTTGGGTAATAAAGGAACAGAAGACCTGTGTAATAATCATGAGCTTTTTAAGTATTTTTTAACTAGATCTACATCAAAATCTGGAGGGAGCAGCTTAGTAGAAAAAAAGGATTTGTTCTAATGATCTCCTCTGACCATCAGCTGCATTTTCTAGAAAGGAGCTGAAGAATTTCCACAATAAACTAAAAGTGGAAAATAAGTACAGTACTGAATGTGCCTACAAGAGATCCTCTCTGTTTCGTCTCTCCAAGCTGTTTGTCATTTTTTGACCCGTACATTTTGTTCTCAGAAGCAGCTTGGGGACAAGGGGTATCCTCACCTGGCACAGTAGCTGGAACCTGCAGTATTCTGTACTGTGAGAAAAAAGCAGACAGCAAGGGAAAGGGAGGCCTACACATCTGTCTTCAGTCTGAGGGATAGTCAGACTCTACTCTCCCACTGGGGTCCCGTCTGAGAGGGAGTTTATGAAGCCATCTATCATGCCCTCAATGGCCCAGTAGCCTGGATCAGCCACCCTGGGCACCTCTTAAAGAGAGTGTGTGGGGTGCCCCGCTGGAATGGACAGGCCTTGCTGCTACCGCTGTGATCTTTCACTCTGGCCCCCAAGTAGTCACCAGGGAAAGTGATTAGCCCCCCTCCTCCTCCTCTCTGCAAGTAATAAGCCATTTCTCTTGGGCCTGCAAGCTCCCTATTGTCTCCTCATCCCCAATGGACAGGAAAAACAGATTCCTCCCCTCTCTTTCCCTCAATACACGTTCCCATACTGCTATTCACTTACCTTTTTCTGCATTTTCTCCATCTCACAGGAGTCTTAGCTATCTAGCAATAGTTCAGTAGTTGAACACTTCTTTAGCCGAAACCCTGCGATGGACAGGGTATTAATAAATCTCCATGAGCTAGATTAGTATGAGGTTGGAGCCAGCATTGTGCTACAGACTCACAAAACAACCCCCAAGCGAAACCTTCACAAAGCAGCCTCTATCCATTTTCAACAGGCTTTAGCACCTGGTGGATATTCAGTCACTGCTCTTTAATGTGGTCACCATTACATATCAAGCAATGCCACGTAAAATTGCTTTGATTCCAGTTGGTGCTGAGAATGCCTTTGGGGACCGAAATCAGTATTGCACAACATGTGCTGTTTGTGCCTATAATGAGGTCACACTCAGCAGGGCTACAGACCAGTGCCTTTATCAGCCAGGTCCAATCACCGGTTACTAGAGGTTTTAAGTGGGCTAATGGATTGACTAATTAGTGAAATGTGTGCTAAATAACTTTTGGGTATGGAGCAAAATAACAATCCTTGAAATCCATGTTTCTTGATGTATTTAGTTGATGCTTTTCTTCAAAACAATGCGCACTGATTTACCTATTCATACAGCTGGGTAATTTTTACGGTAGGAATTCAGAGTAAGTCACTTGATGGGGGGGGGGGGGTACTACAGCAGGGATTCAAACCTGGGTCTTAAGGCAGTAGCTGTAACTACTATGATACCCACAGTTTATAGCAAATGCCAAGAAAACAAGAATAACTCATGAAAATCCCTTTAAACTGTTATAAAAATATAGTTAGGGCTATGTCAGTGTCTAAATCAATAAATGACATGTTTTTACCACAAACTTTTAGTGCTCTTGAGAAATCATAGATTCAATAAGCAAAACAGGCAACCGTCAAAGAGAAACAGATGAATCATAAGAAACAGGTGAATCATAGCTCAGAGGTCAAAGTGAAAGTAGTGACTGACTATTCAATGTACTGTACCTGCACACCAAACACAGATTTCTTTATCACCATTAAACTGACTTGAAGTGCATGTGAAAGCAACTCCAGATAGCAGTGGGCTTATATTTATATTTGAAATTTTGTGAGTTATGTTCCACTCAACTTTTGGACACAAGTTGTGATGCCAGGAAAGTCCTTTCTATTCCTCTGTCATAGCAGTAATATGACATGAGGCACCATGTCAATGTGAGCCATCATATGAATGGATTTTATTTTTCACTGGTTTTATTATCACAGTTCTTATATGTATGTGTATGTGTTCCTGTGAACATTCCCTTCCACGTTCTGGTACGTTGTGCTATGAACGCTCAAGATACCAATGGTTGAAGATGCAAGCATTTTCCAGTTTGTTTACTTTAAACTGCATTTTCTTCATAATTTTCTTACATTTCTGCCTTTTGCAGGAAAAAAACTGACACATGTTTCTGCTTGCCATCATTAAGTGGCAATACTCCTCGCACCCTGTTTCTGGGAGAGGCTGATACTACAATCCTGCACTGGAGAAATGGTTTTTGATAATGGATGGATGGAAGTGTTACAGTAATTTTCATTTATCTGAGCTTTTGACAGAACCTAACCCATTAAAAAGTGGACCAACACAAGTATTGTTCAGCTTTTATTGATCTAGAAGTGGTAAAAATGACTTTAGAGTTACAGTCTTCTGATCCCACTTGTGTTTGTAAGTTAAGGGCCCCCTGTATTCATTCTTCAATGATGTCATTGTCCAAGACAACTCATAATGCTAGACGCATCATGTAACAAATATCTATTCAGCCACAAAACAGACTCACTAACAGTTACACGCTTGAAATGGATGTCTTTGGACTGTGGGAGGAAACCCATGTAAGCAGGAGAACACACACTCCCCACACACTAAGCGGGCTCTCAAAGCTATATCCAGTCACACAGCCCAGGCACTGTGAGGCACATTGCATCGAACCGCTGCTGTGGCCACAGCCTTTAAGATTAAGACAATAATTAAATGAACTTTAAGAGGATAATTAAGGATTACTATTAACTATGATGCACAAATAATCTGGACATTTTGTGGCAAGAATGCAGGTTTCTCCTAAGGATTGCAGAGTTTGTAAAAATGTGACAGGTCCCAGATGTGGGGGAAACCAAATCACCGCTGCCCCCAACAGAGGCCTTGCCCACAGGCCTCCTTTTCCTCTGACCACAACTTCTGACTGGCCTCCTCTGTCCCTTTCACTATAATGTGGTCCAGAACAATGCAACTGGCCACGTTATTTAAAGCACTAAAGACCTGGCCCTCCTCGCTGGCCTGGGACAATGTTCTCCCGTGGAGCCTTCCCTTCATTTCAGCGTCCTAATGACAGGTCTCATCCTCCTTCTCCTAACTTGGGAAGGACGTCTGCCTACCCACCACATTTCTACACCTCCCTCTATTCTTGTCCCTACAACCCCCAGCACGTCTTTAAAACCCACATCCTAAATTCCTTCGGTCATGGATAACCAGTACAGTAAATTCTACGGTGTTCATTCAGAAGTGACTTTCACAGTTCATACGGGGTTACGCTGGAAGTTATCGTGCTTTGTAGGGTGAATGCTGGGAGTGGAGTTAAAAACAGAGTGACTGGCTTTAATGACAATATATTGTTGGCTTTGCATTACATTTTTTCAGTCTATTAGACAAATACATCGTGACCTGAAAACACTCATAAATTGGACACTAACAGCTCTAAAGTGCCAATGGAATACAATATATTTTTACATAGTAGAGAAGAGGAGTTCAAGTAATGAGGTCTGCCTTTGGCAAAATTATGTGAGCTCCTTAAACACGATAATGCCTGCACAGAACATAATGGAGGGAAATTTTATTTATCACCGTCATTAGTATCACAATGGGTCTTTCCATAGCCACACAAATGGTAAATGAATTCCTTCTGTATGACAGGATCAGCGCACTTGTTAGCATTTTTCCTGGGACATCTAGATAGCTATACTTCGCTACTTTGTCCCGCATGGGATAGTGATAGCAATGAGTCCTGGTGAGTGTACAGTGTTAGCTTGCAAAAATGTGGCATTCGAGGGTCACGCAGTGACATGATCATAGGGGTAGGATTCACTTTGGTCTCCACATGGGCTGCGTTAAGTTATCTGACCTATGATCCCCCTTCATCAAAGCCAATTTTTGTCCCATCCTCAAACTGGGTGAAAAGAATCCCATGCTAGATCAGTATAGGAGAGAGCACATGCTGGGTTATTTTAACCCAACTTGTTGAGTTATGGACTTATCCAATTCAGCGGATGATAAAAATCAGTGAAGAAGCTGCAGAAATGTTTAAATCCCAGGAATGAATGGTTCTGCAAAAACAACACAGGGAAAAGAGGCAAATGGCTTACATAATGGTAAAATACAATAATAATAATAATGAGCTCAAACAAAGCAAGCAGAGCTGAAACTGCCCAGCATGTGATAGAGCCGGTGTTGACCCAGCAGTGGGTGACTATCAACCCAGCACTTTTAGACTGCCTTGGGGCTTCTTCTCTTCACAGATATAAATTACACAAACATTAACTTTAAGGTACAATATCCTTTTTGTGGTTTTGGTCAATGAAAAAGTATTATTGATAATACCTTTAATACCTAATAATTCGACCTAATAAAAGGTAAAATTGCTAATTGCCAAAGACAAAGTACCTTAGTATGCCATCTCTGTTCCTAGAACATCACCAGCACAATGAAGTCAGCTTGCTTTGACACACATTCTTTACTGGAAGTCAGCACTCTTGCTGGTGCCAGGTCTTGCTCTGTGTTGTAGGAAGGTGAGCAACACGAGAAAGCAGGCAATGTCTGCCTGCAACAAGACAGGGTTGAGAGGTTTGGCTGCAGGGTGAGTCGACGGCTGACTGCCATCCCACTTGTCCAGCCTCAGTGTCTCCATTCTCGGGGTCCCACCCTGGGGGTAGGGAGAATTTCACGGTTGATCTCCTCCTCATGCTTTTGTGAGCCCCTTCACCCCACGTCGACTCTCTTGACCTACTTGTTATCCCAGAGCAGGTCCCTTGTAGCACGGAGATCTCATTCTTTACTGCAGACTCCCATGTCACTGCTCGGCGATGTAGCTTTCATGAAGTAATTCTGTAAAACTGCTCTTTTGTTTTTCTTTTAAAGAATATCATGAAGATCCATATTGAAGTATATGCACAGAACAGAGTCACAGTGATGGTTGCTTTCCTCCATGGACTCAGTTGTTAAATATTAAACACAGTCATTTACACAGCCTGAAGTTGTCCTAAACAGTCAGAGAACCCTGGCACCAGTGCATCACCACAGTCGAACCCTATGGTTTGCCTTACACAGGATAAATGAATCAATGACGACATAAAGTAATTGACTTTCAAAAGGCATAGATTCTCCCCACAGAGCTGAATATTGTTCTCTTGCCTACTGTGCTACAAAATCTCATCACTTTACAGGTCTTTTAATTAATCTAGTTGATACTTTTCTCCAAAGCTACTGACAATGATTCACCCACTCACAGAGCTGGGTAATTTTTACTGTATCGCTTCAGGGTACAGTGCATTAACCAATAGTTCTTCACCAGAAACAGATTTTTTCATTGCAAGGCAGCAACCTTTAACTACTACACAACCTGCTCCCTTGAACATGCATATTCAACAGATTTGTGGTTAAAAAGGTGATAAATGTATACACTTGACATGCCTGGTCTGTCAGCTAAAACAGGAAGAAAAATTTCAGCAACCATTTGTCTTTCCGGTGTTTGTGTCTTTGCTCTGCGACTTTACCAGATGAAAATGGGAAAGGGAAAAAATGTGCCTAAATCAAATGCAAATTCCTTGTTTTTAAAGATAAGTGGGAAGCAGAAAAATACCGAACATTTTAATATCAAAGGATTTAGTGCAGTTAGAACTGCTTGGCAGTTCTACAAACAGTTAAAACCAGCGTTTGCAGCATGAAACCTGCTGTTCCCACTGCAACGTTTTTTTTTTTTCCCCCCCCAAACGAATGAAAACGAATGGATCGGGCAGCGGCGGCGCCTCTGTTGTGCTCTCTCTTCTGACCTGGGGGAGAAGACACGTCTGTTGGAATGCTCTTTGCAGAACACACACTTAAGAGCTTCTGCCAGTCACAAGAGATATATCTCCAGCCAGTAGATATGAGGCATTTTCTGGTCAAATGGGCCCAAACAAAGAACTGTGTATGAGTGTGTTTGTGTGTGTAAGAGACAGAGGCCGGGTGTCAGGCTTGATAAAGGCCGAAGGCATGAGCAGAAGGGGCTGTGCAGGAGGGGCCGCTCTGTTTTGTAAATAGGCCCAAGCCAACTGTTGTTCCATCTTGAAGGAGAGGGAAGGCATCGGAAGCATCCTGCTTAGGTGCGAAGGAACCTCCGGATCTGGAACATGTTTACTGTAAAGACGGCAAAGTGTTTTCGCGACATCTGCTTAATGAGCACCTTGAAAGCCAGGGAGGGAAGAGGCCACCGATCCAACACCCCTGGAACAAACAAGGCAGGGGCTGGAGAGAGGATTTAGAGAGCCCTTTGTCAGAGCCTCAAAACAAACCCTGAAGGCTGGAACTCCAGCAGGGCTTTTCCTGGCAAAATGACTCAACGGGGCACGCTTACTTCTGTGGTTTTGCTCTGTGAAGAGGGGCACAAAGGGCATTAGCTGAAGACAAAATACTCCAGTGTGCCCAATGTCCCTTGTGTGTCACCCAAGTCACAAACCATCTGCACCGCATGATGTCAATATCCTGCTCAAGTAGAAATACGGTACATCTGCATTCACTGTGAAATCGCTGCATAATGTTGCGTCCATAAAAATGGGTTTTACTCATTTATTTTGTTATTTAATATTAATAATTCTGCTGGTGATGGGCTCACTTTTAGCTGCTTCCAATCCCTTGCTCACGACACTGATAAAACGTGTCTTCACGTGGTCGAAAAAGACATAACGTTCAAAGTCAGGTAAAGAAGAGGAGCAATTCTGAACAAAGGCCAAGGAAACAGGTCGAACTGCCTGGTGTCGGAAGTCCTTCAAACAGCGTCACGTAAGACAACAGCTCTACTTGTGCAATCAGCGCACTTGTGAAGCGACAAGCAGAGCAGCCAACCCACCCGGCACACCGACATCGCTGTCTTTCGTTCTGCTCAACACGAAATGCTTTGACCCTCTTCGGCTTCTATGTAACAATAAGAGCATTTGAGCCGAACCCCCGCCGGTTTCTTTGCAGCTTGTTCGGTTTTTTCTTCTAAGTATGACTCACCTTTTCGTGCAGATTCCGCTGAAGTGAACAGTTACAGTTACCAGGAAAGTTATGGCAGATTATCTCCGGACTGAAACCAGCGTTCGTGAATCAAGTCCTTCACGGACCCTGCTGCGTACGATCTGCCTCCCTCTTGAGAAATTATGTAAGGTTCTTTCTGCGGCATAAAGAATAATTGTTCAGCTGTCCAGCAGCGAACTGCAGCGAAACGGTCATCCCCAATTGTCCACGTTGCCTCATGTAGTAGAGATTACAAACTATCTGTGACACGTGCGTGTCGACCATAATCTCGGCCCTACCCCGAAAAGCCCGTCTCAAGTGGTCAGCCATGCAGCGCTGCGAACACCAAAGATTCCAGCAGACAGGTCATGACCGTACGCGCTCAAATTCCCCAGTGCAGGTATGCAGACACGGAGAGAACCAGACCGACCAGACTGGGTCCGGCCTCATATCTGACAGGTGGCTGTGAGAAAAATTGCTGCTTTGATGTTGATAAAAAATTTTTTAATATGGTCACTTTTAGGCAATGGTCTGGAACTATAGCTGTGTACTGCTCAGTACGGGGGAAGCCCACAGATGTGAGCGCAAGTCGACAAGCTGACAGGCGCTCATGAAGCCCACGACTGTGGGAGAAGGCACATGTGGCAGCCTCTTAAAAAGAACACACTGTATGTTGTTCCCATGATCTCATTTCTGCATTTTGAATTCATTTTTCTCCCCTGACATTTCCCACCTCCTCCCTCTCTTCCGTTAGTCCCTCGTCCGCAACTCTATGCATATGCATTCATTCATTATTTTCTGTATTAATGTCAAACTGAAAGTAACATTACAAGTAACAAGTCTAAGGGAAAAGTCTTTTTGGCAGAGCTGCTCATTAACGCATTAACGAACGTGATAAAATAGAAAACCATTTTGTCATTGTATTTTACTGAGGCTATGATGTGATTGTGGAAGCTGAGTGAGTGTGTAGTCATTAAAATATAATTACTTTCACAAGGAATTACTTTGCTTTCAAGAGATTTAAAAGATTTTTAAGGTTAAAGTTATCCTAATCATATGACTTCATTGTTTCTTATTAAAAAAAAAAACAAGCAATTCTCCTCATAAAAAATTTCCCTACAGGTTTTAATCAATGCTGGAATAAGAAAAGAGTACATGGGGATGTGTGCCTTTCCCCAGGGCTCCTGACACTGTCATTCTCACTGGGTGGACTGAGTGGACTCGACCACTGCCCCAAGCCTCTTCCTTAGGGACTCAGTGGGAGTGATGGGGCCAGAGAGGCGACACACAGGCCTCCTCAGGACCAATTACATGGAGCAGCTGAAAGGCCACCCCGGCTGACTGTGGCAGCCCTGTACTGGTACAGGGGCGTAAATCACCCTGGATGCTGCCCACGGGAACGTTGAGAGACCCAGGGTCCCAGCTAAGCTCAACGGTATTATTCCCCATGCTGACGCAGGGTTGTGGTGCTTCCCACTGGCTGAGCTGGTGGATCAGGACACAGGGGCACCACAGGGGCCCTCTGGAAAGACCTCAACAAGGCCATATGTCAGTTCAGGTCATGGCAAATTCAAAAAACCTGTCAAAAATGTATTTCTGAAGTGATTTACAAAGCATAAAAAAAGCATTTCCATGTGGCAGGAGTTCAGAAGAACTTGGTTAGAAACCTTTCTCAAGAGAGAGCTTCTTTTAATGCAAAATGTTGTGTCTACTGTACATCAACTAACATTTAATCTATATCTCAAAATAGATTACATTTTCTCTTAAATAAAACATATGGCCATAACAATGCAACATACACCAGTCCTTCCCTTTTGGGATCTTTGCTTTTCTCAAGAACACACTTTTGACCGAGGTGTTAGCACGCATTAACATGACTTTTAAAAGTCATTGCCTTAACCTAAGCTTATTAAAAAAGGGAAATTGCTGCCCTCACGTGGCCGAAGATGAATAAAACGCCATTAACTTTCATTTAGTTTTCCACTTTATGCGTATATACTGTATAAACCTGCAAAAAGGTTGATACATTAAGTATGACATTTAGTGTTACCTTTACAGTTAGTTGTACAGTTAAATGTCAAAGTGGTAATGAAAAATTCAGCTTAGTTACCCAATTAAGAAAATGTCACTAACATCACTATATAACAAAGCAGTAAACAGGCTGAGAAGTACAGTAACTCGGAACAATGTTTTATTGTCATAACTATCAACATTTTTAAGACAAACAAAATATGGACAGGTTAACTCATTAAAAAAAAAAAAAAAAAAGAATCATCTTTGACAATGTCAGCATACACCAGTGTCACATTCATCCTTTTTTTTTTTTTTTAAAACAAATTTACCAAAGCAAATATGTGACAAAACGCAGTTGTTTTAGTGGTTTCGCACAAACTACTCTATTCAGAGAATTTCATTGAATTCTAAGCAACATAATAAACATATGCTGGGGAATTCAATATTTCCAAATCAGCTTCTCAAAACACAACTTTTCAAACTGTAAAGTATTAAACAGACCTCAAACTCCTGTATTGACAGAACCCATGTATAGCCACCTCATCTCCATGTTTACTCCCATGTATCTAAGCTGTGACCTTGAGAATCCTACAGAGCTCGGAAGAGTTCTGTACCAGTGTAGCCTGACTCAATCTCGACCTGCCTTCAGTTTGTCAGCCACACTGCTGTCTTGCTTAGAGCCACCCAGGCACGGTGGGCTTTTAGCCAAAGTGGGGTCTCCTTGCCACTGCTGGGGTGTTTTGGCCTGGATGGCCAGTGCATGGATGCAGTTGCTGAGCTCGTCCTGCAGCACTTCATTGACCAGACGGTGGCGCTGCAGCAAGGACAGGCCTTCAAAGCGCTGACTCACCACTAGCACACGGAAGTGTGACTCAGAACCTGGTGGGACCGCATGCATGTGGCTCTCATTGAGAACCTCCAGGTGCTCCGGAGCCAGGACCTGGGTCAGCTTAGTCCGTATGGTACGCTCAACTGGATTCTTGACATCCATCTGAGAGCGGACAGGAACAGCGCGGCAAGCAAGGGTAAGGACACGGAGAGGAGATCGAGTGCAACAGAGGACACGAGGCAGCATCAGAAGACAGGACTGATGGCACACCTGGACAGCACTGGAAGCTCACCCTGTAGAGAAACATCTCATCATTATTTTCTCTGTCACTCTGACCAATAGTGGCAGGTCTCAATGTGAGAATATTTAACACAGCGAGAACATTCAAATAAAATATCTGCATTTCAAATTAAGTAACACTGACCCTTGATTTGACGCTTAACATTTCAGTGCGTAAAAACACTGGAGCAAATGCAGGTACAGTAGCTCAGGTGTCATTTTTAACCAACACATTCCTGTTGAAAATTTGCGGGGATAAATCACAGCATCTTAATGAACACACACACACACATTTTCAGAACCGCTTGTCCCTTACGGGGTCACGGGGAACCGGAGCCTAACCCGGCAACACAGGGCGTAAGGCCGGAGGGGGAGGGGACACACCCAGGACGGGACGCCAGTCCGTCGCAAGGCACCCCAAGCGGGACTTGAACCCCAGACCCACCGGAGAGCAGGACTGTGGTCCAACCCACTGCGCCACCGCACCCCCATCTTAATGAACATTTCTGAGAAATTCTGAGGGAAAATGAACAAAGTTGTTTCTGCTAATCAAGTTAAATTTTTAAACAACATTAATACTGAGATAAGAGAAATAGAAATAAGTTGAGACAGTGGTCCTCAGATATTCCAACTTTGGCCTTAATTGTTGTCAAATAACTGAGTTTCCGTTTTTCACATTTTGTTTGGTTTCACCAGGCACAAATTTCAAGCAAAAATTTCATGTAAAAAAAATTTGTGTTAACATTCTTTCCATGTCATCCACAAGCTCAATGGAATTAGTCTTTCAGAGGAAATTTCAGTCCAATCAGTGAAGGACAATATTCTTGAAAACATTTCCACGCCAAATGTACTGTGTGACTGATCACCGTCTTGCTTAAAAACATATTTCTGTCCGAAGCGCAGCGATGTCACAGATGGCATCAACTTTTTCCCAAAACATTTTTGTACACATCTTTTGCCCTTACTACTGCAGTTAAATCTAGACTGCCACCTCTGTCGGTCGCAGAGCCTTACACATTCCTCATCTCATCTGACACTTTCTACTTTCAGGGCCTTCCCACTCTCCTCCCACATGTTGTTCTGGCCATTACTCTCAAAACAGGAATTTGCTTTCATTGCTAAAGTGAACGCCAAGTTTGCTTGTTCAGACAGTAAACTCCAGCCTTTTTGTTGACAAAGGATTAGGCAGTTCATGCAGTAAAGCTGGGCATATACACTCCTCACAGCTTGTGTTGTTACATCAACTCCAGAAAGCACTTCTGGGTTTGTACAGTACTCAGATCTATATTTAAACAAAAGTTACCTTTAAACATATTAGATGGAAGAATATATGCTTTGAGGTTCAAACACCATCTTTTACAATGTACCTGTTTGATACAGTTATAATTAAGCTATTTGATTATACCATTAAAGTTTTAAAATAAAGTTCTGTAAAAAAAAAAAAAAAAAAAAAAAAAAAAAACTTGGACAAAACATTTTGTGGAGATACACATATCCTTGAACTGTTTTAATTTTAAAAAAACTGACCTCATGTACAACACACTACAGGAAAAAATGCACCTTTAATACATTTTAAATACATTACAGTTGGCTTGTATAGTTCAGTATAAAAACTATTACAGAACATTTTGACCTTGAAATTAAATGTTTAAAATACTTTACCACAAACAAAATATTTTAAAAAATACAGTAACAAATACCTCTTACCTTGTAAAAAAAGAACCTTGCTTGTCATGAGCAGATGCAGGTCTTGTTTTAAGTTAGCTGGAAGAAGAGAATAGAAGGAGAGAAGGTGGATCATTTGGATCCTCACCATCTTCAAATCTCTCAAACACCTCTTGTGATTCCCCATCACTAAGCATAGAATCACATTCCGCATCAAGCTGGATAACATGCACATCCATAGCTTCTTCTTTTTTCCCTTGAAGAAGCTCTATCACTCGGACTTTTGTTTGCTTTTCTTTTTCCAGTTTTTCTTTCTGAAAGCTTGAGGGTCCAGGAGCAGGCATGTCCGTAAGTGGCACACTTAATTTTTCTTACAAAAAAACAATCATTTAATGCAGGTTGAGCATGTTTATTTTTTTCCTCCAGCAGAAGTTTGTAGCAAGATGCTGCATCTTGCACAATTCTCGAAAACTGTATAGCTCTATCACAAAATGGATCATGATGCATCACTATTTCTTCCGCAGCATCAATGTGCTCTAATAATTTTTTGACCACAGCAGCAGCTAACTTCTTTGCGGTTCCTCCTTCTTCCTCAACACTCTCTTCTTCAAATGACTGCCCAAATTCCTCCAGCTCCTCATTAATGAAAGCAACACTGTCAGGCTCAATCAACTCTTCTACATCCTCCTCCTTAACATTGATTCGTGCTTCATTTGTGAGCTGTACAAGTTCCTTGTGTACTTGAGTCTCATCATATCCTTCAAACTCATACAAAGCATGAGGATATGCAGTTCTCCAAGCGTTATTAATATGTTGTTGTGTAACAGCTTGCCACCCTCTGCCTATGATGTATACAGCATCTAAAATTGTGAAGTCTTTCCAAAATTCTTCAACAGTTTTGTCACCATCACCTGTTGCAGCAATCAATTTTTGCAAAGTTTCTTTATGGTAATTAGCCATGAAACAGGCAATGACGCCTTGATCATGTGGCTGCAGTACACCACAAAACGAATCTTTCAGCAGTATCCTGAAGTCCATGTTCTCTTCCTTGCAATAGTCACGCAACTCAGGAATTGCATGATCAACAAGATATTCCTGAAAGATTTGTTTTGTTGTCCATGCCTTTTGGTGGGACTTCCAAACAACAGGAAGCAGGGACTTGACAACATTTTTCAGTGCTCGTGGGTTTTCAGAACGATGCACCAGCAAAGGTTTCAACTTCTTATCACCACTAGCGTTGGCACCAAACAACAATGCGACACGTTCCTTGGCTGCTTTCAATCCAGGGGGTGTTTTTTCTTTTACAGAGTTATAAGTCCTTGTAGGTATCTTCTTCCAAAACAGTCCTGATTCATCCATACTGAAAATTTGCCTGGGGCTATATCCACCTTCCTTGATTATCTTTTCCAAGTATTCTGGAAATTTTTCAGCAGCCTGGGTATCAGCGCTAGCAGCCCTCCCTAGGACTCTTACATTCTTAAAGCCATGGCGCTTTTGGAAGCGATGAAACCACCCACGGGCTGCCTTAAATTCTTGGCACACAGCAGCTTCTGCAGGAGGCATTTGTTTCTTTAAGTTGTCATATAGTCTAAGAGCTTTTTCTTGAACGAGGCCAAGACTTACAGGGATATTCCGCACATGGTGGTCCTGCAGCCAGGCAGCAAGACGTTTTTCCATTTTCTCGAATAATTTCTGGTCTCTCCTTTGTTATTCTCATCTCAGAATGCTTGGGACTCACAGCAGCCATCTTTTTGGTCACATATTTTTTCTGAATGATGGTCCTTATACTTGATGGAGGAAGACCAAGACAGCAAGCAACATCAATGGATCTTTCACCTCTTTCAACAGCATTCACAATTTCAATTTTTGTGGTTAATGTAATGCTTTGGCGCTTCCTCTTAAGAACAGCATGAATAACATCAGCAGAACACTTGGGTGACATGTTGGGGTGGGGGGGGGGGGGTCAAATGGGAATAAGGATATTGGATCGGATCACTCCAGACAAGACAATAGCTCAACTCGCATCCGACAGAAAAAGTAGAACCTGAACCTGCATTGAGATACCCAGTGCGCGATGATCTGTTCGGTAAACATACCACATGCATCAGAATCATTAACTCCAGATTCAAAAAATTACATTTGAGTTACACCTTGCTCTTTTTTAATAATCATTACTTACTGCAATAACTTTCCATCCCTACACTGATTATACAATTACGCAGTATATGTACTGTTGTGTAGTTTAATATTTACACTATACTACATATTACTAAAAATGTTCACGTTTCAAAATAATCCTTAAAACAACATTTCACATTAAAAAATAAGAAAATACATGTTTTAAGATTTTAAATGAAAATGGCTACTGCAAGAAATCTGAGTCACACGGCAGGTATAGCATTCTATTTCCAAAGGCGAAGCAGATCCAACATAAGACATGTCTCCAATATTTCAGATGTCTTAAATCAGGCCGTCCCGATTTTACTATTCCAAACTCTTGGGGTTTTCTTTGCTAAGGATAAGTACATAAGTTGCCTCGTCCTCAGATTTATTCATCGATTACAAAAATTGGTGACCAGTTTTGCTTTGTAATTTGAGAATATTTTTATTTTTTAAATTATCAAGATATTCGATATTGAGCCTGGTGGTTCAAGCTCATACAACTTCAACAAAACTGCTGATTTAAATAAACACGAAATGCCATGGCACCTGACTTCGCTGTAACCGCATGTGCTCCAGTACTTTTTGCACTGTTACTACTGTACACCCGCGCGGCTGCGCCACTTCTCACACGTGCACGTTGTTCTCGCGCTTCTCACAGGCTGAGGCCTCAAATGGACTGAAAATCAGGGCCCGGAACTAAGCGCAGTTTCGCCTCAGCGAACCGAGGTCCGAGCAGGAAAAGCAGGTGACGTGACGTGTGTCACGCTGCCTTGCTTTTCCCGGGGTTCACATGACACTCGGTATCTTACCAACGTCTGAAAGGCCAAGCCTTGTCTTACTCCAAGCTAATAAACTGTCTAGCAGTACTTTACCAGGGCTGGTACTACTAACTACTCTCTGAAGAAGGCCAGACTTGCAGAGGCGCAGACGAGACGTACTGAGCGGCTGCCTGTAGTATAAAATTTGTCTGGTCACACAGAGTCACAAGCTACAGGGGATTAGCAAGAAGCTGTCAGCAAGACATCAATACACACTTGCTCATAACTCTACGCAAATATACTTTTTTTAGAAAAAGAAGCACTTATATTTAGTTGCATCAATCTCGTAAGGCATCATAAAACCTGTTCACTGTAGCTACTTATCTCACCGTTGCTGAAGTTCAGCTGCGGCTGCGCACTTGTAAGCGAGAAAAGCGCAGGACGCATGCGCAGACCTTGATTCGAGGGAGTCGTATGTGGTACTGGTCTTTGTAGTTTTTAGTTACCGTGAACCTGGATGAAGAGTACTTGTTTTGTCATTAATGGTAAACCTGGAGGTGCAGTGGCGCAGTGGGTTGGACCACAGTCCTGCTCTCCGGTGGGTCTGGGGTTCGAGTCCCGCTTGGGGTGCCTTGCGACGGACTGACGTCCCGTCCTGGGTGTGTCCCCTCCCCCTCCAGCCTTACGCCCTGTGTTGCCGTGACCCCGTATGGGACAAGCGGTTCTGAAAGTGTGTGTGTGTGTGTGTGTGTGTGTGGGGGGGGGGGGTAAATCTTTTGACATAACTTTAATAATCCAAATAATTCAAATAGTTGGAAAGTAATTAGCATGAGTTCATTTAATACCTTGAGTCGTTGCACTGGTTTAATATACTTATTCTTGTACAACTGTTGTGGATTTTATTTATTTTGTTATTTTTTTTCAGTGCACATTTTGTTGTTATGTGCTATGTCTCTTGCTATGTGTCATGTTCAGCTACTGTGTGTGAATTTCCCTCCGGTGTAGAAAAAAGTATTATCTTAGTTTTCCAGATGTTTCAACATGAACACTAATAGCATGCAGTGCTCCTGTGTATTTGTGTGCTCTCCAATTCCAAGGAGTATGTAAATCTCAGGATTTACACTGTCTTTCCTCCTGCCCTTCTGCCACCCTTAGATCACTGCTCTGCAAACACACAGAACCCATGTCCTCCTGGTGTGGCTCACTCCTGAACGCTTGTGTATGTTTGTGTCTACATGGCCTTCGGTGTTTATTCAGCTTTTATTAAGAGCAGTTAGTAATATAGTGGTTAGAGCTGCTCCATTTCAACCTGAAGGTTCAAGGTTACCCTTGAGCAAGGAATTTACCCTAAATTGCTTAAGTAAAATTAGACTGCTGACAAATGGGTAAATAGTTTTAGGTAACTTAACATTGTAAGTTGCTTTGGAGAAAACATCAGCAAAAAGAATAAAGGAGTGGTCTGTATACAGTACTGTTTAAACACTTACAAAGGTACTTTGTAGTACTTACAAATAGTAACTTGTACTGGCTAATCAGGAAGACTTGCGCGTCAACACAAATACAGGATTTGTTCTGTTTTGTTATCCTGTGTCTTCATTGAAGAGGTCTGTATAAATGCATCCAATTTAAACAAGAAAAGAAAGAGAACACTCATCGGATTGTTTATTGAACCTTTATTACTGCATGTTATCCGTGTATTTTATTCAGTTTGTATTAGTTTAACTCCACTGCGGTACTGGGAAGTTGAAAAGCATAAGACTGCAGATTCCTGTATGTTCAACAAATAACCCAAACCAAAAAAACTCACATAAACTGTAATACAGTACCTTGAAGATATTACATTAAAATATTTTTTTTATATCTAGTAATAATTACCATTTACACATGTATTCACATTTTAAAACTGTAATTTACAAAACACACAAATTAAAGACAGCATACGATAGTATTCAGTCAGTTAGGTTGTTTTTTTGTCTTTTTTTGCTTTTGCACATACAAGAACATACAAACACCTACAACTTCTACAGCACAATACAATGATTATGTTTAATTTTCAGTTATGTTCAAATAATGGAAATGCATTCATACCTGACAGACCTGGGGCTTCATTGTGGAGAACCTGGTTAAGAGACGATTTACTGAACCTTTAAAGTGTGAAGAGCCACAACTTCACCTGGGGTGGTATACACCTTTTCAGTGTGCTTCATTTCTGTAAATAGGCTGGGCAGTGCAGAGCAGAGAAAATATTCCATCTGTTATTGCTTTGATTACTTGTGCGCCTGTGATTATTACTCGGTCTAAATAAAGATGCAGTAAAGTGAGGACCGGTAACAGCCATAACAGGGCAGCACAACATATACTGGAAATACATCCAGTAATAGTCTGTGGAGCGTCACTGAGATTTCCTGGGTTTATATTACCTATGGTGTGGCTTCATTACACATAATAGTGTTTGAGATCAGCATCTTTTATTACTTACATAAACCAACAACACATAAGATAAAAGATACACACACACACACACACACACACACACATTTTCAGAACTGCTTGTCCCATACGGGGTTGCAGGGAACCAGAGCCTACCCGGTAACATAGGACGTAAGGCCAGAGGGGGAAGGGACACACCCAGGACGGGACGCCAGTCCGTCGCAAGGCATCCCAAGCGGGACTCAACCCCCAGACCTACTGGAGAGCAGGACTGTGGTCCAACCCACTGTGCCACCGCACCCCCCGATAAAAGATATATTAAAATGATATTGGCGCATGTGAGAGACATACTTTAATATTGAAATTCATTTCTTGCTTTTAATTCAGTCATAAGAATAAAACTTCATTACTAATTCTCTGCTCAGAGATGATATTAAGGGTAGTAGCTTTTTAGTAGACAAATTGTGATATTCATTATGGCAATGATTTGTTTGTGCTTCCAAAAAGAATGAGTGTCTAATTTGCAGCAAAACCTGGGACTTTAAGCCTTTACAAAAATAGCATCATAAATGGTTCTACTTTCTTAAGTGTAGATCACAAAGTGTTTTCAATTGTTTATAGGGTTGTTTCTTCACTTTTACGCAAGAAGAACAGCAGTGAACTACACTTTATTTTTTACCTAGTGCTAAAATGGTAAGCTAATCAGATCAAACATAATTCATTTGGCTAGATAAAACAGTAGTCTTTTTTTGTTTGGTTGAATTGCCTGGAGCCCTTTGGTACATTAGTACTACTTACATGTGCTCTTGAATGTTTCCAGAGTAAGAAGTGGGGTGATATTGAAATGTTGCCTTGTGCAGTCTTTCATTCTGTGCCGGATACGGTGGGCTGCTGTATGATTACTCATCATCCTGCGAACTGGCAGTAATGCATACGTGTGAAATTGTCTATATCGCTTGTATAATTGCTTGTGTCATTCTGTGTAGCTGCTGTCTTGGTCAGCACAATTTCTCTGTTTGTTGGACTGCAGTTCATGCATTAAGTTGCAACAAGAATATCAATAAAGATGCTGGAGGCTATTTGCGGCCACATCAGGTACTGGAATATGTAACTTTTTATATAAGAATTATAGTTACATAACACATCCTTAATCTGCAAATGTGATGTCTTTGCAGCACCTGAAATACATCCACCATTTCCAGCATGTTCTACTAGATGTATTTGTTTTTTTCCAGATGGTATACAAGGGGGGGGGGGCTGGGCTCAGTCAAATGTATGAGCTGACCATGCAAGTCAGCAGCCTCTATACTCAGATTCTTTAACCTATATTAGCTTTTCTGTCTATTTACACAGGTTTAAATGAACTATAAAGAACTTAAAAAAACTGTATGGACTTGTATACATTTTCTTCATAAATCTGAGTGCACTGTTATATCCACTGTAAATATGTACAACTATGTTTTGAAAGCAACGATGCAAGAAGATGAATTTAATTTAAAAAATATAACTTTCTCTCACTGACTGTATGAAAGAATTTTCTAGACTGGACTAATTTAAAAAATTCACTGTTTCCTTAATAGTTGCAGCACATTCTAGAATTAACAGCACAATATTTCGTGAGCAAACACTGGTAGGCTGCAATGTAACATCTCCCTGCTTATCACCTTCCCTCTTTTCCCGGAGTCTGTAGGAAATCATGCAAAAATCCAAGTTTGTGACACTGCAAGGAAACTGAACCAGCTCAGTTTGCTCAGCTGGTACAGCAGTAATCGTGACTGCCCACTTCATATATTTAAAGAAGTTATACTCCACAGCAGGTAGATTATCCAACTGCCATTAGATAACGCCAAAATAAAAAAATTAAAGAAAAACATTTTTAGACAAAAATGCAGTCGATAGGCACCCATGTACTCTCACACACACACACAGTTCTTCCGTATAAACATATCTCAGGTTTTCATTTTCTTGGCACAATAAGTCGGACAAAAAGCAGACAAAATCTGGCTGTATATAGGAACTGATTTTCAATTAAACAGCTCAGCCTTTAAAGCTAAACAAATAACCAAATAAACCAAAATAAATACATATAAATACATAAGGAAATTTGTGGTCCTCCTACATGACGCTGACCAAAAGTGAATCGTAAACTCAGCACTTCTGCTAAATTTATACAGTATTTACTACCAAAGGCATTTACTTTACTCCGGCTCCTTGAATGTTCTGTTACTAACTAGTTTTAATTCACAGATTTGTATATATGCAATGTTACACATACACTTGCATGCACACAAATAGCCATGGTTGTACACTATGAATTCAGTTGAATTTGTTGTCTGTGAAACATATTTTGTGGATTTGCCTGTGTTTTCTTTATCTGTTACAAGTACATGAACAGTTCTACTCCATAATGTATAATGTATCTACAGTATGTCACTGTGTTTTGGTGAGGCAGAGCTATACGTACACAGGAGAGAGAGAGCGAGAGAGAGAGAGAGCACAAATGAGCTGCACTTTTAGCTTGGCAATGATGTTATTTTACAGACTATGAATTATTGCCCATTTTACATTCCTGCGTACAGCTCCGATCACAGGGGTGTGTAGCAAGCTTAGAATAACTGTTCTACCCCTCTCTTCGGCTCGAGAAAAGACGCGCCTTTACTCAACCTCCACTCGGCTACTGTTGGAAATCTCGACTTTCGTTGTATTTTTTATGTGCATGGACAATATTTAAAGGTTCCGTCTAGTATTAGAATTCCACGTCATACTTTGGAAATAATTTCACAAAAAGTTATGCATGATAAAAAGAGGTTCTTTTTACATGGGGATTTTGTGACAAGCAATAATTTGTGCCGTTATCTGTAATCCTTTCCCTTCATTTGTATTAAGCAAACGGGAGAAAAGTAACAATTCATAGGACGTAATTTGTTCGATAGAGCAATATCCTGGTTGCACTTGTGTTAGACAGAACCATTATGTGCTTTGAACTGAAAATGTCATGCTTGTTCTGTAAACATATATACCCTGTACTCGAACAGAAAAGATTCAGGATACCACATATGGACTGTATCCCAAAGAAACAAGACATCACCTTCAAGTACATTTAAAAAACATACCAGTATACAAAAAAATCCGAAGACCTCACCATAAGCTCACCGACTATTTCTTTTTTTTTAAATATGCATGTCTTTTAAAAATGATCAGTAACATTAAAATGATACAAAACATATTCAAAGTGCATGTGGAATGTTCTAGATCTATTAATTGGCAGTTCCATTTCTGAACAAGTGCAGTCCCTCTGATGAAGGCATGAACTGAAACAAATCGGATAGCTTGATAGAGTCAACTGTTTCACACTAAAAAGGGGGTGAACAGTTTGATTCTGAGCAACAACCACCTTGAAGGACTGCAATTTCAGCAGAGTTCGTCTCGGTAGCCTACTGGTGGGGTGGCTTTTTATGAATCTGTTTAGAGATCTGTATGGCTCAGCTACCAACTAGCCCACGGTTCGAGGGGCAACTTCAGTTGTGCTATTTTTCTCTTACAGAAAGTGCTGTTGAATGGCTATAAACTAATGGTAATTTTGACAGTGCTGTACAACATATGTGATGCAGTAGTACTTCGCAATGAGTCGGCAAACATTCCTCTAGACACAGCAGACATCCCATGACGTTCTCAACTGTTAAGATTCGAAATGCAAATATAAAAGCAGATGTTTAACATCACGTATGTATAGGTGAATAAGTGAAGATATTTTCACTTAGCAGTGTTCTAAATTCCTTAGAAGTCACCGTTTTTACTGCAAATCTTACACAACCACAGTCAATGAGACAGTTATACTATTGCAAGCAAGAACTGAGTGGAATAAAACAATGTCGATGACATTCAACATTATTTCAAGAAATAACTTGCCCAGAATTTGTTTAAAGGGCAACTGATATGAAAAGGAAAGTTGAATTAATATGAAATTAAGTTATTTCACCTTAAACTGTTATACTGATGGCAAAGAGAGTTTTAGGGCAGACATTTCTTGAATGCCCCAAGTGGTCACCTAGGACTGGACCAAGGCTATGGGCTTTGGTCGCAGTGAGACCACTTTTCAATGTCATTCTCCCTCTATGGCCCCCCCACCCACCTCGCATGACAACTAACTACTGCAGCACCTGACCCCTCGTCTCTGGCAGCTTGAGTGCCAAGGAGCTGCCCGCAGCCAGCGCCCCAGAGGCGAACATGATGGGCACGGCCTTGGAGATGCCCACAAAGGAGGTGAAGATGCTGATGCCCAGGACTGCAGCCAGCTTGCACAGCGCATTCAGGAAGCCAAAGGCTGTGGTTCTACACAGATGGAAAGGAACACGTTGACTTGTTTCGCAGGGTGACATAATCGTGCATCATTTATATAGTAGCACTGCAGTTTATTTAGAGCTGTTTTTAAAAATTCTTGTATATACGAAATATGTTAACATGTGATGATTTGTACCTCGTTTCTTGATTTCATCAAACAAAATTCTTGCATCGAGCAGCTATAGCCACAAGGTGGGGCTATTACATGAGAGCCCATGTTACATCACCTGTTGCGGTGCAGTTCTTTGTGTGTGTGCGTGTCTGTGTGTGTTTTAGAGGACAAGTGCAACATCCTATGGCACTGACACTACTAGTAAAGTGCAAAATAAAACAGAGGGCAAATACAGTGCATGAAAACATTTCAGAAATCTTGACAAAACCCGCAAGAGGACCGGTTCGCTTCAAACACAGCAACAGTTATGGGACACGGTTTTAAAGCACCTGGCACAGAGCACCAGCAAAAGGCATATTTTAAAACGGTCATCTTTTCAGCATTTTCCTGCAGAAGACCAGCTGCTCGTGTATCGCGGACGAAGAAAACACATCTAGCAACGCCCTCGTGCAGCAGGCCGCGCAGAGTCGCATCCAAGAGGTTGCAGGGCTCTGAGTTTGTACTTTTGAAGAATGCGCTTAACTTGTTCGGAAGGGCTTCCACCTATATAATGGGAACATTGGGCCGTTTAATGAAGGAGCATAAGAATAAGAGCGTACGAGAGTGGTTTCACCTTTTGTCTGAGGGGTACAGCTCAACCGTCAGAACATCCAGGGCGTTCCAGGAGGCAATGCTGATGCCACCAAAAAGGCAGAGCAGGGCAATCATGGCAGACTCACTGCTGCCAAATGACAGGAAGAAACAGCTGATGCAAGATATCATACTTGAGCCCGCTGTGGAGGAGAGAGACAGAACGGCGAGAGCAGATGGAGGAGAAAAGTGTTAAATATGACAAATGGAGAGAGTTCAGCGGCTCTTAATATAAGCGCATTCATAATCAGGTGGTTGACACACATTTATATTCAGCTGAGAAACAATTAAAAACCTGAACTGGAAAAAAACGTTAAGTCTGGATGATGCATCTAAGGTGCATTTGACCGAAGTAAAAATCCTAACGTGCATTTCTCGTTGCGCACCGCTGTACTCTGACCAGAAATTTTCACGAGTCTGTCATCTGCCGGGAAAAACACACCTCCTAAAACACGACTTTGGACGAAACATGATTTTTACACTGTTTTTATTAATGTGCTACCTATTAGATTAAACGAACAAACAGACACTGACATAGTTCTTTTGCACACATTATTTACCAAAATGGTCTCTTAATAAAACTGCCTTTTATTCTTTAAGTCTGGAATCCTGGTAAAAGGACATGTAAATATAAACATAACGAATAAACGACTCCATTTCCGTCTGTGTCTATATTTAGATTCGAAATAATACAAAAACCAATACTAGAATTTGATGGCACTGCATTGCAATCATCTGTGCAAAAATTTGGTGTTTCTAATAGGCACTCAGCTCCAATGTTGGAGGGTTAAAGGGCTTGGTGCTGTATGCCTCCCGGAGGTGACAAAAACACACTGCCGCTGCTTAAATGAGCTCTGTCATTTCACAGCCCTTCCGAGAGCCCTAACCCCAACCCTAACCTCGACCCTAACCCCAGCCCAAGTCCCTCCTACTTACCCAGCATCCTCAGTCGTCCAATCTTATCCATGAGCAGGGCGGACACAATGTTCCCTGGCAGCACGGCTAGCGTGCCCAGGAAGCTGACGAAATAGATCATGTAGGCGTTGTTTTCATCGCTGAAGTCCAGCATGCAGCCCTCCTTGTTGTGTAGGAAGGTGCTGTTGATGAGGCGGCTGTTGATGAACCTGAACTCAAAAAGGTCTGCGGAAGAGGGAGGTTTACTGGCCTCTGGCCTATCTTAAGAGGCATAATAAATGTGGGGAACAATTCTAATTCTACGTAAGAGTGCTTTGAAAAGGAGAATGTGCACTGGGCTGGATGACGCATTTCTCATTGCGTCTCAACAATAGAAGTTCAGCCCTGATATGGCCATATATTTCTAATTGAAAAGGACAATTGTCTGTAACTAGGTAAGTCTACAGTGATTTAATTAGCTGCAACTAGTCAGGCAGAAAGATATTCTGCACCATTTACGCTTTTAAATCAAAGTTAGCCTCTGGTAGAGTATTTTCGGTTTTATCCTGATCGCTGTGGTTTAATACCAGTTAGAACCGGTGTCACCACCCATATTCTCTGAGCATGCAGGTCTCTGATGACACACACCTCTCTCCCGATTTGCTGTGAAAGCCGCACCGCGTTAAAGCAGGTTTACAACTCGGAAACAAATCCATGCATCATACATAATGCAGGCCATGCTCTTTCAGAATGTCTTTTCCATGTTATAACCTGGAGCTCTTTCCTTTGTGTGTAAACATCACAGTGCAAATTACTGTTTCCTAAGGAAGATTCAGAATATGAAGGACGGTAAATAGAATTTATTTTTTTTTTTATCATCAGACAGCGAAAGCTTTAATCATCGCTGGAAAAGCAAGCTTTTGTGCATTTTGAAAAGTCAATCAGCCCTTCTCAAAATGAAACTGCCGTTCAAGCAGTTTGCAATCCTCAGTTCCAGATAAATACCGGGGAAGGTTGCTAGGTTACCTCTATCTAAACTGATTAGAATTCATACGGCATAGAGGCTATTCACGGAATAAACCGAAGCATTACAAAGAGTAGGGGATTGATAAAGTTTGTCAACATATCAATACCAAAGCTTTACATTTCTTTGTAGGATTAGCCCTGGGGGAATTTAATGAACTTTCTTCTCCATAATGCTTTTTTTGTAGAGCTGCAGGTTGATGCAACTGACTGATCCAAAAGAGATGGCAGCATCCATCTGAGCAGTCAAGTGTGACCTATACAGAGCGTTGAAGAGTGTGTTAGATGTACGGGGGCATGTATAGAAAAAAAGACGTGCTGCATAGCACCTGTGTTGTAGAAAAGAGTGGAGATGAAGGTGCAGTTTTTGAAGAAGGTGTTGCTGGAAGTGATGTCTTCGAAGTAGCATTCCTCAAACACAGAGTCCTCAAACAGCATAGACTTCATCTTCAAGTTCATGAACCTTTGATGAAGAAAACAAGGCTGATGCACACTTGGAAACAGAAGCCTTTGAAACCTTTACCAACGTAGCAAACAGGACTGGAATGATAGCTTATTGTGGCCATGAAACAGTTAAATAATTTATTTATTGGATGCATGAATGCAACGGTATTTACAGTACAGATGCTTAGCAACCAAGCATAGTTTAAAGCAAACTGAAGAGAAGAAACTTGAATAAATTAAAGGAAATCTAATCAAAACAACCCGCAGATATAAAATTCAAGGTATAAACTGGAAACAGTCGCACATTTCCACTTTAAGTGGCCACATTGTAATGTAAATAAGGAAAGGATAAAATAATAGTATAAAAATACATGAGAGAATGCTAATGGGCTTCCTGTTCCACACTGTTTCAAATCCACAAGAGTCACTTATAGGCATTAAAAATGAAGTGGCCCAGATGTCCTCCCTCGTTCCAGAATGGGAGAAGAAGAACTCACTTGTCATTGAAGTACTCCCCATTGCGATGGATCTGATTCTCCAGGGTGAAGTTGAAAGTGATGTGCTCCACCTTCTCCTTGATAAAAACTTTGGTGCGACTGGAATATTCCTGCTTCTGCAAGTACTTGATCATGTCAGGGAACCACACTGTCAGACCGTAGTAACTGGCAAAGAACAGGAAGGGTTGTAAAAAACAGATGACAAAACTGTTTACTATTTTCATTAAAAAACGTAGAGCGTTTGCAAGAAGCGAGGCAAAATTAACACGAGCCGTCTCCTTCCCATTCAGTAACGTCAAATAAGGAAAAAACTGAAATTCTTGTAAATATTCATTTTGATGCCTGTGTCCAACTTACCATGTTATCCTGACAAACTGTGGTTAAGAGATTTGTTAGCAGAGATTAAGGACAGAAACTGCACTACGTTTTGGGTGTATCATGAGGTTTTTCTATGCAAAAAAGTGCAAAATAGTGTCGAATCGTGCACCGTATCTAGCAACGCAATGAGAGCAGAGCGACCTCGGTGGAACCTCCGCAGTGTCATACCTGGAACGACATGTCTCTCACCTGAAGGACATGCTGAACCATACAGCCATCATCATAAGGGTGGTGCGGCGATACTCTGGCGAGAAGCAGGCAAGGAAATTGCTCCACACCTGAATGGACCAAAAAACACACTGCCACTGAATCTACAGAACTGTCAAAATAATCAGCCACAAGGCGATGTGCTGCACAGCTGCTTTAGCACCTTGCTACTTGTCCTGTTAAGAAAGATAAAAACTGTGTTTGTAAAAGTGTTGTACTATAGCATGAGTTATTTACATCAAAGTTTATGTACTTTATATACTACTAGGACTCTGAAGAAAAGGGAAATAATTATATAGTAAGGTCCAGTGCACAGCAACTACCCACTTTATACAAAGTCTGCATTAGGGTGTCCTACACAACAGGAGAGAATAAGCAAGCATTACATGATCTACCATTACATTTATTTATTTAGCAGACGCTTTTCTCCAAAGCAACTTCCAATGAACTCTATGTAGTGTTACCAGCCCACACACCTTATTCACCACGGTGACTTACACTGCTAGATACACTACTTACAATGAGTCACTCATCCATACATCAGTGGAACACACTCTCTCTGTTACTCACACACTATTGGGAACCTGAATAGCATGCCTTTGGACTGTGGGAGGAAACCAGAGCACCCAGGGTAAACCCACACAGGGAGAACATGCAAAATCCACAGAGACTGAGCGGGGAGCAAACCCATGTTCTCTCACACCGCCCAGGCGCTGTGAGACAGCAACGCTACTCGCTGTGCCACCGTGCTAATGAACACGTGATGACCACACATACCATGACTCCAACCTCCCCACAATACTGTACCTGGCGGAAAACGCTCATGAGCTTCATCCTCCAGCGCTTGTGCCAAACTACAGCCTCACCACCCATCTCCACCAGCTCATCCAAAGGCTTTACCGTTTTAATGGTGGTAACCTGGGGTCCAGAGTGGAGTGAGATATCAAACAGTAATCACCAGCATGTAAGACACATTAGAAATGATATTCTGAGGGAAATTATTAGGTGACTTTAATGCCCTTCTTCAAGACTGATACCTCTAAAAACATAACTATGTGTCATTTAATTTATGCTTGCATTGGGAGTCCACTGGTGACCAACTTTTCCCTGTCCCTTCTGCTCCATATACACATTATAAACAGGCACCTAGAGTAGTGACGGGGTGCTGGAAAGAAATACAAGTTGAATTTTCATCGTGGCAACAAAGCGTGCGTGCATTTTGACTGGGTGTGTGAATGTAAAGTTTAAAAAAAACGGCTGGCGAAAACTGACACTGAAAATTTTGATTCTGTTTTATCGTAGTTTCACTTCTGTCTGGTTTTCTGGCCTTCGACATCAAGCCTCTCCGGATGACCCAGAACGCCACTCTACAAGTTATGTTTGACGTTCCATAGCGTTTCTCTCTCCATTGGCTTCCTGTAGCTGTCTGCATCAAGCTGGAGACTTGGATATGGCCTACAACACTGTCAGTGTATCTACTCCCTGATACCTGCAGGACCTGCTATACCCCAACCAGACTGTTACACTCCTCAGCATCTGGTTGCTTGGTGCTCCAGCCCAAGAGGTTCAAAATTCAAAGGTCCGAAGGGTCTCGGTTCTGGCTCCAATGTGATGGAATGCGCTACCGCCCTCACTCAGAACTGCTGAATCGCTCTTAACGTTAAAGAAGTGGATCTCTTTTGGACCCACTTTTCTCCTGACCTTCTCCATGCATATAAATGTTCTAGACCTCTACTGTATTGTTCATCTTTGATACCTTTCTCAACGTACATCCCATATGCAGCAGAGGGCAGCAAGTTACACTCCAGGTCTATATAATTAATCTTAATTAGCTTCCTTTCACAAACCAGAGCAAACAGAGCACACAAAGGATTATATAATTAAGCTTGTGTGTGAAAAATGCTGACTGCATTACCCAAAAGAGAAAAGGTTATTATTACAACATATCAAAAACAATCTGTGACATTTCATAAATATTTTACTGCACACAACACAGTTGGGGAAAACCAAACCCGAAATAAAATTTTCCATGTTTTTGACATGCCTTGATAAGTATATCTGGCAGATGATTAATAGCCACAACAATTTGTGCTCATTAATGTAATGGAAATGTCCTTTTCTTTCAGACAAAGCAGCCAGAAAGTCTCTAAAGCCCCATCGACAGTAGTCAGAGCTTCAAAACACAGAATAAATGCTAGGGTTCCCGAGCAGAACTCACTGAAAACACTCTCTCTGGGTAACCTTTGGCCCTCATGTTGGTGTCATGAACTTGCTTGAGGATCATCCAGGCCTCATCATGTTTTCCATTCTGTTAGAAGACAAGCACAGTGTCCATTCCACACAATGCTGTCAGTTCCACTGGGGGGTATCATACAAGTCCAGCAGGTCAAGCCTTCAAGCAGATCACATCCCACGAATCACTTTCTGTATGGTGACCACAACATTACACCCCAACGCATGATTTATTTTTCTGTGTCTTTTAAAGTAGGTATTTCAAAGGACTCAAGAGCTGCATTATGTTGGCTGGCTCCAGAGCAGGCACTCTGCCATGCGGTCCACTCACCTCCAGGAAGAAGCGAGGGCTCTCAGGCATAGTGGTGAGGGCCCCGATGGCAGAGACTGCGGGGAAGGCACACACCAGCACAAAGACCCGCCAGCTGTGGAACTGGTACGCAGAGCCCATCTGGAAACTCCAGCCTACCAGGATGAGGGGAAATTAGCAAAAGGGACGTATTCAGGTCAGATAGTTGGGGTATATGAGCCTCCTGCATATGGTTGAGAAAATGGTGGAGGATACTACAAGTACTACACTAACTTTATTTTCCATTTCTATAATTAAAACCATTCAGTAAAATATAAAGGTTTGTCTAAAAACACCTCCACAACAGATGGCAAAATACATTAATGAGGTGGAAAGGAGCCACAACGGGGGCTGTACATCACCATAATGTGGGATGACAGCCAGAGCAACGGATCCATTATGGCTCTCTCTTACCATAATGTGGGATGATGGCCCAGGCCATGGCCGAGGCATAGATGCCCCCGATCATCCAGAACATGCAGAGCCAGCTAAGGTGTTCTCCTCGCTTCTCCTGGGCCAGGAACTCAGAATAGTAGGAGAAAACAATGGGGATTGAGCCTCCAATCCTGGGGGGCAGAAAGAGAACTGAGCTGATAGCACATTCTTTTCCTTACTGTTTAGACAAAGTCCGCAATGAGCTCACGATGAGCTGAGCAATCCCAACAAGCAGTGCATCTCAGCCGATGCCAGTATATGTCTTTTCAACCGCGTTCTAAAAATTATTAGATGGAGATTTAACAGGACTCACTTTCACACCGCGTCTTTAATCCAGTGCCACACAGGCAAGGACTAGCCAAGAATATTGCCAGATTCTTACCCAACACCAGAGAGAAGGCGGCAAAAGAGGAATGTGCTGTATCCCTGGACGAAGGAGGAGAAGAAGGCAAAGACGCTGTTGATGGAGAGGGAGATGAGCAAAGTCTGACGTCGTCCAATCCTGTCGGCCAAGCCACCCCAGAGAAAGGCACCCACCATCATACCCAGGTACACAATGAGACCTGGTGAGGCACATGAAAGACAGAGAGCCCAGACAAAGATGTTAAACATGTTTCTACAATCATAGTAAAAATACAATCCGGCATGGCACGGTGGCACAGTGAGTAGCACTGCTGTCTTACGATGCCCGAGTGGTATGAGAGGATGTGGGTTCGATCCCTGCTCGGTCTGTGTGGAGTTTGCATGTTCTCCCTGTGTCTGGGTGGGTTTACTCTGGGTGCTCTGGTTTCCTCCCACAGTCCAAAGGCATGCTGTTCAGGTTCCCCATAGTGTGTGAGTGACAGAGAGAGTGTGTTCCACTGATGTATGGATAAGTGACCCCTTGTAAGTAGTGTATCTGGCAGTGTAAGTCACCACAGTGAATAAGCTGTGTGGGCTGATAACACTACATAGAGTTCACTGGAAGATGCTTTAGAGAAAAGTGTCTCCTAAGTGAATAAATGTAAATGTACAATCCATCAGGTAGCAGAGTGCTTAGATTGGTAGCCTTGCATTTAAAGAGCCTGCGTTCAAATCCTCTGTTGTACTACCTTTGAGCGAGGTACTTACCCTCAATTGCTCCAGTTGAATTAGCCTTGCTCTATAAATCATTGGAAGTAGCTTTTTATACAGTACATCACTAACATTGAAAGTTGCTGTGATGGAAAAGAACAAACAAAAACATACTTCCAATGACTGCAATACCTCCACAAATAGCTGAAGCTAAATATATATTTAATAAACGCTAAAACAAAATGGCTTGGCAGTGATACTGACAGCAGTGAGGAGTGAAAATCTTTTCCCAGTGGTTTTGAGTTGAACTTCAGCAAAACTTCAGCAGACCTTTATCGGAGACGCAGAGGAAAACCGGCCCACTGCGGCTCTTAAACAATCACCGAAGTTCGGCGTCGCCTCCGCAATCCCACGTTTGACCATATGAACACAGAAACAACCAGCAGGAGACTCGAAAGAGCTGCTTGTCATTTCCATTCCAGCTCCTTACACGTTCAGTATGAGTTCTTACTGAAACTGACCTTGCTGGGCTGGCAGAATGTTAATGTATGTGAAAATTTGTGAGAATTTCATTAAATCATACCTATCCTTCCAGAGGTAAGATGTGGATACTTTGCCACAATTTTACTTTTCGGAATACATTTTAGCATCCGTACTACATCTTATTTTTACTTAATTGCATACTTAAAGAAAAAATTTACTTTTATTCCGTTACATTTCTCCCACCCTATTCTCATTAGTTTTGAATTTTTCACATTTAATGCTCTAACTTTTTGTCCTTAACACAAATCAAAAGCGTAAACTATTAGCAACAGCTCCTTATTCACAACTGTTGCCTTCTGCATATTTCACCGGCTGCGTTGGCTGTCCGTCACAGCCCCCTTTAGGACGCTGGCAACCAATATTATTGGAACACCGAATACAACATGTAACCTCCACACCACACTGAGACCTTTCAGAGGTTAGTGCTGGGACTTATACAGCCTTAACGGGCAACCTCGTTCATTCACGGCCTGGCAAAGTGAATGCTGAGGAACACACACACACACACACACACACACACACACACACACACTGTCTGAAACCGCTTATTCTGAGCAGGGTCACAGCAAACCAGAGCCTAACCCAGCAACACAGGGCGTGAGGCTGGAGGGGAAGGAGACACACCCAGGACGGGACGCCAGTCCGTCACAAGGGACCCCAAGCAGGACTCGAACCCCAGACCCACCAGAGGGCAGGCACAGGCCAAACCCGCTGTGCCTACTGCACTAAGACAATAATATTTTGAAAATTGATTTTATGTCAGCATGTTAACAGGTCTTTATTTTTGAACTGAGTTATTTGGTCAGTTGCTCCTTTCTTGTGTATAGACGACTCTAATAGTCTTTTTACATGTATTCATTTAGCTGATTCTCTTTTCCAATGCAATTTACAATGTTAATCTGCATACAATTATTGATCCATTCATAAAGCTGGGTAATTTCACTTTAGGGTAAGTACCTTGCTCAGGGGTACTACAGCTGGAGGTGAGATTCAAACCTGGGTCCTTTGAGGGCAAGGTTGCAGTCCCAGCCACTTTGCTTCCTGCTGCATATAATGATTAGCAATATCGTTCAGGTGGACAAGATTAAATTTTTTGGAAAGATATATTTTCCTTGTGAGTTAAAACTGTGCTTTGAAGCTGTTAAAACTGATAATGGTTCAAAACATTTAAAAGTCTAATTTGAATCCAAGTAATTAGATACTTTTTGACTTTTTCATTTTGACTCAGACTTTTAAATGAGTACTTTTGCTTGAGTGTTTTTTTTTTAAATAAAAATATCTGCAGCTAGGGGGTGCGGTGGCGCAGTGGGTTGGACCGCAGTCCTGCTCTCCGGTGGGTCTGGGGTTCAAGTCCCGCTTGGGGTGCCTTGCGGCGGACTGGCGTCCCGTCCTGGGTGTGTCCCCTTCCCCCTCCGGCCTTACGCCCTGTGTTGCCGGGTTAGGCTCCGGTTCCCCGTGACCCCATGAGGGACAAGCGGTTCTGAAGATGTGTGTGTGTGTGTGTGTATCTGCAGCTATGTCTCTTTCTCTTAATGTAACGCACAAGTCATAGTTCCGCTGAGATGTACGTTGCTTTGGAGAAAAGCATCTGCTAAATGAATAAATGTAAAAATATTTTTACTCCAGTATTGCTCTTGCATACCGTACCCATTTCTGTGCTTCTGAAAATAACAGACTCATTCTTCACTTCCAGTTACCTGCTTAAAATACTGCAAGCTCAGAAAAATCTAAAACTCATTAAATTAGTTCTTTGGCCATTTCGTTCTTAAAACAAACAAAAATGATGCTGGCAAAATCTCACACGTACCTCCAGAGAGTCGACGAAATGTCTAAAATAAACCACTTCTTTTTCAATATAGCAGACACCTTGAAAATCTGCGAGTTTCACGATTCTTAAACATATGTTCCTGAGCCCAGGAACATAATTAATCAGTCAGTTAATTTGTGTGTTTAGCACTCTTTTGTCTCTGACTGGAAAAGCAAAGGTATTGAAAGTAGAACGTTGTACTAAACACCAAAAAATAAGAACAGCAATGATACATTCTTTAGATTGCAGCATTATCCAGTGCAGAAGGTAAACTGAAAGTACATGCAGATTTTGGATTGCAGCCTGTTTCTTTGGTTTTATCCGTTGCTTGCTGAGCAGCTCCACAATAACTTCATACCAGCAATAACTGTAGAAAACACATGGATGAAAAGAAATACATATTTCTGTCATGTCTGATATCGGTTGAGGATTCTGGGGGAACAAAAACAACAAAATTCCACAGGTGTGTAATAGACAGGCAGTAGTTTCCACACACACATTGATTGAAACCGCTCATCCCGAGCGGAGTCACGATGAACCGGAGCCTAACCCAACAACACAGGGCGCAAGGCCGGAAGGGGAGGGGACACACCCTGGACGGGATGCCAGTCCATCACGAGTTACCCCAAGCAGGACTCGAACCCCAGACCCATCAGAGAGCAGGACCCGGCCAAACCCACCGCACCACCGCATTAACTTCCTGCCTCCTCAAAGGCTAAAAAGACTATATTTACATCCCATTTGCTTCCTTCTCCAACTCTCAATGTTGCTTCCTTCTGTCAAACAGTATCTGGGTACTCAGCCTAATGAGGAGATTGGATTTATGGTGCTTTAGAAGCTGCCATAGGGGTCAGTAACAGCGGAATACATTGGGTTCAGCAGCATGAGGCAAGGCCGTCTTAACGGTCAACTGATTAACGAGACCAGTAATGGAGTTACTGGGAGTTACGCACTAAATAATGCATTCAATAGTTTGATGGCACATTAAAGGGCTCACTGGGATTGACTTCCTTGAGAGTCACAAGCACACTGCAGTAGGAGAGTGGAAAAGGACTTGCGGTACAAATACCGCAGTGCATGGTCTCCTCTGTCCCCAGAGAAGGTGACTGTGGTGCTGGGGAGAAACACCTTAGAGCCCCGTCAGCTGTCTCTGGCTCAGCAATGCATCTGCATGATGACAGCGAGCGATAGATTTCGCTGCAATGCAGGCGAAGCTGTCCTCCCAGGTACCCGAGCGGCCCGGCCTGGGAGCTGTCCGCGGTGCTGACGCCTAATCCTCTCGGTGCCTCTCAGAGAGCCGATAAAACGTAGTGCGACGTTCCCCAAAATCAGCACATCCTGGAACAGCGCAGCCTATTACAGAAAAGTTCACACAGAGCATATTTCACCTCGAAATTTGCTTGTGTTCCTGATCATTTACTATAGTGTTTTTATTGTGTTGTTTTAATGATATATAGCACAACAGTGTGATCTGGCATTTCCTTCCCATGAAAATTTGTAGTTTATTCATTGGTTTATTGCTTTATTTACTTGTTTAGCTGACAATACCCTCCAAAGTGACATACAATGTTGGTTTTCTGTATTAAGCTCCTTGCAAATGATTTACCCATTTATGCAGCTGAGTAATTTTTACTGGAGAAGCTCAGGATAAGTACCTTGCTCAGCACCTCAGTGGGATCAGTCTTGACTGCAAGGTGACTTCTCTAACTACTACACTGACTAAATGTCAAACCTTGCCCCTGTTAATCTCCTTCAGACTAACTTAATATGCAACCCTTTACAAACAGAAAATGACTAAAAGTATGTTCATAAAGGTCAGGAGAATTAAACATAACTGTACCAGATAACAGTCTCTCTGTGGGAGTCAGGCAGTGGACAGCTGGTAGTGTGGTGGGTAGTACTGCTGTCTTTGCACCTGAAGGTTGCAGGTTTGATTCTCACCTCCAGCTGTAGTACCCTCAAGCAAGGTACTTATCCTCAGTTGCTCCAGTAAAATTACCCAGCTGTATAAATGGCTAAATAATTGTAAGATGCTTTGGAGAAAAGCATCAGCTAAATGAATCAATGTAGATAGAACCCAGGGTGTTACTGTGGGTGTTTCATACACTGAGATTCAATAAGTAAAGCTGGGCTTTGATGCTGCTGGTCAGCACATGGCTAAGCTCAGCATCACTGCAGCATGTGGAGCAGGACAGCAGAGTCCTTCAGAAACCAAACAGCGTAGAGGGGACATTGAGGCTTGGTGGTGGATGAAGGAGTCAGGGGCATAGTGTACAACAGTCAGTCTTTCTCCATCAAAAAAGTTAGAAGTGAAGTATTCTAGTCTACTTGTCTAAAGCCTCAAAGTCTATAAATGTAGCACTTTTCATAGAGTTTCACAACTACAACCATCCCAAAACATCAGGGTGACTGTTACCAGCCAAGTGGCCAAACCACTCCAGATCACAAAGCAAGTGGCCTTGTTTGACTCATGAGGTTAGCATGCAGGTGTCCTCAAGTAGTCTGTCTCAGCAAAGAGCCCAAAGAAAGCAACAGAAATCGCACCGGAGGACGATTAATGGATCTCATCATGGTTAATGACTACACAGGCAAGTTGTCCATCTTTTCTCCCCATCAACACCTACTGCAGTAAATCACGTTTATGGTCAGCGTCACCAAATTATCCCCGTTTCTTAGTTTGCAAGAAAAGGATTTTAGGACCGTGCGTAAAATACAATTACCATTTCATGTTTTTACATAACTATGCAAGTCATAGGGGGTGTGGTGGCGCAGTGGGTTGGACCACAGTCCTGCTCTCCAGTGGGTCTGGGGTTCGAATCCCACTTGGGGTGCCTTGTGACGGACTGGTGTCCCGTCCTGGGTGTGTCCCCTCCCCCTCAAGCCTTACACCCTCTGTTACCGGGTAGGCTCTGGTTCCCCGTGACCCCATCTGGGACAAGCGGTTCTGAAAATGTGTGTGTGTGCAAGTCATAAATTTATTCTGCGACAGTTGATTGGATGCATGCATTGATGTAATTATTGCCAGCCATCTTTAACTTTGCAGTAAAGTACCCAGTAGAAGGACTGTATCCCATAGCTAAGTCGGCACGGCTTCATTTTTGGAAAAATGCTGAATACCCATGCAAATATTAGAATATACAACTCCAAGCTCATTATTATGAGCTTTAGTGAAGACTGAGGAAATTATATCAAAGTAGCAGAGAATGACACATTGGTGTAGAGGCCTGCAAGCAGACAGGAACAAAGGAGGACCGGTTGGAAACGAACGATATCCAACACAAACCAGTCATCAATAAACAGCAGCAAAATGCGCCCTCAGTTATCTGCACTATTTTGAGGCTGAAAATTTTCCCCAGTCCTGCGGCTCACGCTCATGTAGGAATGTTGAGCATCACTTGAAAAACAAGTAGACACACTGAGCAAGTATAAATACTGCTCTTTTCAGTTTTTTCTTCACTCTGTACTCTTGGATTTTATGGGTGTGCTATTTAGGGACTCACAGATGAGTCAGAAGCTAGTCGATACAAACAATCCACCTCCTCCAGCTAAAAATTGAACACACACACTTTTGATGTCATGTAGAAATGTACCGATACAAATATATCGTATGTTCAGACGTATACATACAGATCTCTCAAACCTAGCTAACTCGCACACGCCCACGCGCTGACAACACACACGGAGTGGAAGTCAGGGGACACCCCGTGGTCTGTTCCATTGCCCTTCGATAATTTCCAGGAACAGCTGGAGAGCCCACTGACAGAACTCTTCTTCATTTCCTCCGATCAACCCATCAGTGAAGCTTTCCTGGCAAAACTGACTCTTGACCACTTTCCAAAGCTTATTTGTATTTAGAAGTCACACAATTACACAGTAACTTTCATCTTTAAAGCCCACAGCCCGACTAAATTCTGAGAAAGAAAATGAGCTTTAAGCTAATGATTGTCTGACACACTGTTGGAATAGGAGATCAACTGGAATAACACTGCAGACAACTGTGCCACTTACTGTCCTTATAGAGTAACATCAGCTGAAGAACACCCAATTATCTTTTAGAAAAAAAAGCCCAAGAAATGGCATTTAATGGAAACAGATTAATAAAATATAATATTACTGCGGTGGAACTGTGCCCCAGCAGGTAGAGCCCTCTCCTTGGTGGTGTGTGTGGAATTTAAATGCTTAGATGTTCCCTGTGGACTTACTCCAGGTACTCCACATCTTCACATTTAAAATACATGCTGCAATTTGTAATACAAATTGAGATTAGTGTGTGTGTGTGTGTGTGTGTGTGTGTGTGTGTGTGTGTGTGTGTGTGTGTGTGTGTGTGGGGGTGGCAGAGAGAGAAGGAGAGATGGAGAGAAGGAGAGGGGGTGCTGCTACACACGAACATCCTGTCCTCTTCGTGTCTAGCCTTAGGCCCTGGGATAGGATGAGCTCCGGATCTCTACAAACCTAAATGGATAAGTGGTTAATGAAAACTAGATGAACAACGTAGATGAACATTTTTACTCTGCAGTATTCCCATGGATAATGTTCGCCACATGCGGCAGAACAGCCATGTGTGGCACGCTCCAGCGTGACTCAGGCGGTTGCGTAACCAGGGACAGGCTACTGTACAGCTCACAACTGGTTTTTACATTGGGCACTGGTGCAGAACCCCCCACCCCTTACACACACACACACACACACACACACACACACACACACACACGGGCGCAAAAACACGGCAGCAGTAGCTGGAATGGAGTGCTACTGTATACGCTGGATACTGCTTTAAAACTACATTTTTACAAATTTCCTGAATGAATACTATACATAAGCACCCATTCATGTCATCTTCTGTGAAATTCTTGCTTGTTAAAGCAATGCAGCGTGTGCACGAAAACGCGCACGAACAAATACGAGGCACTTCGCAGACGAGAAACATAAAATTTCGGACCTTCTGCACGCAGGACATTCCGGCTATTTTCAGTACGCGAGTCGAACGTGTAAAAGGATTCGGTTCAGAAGCCGAGCAAGGCAGCGCTAACGCGATGAATAACGCGGAGGACCACGGGGCCAAAGTGCCGCTGTGAATACAAACGAGATGGTGCCGAGAGAGCGGCAGATACAGCAGGTGTGAGGAATTAATACTTTTTTTTGTGTTGGAAAGGTTAGGCAAGCGAGATCCGTGGCCATCACCCTATTAACAAGGCCGCTGGGCACCTGTACTCCTAGTACGCTGAAAGCTGAAAGCAGCAGATTCTCCAGCATACAGTATCCCTCTTGTCCTTTCCTTCTCGGCCATATCCAGTACGTCTCAAAAAACGTATCTGCGCTATAAATCTTCGAATTTTCCTACACAGGTAAAAACTAATAATACAATAATAATACAAATGATTATTTCCTTATAATTAACTACTTACTTAAGTGACATTTTTATCATAGGTAGCAAAGTCTTCGACACATTTGTACAGCTGCATATATTTAATGCAATAATTAAGGGAAAGTACATTGCTCAAGGGTACTACAGCAGTATCAGTGGGTAGACTTGACCCAGCAATGTTCAGTTTAAAACACAACAATGTAATATACTGTATGTAGAGTATAATATAATTTTTTATTACAGTATCCTGAAGCAGAAACATTCTGTCAAACATCGGCCACTCTCTCACTTTGTCAATATTTCACCAAATAGTGAAGTAACAGTATAACAGACCGCTGAGCTTTAAGGGCAGACTATAACGCCCCGTATCAGCCATTATATGAGCAAAGCTCCAAAACTATTTTAATATCATCTACTGCAAATAACCTTTCACGTTAAATTGTGAAACATGCATGGAAAATATTACATTGTAATACTTTTTGCTGCGGGGGTGCGGTGGCGCAGTGGGTTGGACCGCAGTCCTGCTCTCCGGTGGGTCTGGGGTTCGAGTCCCACTTGGGGTGCCTTGCGGCGGACTGGCGTCCCGTCCTGGGTGTGTCCCCTTCCCCCTCTGGCCTTACGCCCTGTGTTGCCGGGTAGGCTCCGGTTCCCCGTGACCCCGTAAGGGACAAGCGGTTCTGAAAATGTGTGTGTGTGTGTGTACTTTTTGCCATCTACAGAAGTGTGACTGGAAGAAAACTCTAGCAATACAGGTTAAGAAGCTAAGAGTGAGTGGACTTTGGTATTCACTAAAGAGAGATTTGCTGGTGCTGCTTGTTCTTGAAGGATAGGACTGAAATGCAGAAATGGGGCAAACCCTTTGGCTACTGACACAGCAACAGAACAAGGAGAAACATGAAATGACGGAAAGGACTTCACGTATTTTTACGTACAATAGCAGATCTTCTTCTTTTCGTTTTCCGCAAACACTGGCATCATTACATCATTACCGAAAGGGACCATTTCCACTTACCCAGCATGCCCTTGTTGGGCTCGGACAGACACATGTCCTTCTCGGCACTGGGAAGAACAAAGCCAACCACAAAGATCTCCACACCATCGGCCATGAGCGCCAGGCCCAGCACAAAGTAGAGGGTCCACTGGAAGCGCCCGTGGCCACACTCTTGCAGGATGGTCTCATACTGCTGTGCCAGTTCCTCTCGATCCTTCCTCCTCTCGCCAGCCTGCTCGCCAAAGTCCCGGAACTGGGCCCCCACCGGCCCTGGCGCGCCACCCAGCTGCCCGTCGGCCTTGCCCGAGTCAGCCCGAGGGATGCCCTGGTATTCGCCCTCGTAAATTTCATCATCCTCATCATGCCCCTCAGTGGAGTCACTGTGGGCGCCCTCGTCGTCATTGGCCCGACTGTCACTGCGGTAGAAGCCACCGTCCTGGCCCTGCACGGGGTAGTCGTCATCGTCATCCTCTTCGAAGCGGGTATAGGAGCGCTTTGAATATTCATCTGACATTCTGTCAATGCCACGACCCACCTTCTTGCCAGCCTGCCTCTTCACTTCTTTGGCAAGATCTTTGGCCCCCCGGATGAAGGCCGATCTGTCTCTGTAACCTTCCTCCATTTTTGCGGAAAAACTTTCACGTCGTGCAGTGCAATTTCCTGTGGCCTTGCTTCACGTATTCCCAAGGGGCATGGATGTTTGACCTCTAGGCCCAATTTCTGATTCAGCTCCCTGGACAGAAAATTCTGAAGATGTGGTTACAGCTTAGGAAACGCACAGCCTCCAGCAGCGAGTCTGGAAATAGAAGACAGACTGGGTTAGAACTGCATTTCATTCTCAGCTTTAAACTGATGCTCCACAATGGTGTATGAAGAACAGTTTCATTTCATTTCATTTAAAATTATTTTCATTTTAATCACTATGCCAGGGTTCTCATTATGGTAATAAATGACACTCTGCTCTAAACAAAGTGTACACAGGAGTAATCGAAATGCATTGGACATCTAATAGGAAGACAAAGCTGCTAAAAGATACTGCCAGTTCTCTTAATGTTATCTACCCTAATACAGCACTGACACAAAATCAATGTCCTGCAAATTGCTGCTGAAGGCAGATGGGTACATGGCAACCAGCACGTCTCATTATGTCAGTCTGCAGGGCGGAAGGAAGGAAAGAAATGAAGTATATCAGGTGGCTTCATTGCACTGTATTGCCTCCAAGTGTGCATTACAGCCTAGGTGGGAACGCGAGGACATATGATCAAACTACGGAGCTCTTTACAAGCAGTCATCAAACTAGTATCCCTTAGCAACAATAACAATCTAACCTGAAATAATACAGTACATCCCGATTTAAGAAGCAGAAAAACCATATTTGCCAGCTTGCTAAAATGTATTAACATGCAGTCACACTACAGTGAAACCATAGGCAATCAGCAGATAACAGACAATCCAAAAAGTACACACACACACACACACACACACACACACACACTGTCTGAACCACTTGTCCCATACGGGGTCACGGGGAACCGGAGTCTACCCGGCAACACAGGGTGTAAGGCCAGAGGGGGGGGAGACACACCCGGACGGGACGCCAGTCCATCACAAGGCACCCCAAGCGGAACTCAAACCCCAGACCCGCCAGAGAGCAGGACCCAGCCAAATCTGCTGTGGCACCATGCCCCCCCATCAAAAAGTAGTAATAATTTAATCTTGGAATCTATATATCCACACTAAAAGGTGAGCATCCAATGGGACATGCCCATTCAGCCCCAGGAGGACTGAATCTAGCAAGTTTCCAAGCTGTCCTTTCACCAGTCAGTGCTCAGAACATGAATTAAATGGGTTGAATCAAACAGTGCAGTGCTGCCTGGAACGATGTGTACCGCTTGTGTCCCTTAGTTTTACCACAAAATCGTTAATGAGTAGCCGTCTTTCTCATCTGACATAACAAGTGAGTAGTTACCAATTCCATATGTTGGTTTGGAGGAAATCATGTGTGCAGCACATAAACAGAAGTAGTGCAGGTTGAAAAAATAAGTCGCAACCCCAAATCGCATTGGTTAAATCAAGCATGTAAGTTGAATCATGTGTGTAAATCTGAATCTTTAATTCTTTCATTATTTTTTAAGATTTCATTTAGATTTCATACGTTTATTTTAACATTTTATACAAGAATAAGGACCACCCCCATAACGTTCACGTACTTTCAAGCAGCGCTGTGCGTTGATTCAGATGGTTCACTGCCCAGCTGGAACAGGAACCTTGCAGACACAGCCCTTCAGGATTGTTGTGCGTCCTCATAATCAAGCTGCCAGTTCCATCCCTTTCAAAAGGACCCCCTGTGAACATTTTGGTGCCACTAGTACTGATGACTGGCTGTGTACGGTAGGTCACACTACATGCCCATCTTTCCCGCCAATTGGTAAATTTACATTCAGAGGTCATGCTCCCTCTCTGCTTCTTGGTCAGTATTGCTCACTTGGGTTCTTCCCAGCTGAGCAACCTTTCTGGTTGTCCAGACATTGACACTGACATTTGGTCCAGGGCACCATAAAGTAAATTGCCCAAAAGCCAGAGCCGGTAGAGTACAAGACTAGGGGAACACCTTATTCATCCCCAAGTTAGTTTATATGATAAAAGCGCAGATATAGACATATAAACACACAATATGATTGAATCCTTTTTTGTAAGGGTTCTTTGTGCATTTGTGTCAAACAGTATAATACTAAAAAGGTCACATGATCAAAGTGTATGCATTCCAATGATGTAACCGAATGATGACCATGCATCAAGACACTATGTTAAACCCGAGGGGCAATCCCTCCGCCTTAGCGAGACTAAAGCACCGTCCGAACTGCCCGCACCTCCCCGCGGCGATGTTTCCCAGGTCGGCTACGGCGGACTATCAGTAGGGTGGACAGTACGGGGGTGCATTTCGATTCAAAACACAGCTTTATATGTGCACGCAGCTGCAGGGCCGCTGGAGGCGCACACAAGAAGGAGGACTACTGGGAGACGGGCTTGTCAAAGAGATGGTTTAGCAGACAGACAGGGAAAAAAACACAAATGGCCCTTTTGTTGACTTTCGGCCATTTCTCACATCTGCTGAAGAGGTCGCATTTGTGCCAAAGTACAGCCCTGAAAAAAAAATCTTACATCAAAAATAAATTACCTCTATTTAAGAAGGCAGAGAGTTTAAATGTGCTTCGGATTCATGGTTTTGGGGCAGCGAGACGTAAGCGAAGAACATTATAAAGCAATATTTCACATAGTGCAGGAACCACTTATCAAGGTAAAACATGAGACCACAGGTAATGGTGTTTTGCTGCACGTACGTGGCTGTCTTCCCAGATGGCTCTCTTCACTTTTAATCTTCTTGACAGGTCTATTTGATTGCTTGCATAAATCATATCAAAGACCGCCGTGAAAAACTCCATTATCTCCCTGACAGGGGAATCCGTGGTGTGTTAGCATCAGATTACACAACGTCCTCTGGCGGACTGGGCGGTCGGGCTAAACAGTGGGCAGAGTGGTAACCGGGCAATTGGCTGCATGTACACCTTGACCGCCGTACCCTGTCCCTGAGAACGCACCTGAAACATTACAAATGACATTAAATCTGTGCTGTAGGGGGCTGTGATTATGCATTACCACAAGCTAATAAGCAGTAAAAATAGTTTACACATAAAAACAGAAGTAGCGCAGGTGCAAAAATAAGTGTCTATATATGTTGATATATATAGACTACAGGGACTCTCGCATGCTGCTGGCACAGAGCAGAGGCGAAAGGACAAAAGCATAATCTGTCTGAGGTTTGTGTTTTCAACTGGTTACAACGATCTATGCAGCAGTACATAGCACTTGTGGTGGACTATAAATGCTACAACCAGCCAAGGTTCAGGGTTACAGGCATGGCCACCTCCAGAGCTGCAAAAGAAACGCAGAAGCAGAGTGAATCTGACATTAACGCCAGTATTCGGCCAGTGGCTCCTTGTCTCCTAGGCCAGGAAATGTAAGCTAATTTAGACACACGCAGAGAGTCAAGTTTAAAAAACCCTCAGGCCACTGCATTAAGGCCAAAATATATAGCCACGAGCCTCCTGTACTAGGCAGTATAAAAGAAATGAAAGGCAGCATATCACACCGCCTCCCCATTGCCTCCCCATCATTTCTGTCTGCCAGGCAGGCATAGGGGCTTCCAAAAAACACAGCACCTCTATGAATAATGAGCAGGGCCAGGGAGATGTATGCTCAAAACCACTGTCAGCTGCGCAAAGGAGGCTCGGCAGCTGAGGAAGAGACACTGTGGGGTACTGACCCAAATAACAGAGACGAGGCATGATACAGTGTTGGGTGCGGTTGGAGGAAATCTGTACGTTCACCTGCATGTGCATGATGTGCATACACTGGTCTGACAGGTCTATGCATGGATAGGTTCCTACTACTGTACACTTAATTGAATGAGATAATAATCCGCACTAGTTTTCTCATTCAGTTTATTATAGTGAGCATATTGAGCATTTTATGGGAATAAAGCCAAGTATAAAAAGATTTATATAAGACTAAAAATGTGAACGTTAATCATTTGCCCACACAAAACCAAAGAATTAAATTATGCATCAATAATAATAACATTAATAAGAGGAAAAGACCTAATGGAAGGAATGCGTCTTCTGCTAAAGTGAGCAGCCAACATCGAAAGAGAGTTATGTAAGTACATTGTAACTTTATACAAGTATAACATTCTCATTATGAGAAAGTCTTTATATGCAGTTTTATTCTATGTGCAGTTTCAAGCAACAAAAGTACAGAAAATTAGTCCCACTTCAGGTTAGAAAAAAAGTCAATTTGAAGTGTTAGACATAAGGGACTACAGGAACTTCTTACTGAATTTTTGTAAAGCACATTGCAGATTTTAGTCCTACAAGAGCACTGGCTCTGGTTCCATTAAGAAAATGATTTCATTTGAAGAATGACATTTATTGCACTAACTTTCCTCAGGATGCCACAACGGCACCTGTGCTCAGTGACAGCAGATCAGCCTTGTAGAAGAAATGCACTTCATTAAGGACTTACACCACCAGTGAAACAATGTAGTAAAGACATATACTTGTACATGATATATAATTTGTATATCACACTTCTCTATATTGTCCGCAATTCTATGGCAGCAATGCCAGCAACAATATAAAGTGGGAGACTCTACAGGGAAAAAGAGTACTCTAATTTTACATCCAAACGGCAGCTGTTTTAAACAGCACTAAGTTTTACAAGCGTCTTTACACCTAATGACTCTGCGGGGAACTGTCTGCTTGCTCCTCGTTGCGCTGTAACATTTCAGTAACAGCAACCCTGAAGCGCTAGTGAAAACCCTGAGCAGACACCCAGCGCACCTTGCTAACAGGCCCCAGCACACTACAGGACTGTTAATCTTCCAGACACAGATCCCCGGGACAAAGTTAGCGCGGCAATTTCGTTGAAATAATCTTCAGTTACAAGTGTGCCATGAGAAACTCCTCTACAGCATCTGATGGGAGCCGGTCTGTGGCAAGAGGGCTCGTGGGAACGCGGAAGATGCCGAATTCTGTGAAATAATCACGCAATGGTGGAGTTCCATCAGATCACTCACTACAAGCCAAGAAACGAGCTTCTGACAAGCCCAAGCGACTGCGTGCATATGAATTCTGGAGCTCAGGCTGCTTTGGTGAAAATCCAGTCCATAAGCTTGTCTTCATACTGACAGCCCAACCTGCAAGACAACCAGAGCCGTATACCAAAATACACGTTCCTTTCATTGCCGTAAATGCCGTATTCCAACCAACCATGCCTCGGTAAGTATTTTGGAAGACTGTAACAACCAACCAAAATCCAAAAACCGGGACATAATTGTCACCTACAACACTTTCCTGGAGAAAGAGGGGAGAGGTGTGAAAGGTCCTGGAATGTCAGGGTGATGTGCTCCGTGATAACAGTTATCAGTCCCAGGAGGAATGTACTTGTCTTTCAATGGATCACAATCTTGGGAGAAGTGTTGTTTTTTTTTTTTTTTTTCAAACTGAAGTGTTTGTCTTTGCAAGGAAGCGGCGTATGAATTTAAAAGAACTACCATGAGAAACTCTACTTTCACAGCACAGAGAGAGGAACTGCTTGCTTCCCGTGTGCCCTCTCAGTCTCCCATAACTGTCATCACAAATTACCTGCTGAAAAAGTGTGTTTCCACCAGGACTGTGGAACATCAGTATTCTTCTGCTAAAGTTTAATCAGCTCATAATAAATCAATTACGAAGCAATGCTATACGAACTAATGTATTTCGTGCGCATGCATTACAGCAAAGTGCGTCTGGTTTTGCACAACGTTATTTTATTCTCAGGAATGAGCTGCTTCACAGGACCAAAAAGCTGGAAAATGAGGCTAGGAGGCACAAAATATTTCCGGTCGGAACTGTTGAAACACCAGTGATGCAGTGTTGAGTTTGCCGGCCTTGCACTTCGGACTTTGTGTGTTGCATTTTGCGCAGTGGTCTGCAATTTTAGCAAAATAAGTGACTGCGAAAGTGAGTTTAAAAAGTCTGATGAAGAAAGGCAGAAAATACAAATAAACAAAACGCTGTACATAAAGCCGCAGAAAATAAATCAGAACAGTTCTGATACTGCAAGCTAACATTCCCCGTGCGGCTGGCATCTTTAGCTGATTTTATATTGATTAATCCTGAAGAGACACTGCAGGTTATCCCCCCCAAAGCTCATTTTCTAATGATAAAAGATACAATTATGTAATTCCATTTCAGTTTAATGGGTTTCAATGGTACCGGGGGGGGGGATGCTTGGGCCCTGCTCAGCGTGAGGCCGAAACACAGAACTTGGATGACTAACAGAAATCTAAAATGGGCTTAGCAGGAGCTGACGAAGTAGAAAAAGCTGGAAATCAGCTGAAGAGGTTTATGCGGTAGCTTTCAAATCTGACCGAATAAATATTTCTATGCTCCACGAGTGGTTGGAATACCAGAAATATCTGAAAAGCTTGTTGAGACCACCTCTTGACAGAGGGTTAATGTCAACTGTAAGTTTCAACTGCAAGCGAAGTCGCAGAAAAACAATTCAACTAGGATCTGCCTATGGTCTGATAAACAGATATAACATCTCAGGGTGGAGAATAGCGCTTTGCAAGGATGTCAAAGTATTTTTTGCATGGTATCTCACAGCTCTGTCGATGTGGGATGTGCTTCATTCCTGCGTAAGAGCTCAAGCTGTTCTGAAGCGGTAGAATGCAGCACCATTTTTCATTGGTAAGAACACACCGATGCATCTCAGACGACACACTACCGCCAAAATGGTTACATTTCACGAAATGTACCTGATTTCTTGTACTCATCAATTAAACAGCAAATACTGCGTATCTCCCAAGAAATTGTGGTTAATTCTGATCACAGCCGTTATGGCTAACTAACCAACTTGTTCTTGGTTTCACTATAATTCTGAACTTGTACGCTCTAGAAAACCAGAATCAAATTCACTTGACATTCTGTGACTGTACTGTGACAAACAGGTCCTCGCAATATTGTACATGGATGAATGTATTACAAATTCATCAATGCTCTTTTAAGACTGAGGCCTTCAACATTTAAATTCTGTCTCCAAATTGTACTGGCTTCATACAGCTCAGGTATTAAAACCATGGAGACAAGAGTTTATGTGAAAAAAAAGCTTATATTTTAAAAGGAGTCAGGAAATTTAATAGTGTGACTATTTGCCTTGCTGGTATAATTTCAGCTGCCTAATTCTACGGAAAATAAAAGACAAACCAGCTGCAGTGTCAGTAAGAATAATCAGTAAGAATAAGCATCCTCTCTTGTTGTCACAAGTCACAAAAATAAAAATATATGTGTTTTTACCTGCATTAAAGTATCTACCCAAAGCAATTTTAGGAATTTTAATGAAAAGCAATTCTAGGAAAGTACTTGAAGGGCAGGATGGCACAGTCACCTACTGTGACTTTAACCAGCAGCCATCTAAATACAAGCCTTAAACTTCTATTTCCTTTTTCTTGAGGTATTTAACTGTAACTCATTGTTTCACTTTGTGAGAACACCACATTCCAGAACCGCTTGTCCCACATGGGGTCACGGGGAGCCGGAGCCTACCCGGTAACACAGGGCGTAAGGCCGGAGGGGGGAGGGGACACACCCAGGACGGGACGCCAGTCCGTCGCAAGGCACCCCAAGCGGGACTCGAACCCCAGACCCACCGGAGAGCAGGACTGTGGTCCAACCCACTGCGCCATCGCACCCCCTGTGAGAACACCATTCTTTGTGAAATTAGAGAAACTATACAAAGAGATTTTCTCACTGACGAGTACAGCGGGGAGCTCGTATAAATCTACAAAGCTGAACGCGGGAGTTCTGGAAACATAAAGATGCAATAAGACAATCCTTCTTTTAAATTAATTTGTACCAGTGTCACAGCACAATGCGTGGCAACAAAAAAATGAAAATAGTACAGGATATAAATAAAAGCAGCAATTCAGGGGTCCCGAAAAATACATACCGATAACCAAAAACTGTCATATATGAGAACAAGATGTATGGAACCAGGAAGAGAAATGGGTAGTGTGGACAAGGAAGGTTTAATTGTGGTACTGGCAGAACAAGCCCTTTCCACAGACTCATCCACATAGGCATGTGTTCACCTAGATGCCCGCTAACCACATCACACGCCAACTTAATTACAGCCCGCGTGGATTTGTTTCTTTGACAGCACGGCTTACCTAAAAATCCATTTTGGTTCTATGACACACACTCACTTGTTCTTCCAAGCATCCGTGAAAGGATGTGTAGCAGAGATTATACATAAGCACATATCATTTTGTCAGGAGGGTTCTCAGTGCATTAGAACGTGGACACACGAAGCAGCTAAGGAGAAATGATTAATCCTAGCACTGCACACCAGGAGTGTGGCTACAATACAAAGTGGGGGCTGGGACTGAGCAACCGAGCTCAGCTTTTTGATGATAGAGTTTAGGGGCCAGACCGCGAACAGATGGACGTGAGAGAGATGGAAGCGTGATAGGCTGGCACGATCTGGGACCTCAGGGGACTGCTTCCTGGGCGTAGCACTGGAAGGCCGTGGAGAAGGGGGAAAGCAGTCTGGCATGATCCACTTGCAGATGAGAAGTCCACTGATGGTGGCAGGGGAGGTGGCGAAAGGGTGCCATATCTAATGGGTCCCTGTGAAAGAGGAAGGTATAGGCGGGGCGATGGGACATCAAGCTGAGCATAAGCAACATGGCACATGACCAGCTGAGCACAAGGCAGCCACATGGCAAATAATGCAGGACCCCAAGGAAAGAATCTCTGAAGACAGGTCAGGAAAACAAACAATAATTCCACTTTGTCCTTTCGTACACGCAGTACACTTATAAACGTCAAGATGACTAGTGATACCTATTTAAAACAACGGATGAAAGTTTCATTGATGCATGAAATGTCAGAAAACATAGCAAGGCAGTGGCCTCTCACTTAATACCTGGCCTAATGATTCATGACTTCCTATTAACCACAGTCAGAAACCTTCCTCTTCTGTCACTGCGCACTGAGTGCACTCCGAGTCCCAGCCCTAGCTATTAATTATACCTCTCAACTACTTCTGTGTTTATTTCATTTTTCTAACCTTGTATGTGTGTTCATAAATTTAAATATCTGTCATTTACACCGCACCCACACGACTGAGTGTTCTTCACCCAGACAGCGTTAGAAATATACTAAAAAATTATGGACCGCCGGCAAGCCCAGTTATTAGAATCCCCGAAGACTCCAGCGTGTAAGCAAAGGAAAGTGATTAAATACAATCCAACAGAATACAACAAACTTGACAAAAGTGTTTACAAATGAAGGCTTGTCTGAGAGAACACATTCAGACCTGTATGCCGCTTTTCTCAGGAAAAGACAAAGGTACAAACCCATACAAAGACCTGCTCCACTACAGTGAGTAAGTACATTAAATATCCCATCTTTAATTAAATGGACAGGGCTGCATATTCTTCAGAGCCAAGAAGAAAACACACTGATTTATTTATCTGCTATTTCTGTACTTCATGCTTTGGCTAATTTCTAATTTCATTGTTTCGATGTCTGCTGGTCTTCAGTGAGCAGAACGATGAGCCAAATTTCCAGCCAACGACAGAACGCTTCCAGGTATACAGTACATAATAAACATAAAAAGGCCCCGGCAACACTCAGCTGTCAAACTAGCCAGTGCGGGGGACCAGGTTTCTTGCTGAAAACTAAAGTCGTCACGTTCTCCCGCCATACGAGTGGGAACAGAGATAAAAGGAAAAGACAGATCAGCACAATGCAGTTCCAGTGAAGCCGAGGCTGTGCGTCCTCCGCTCTATAGTGGAAACGTCCCTTGGCCGTACTGTGCCGTTGCCAGTCCTGTCGAGTCACGGCTGACAGAATGCTGCCAAGAGCACAGAATGGCGAGAAGCGTCGCAACGTGATGGCAAAAAACCTCAGCGGCATGTTGAGAATTCACATGTAGCCTTAGAGGAAACAGAGAATGGGGCTTCTTAAAGAGCATGATAGAAGAAAATGTCTGGATAGCCATCATTTTTAAATTCGTCTGGTACAAGAGGATTTTCCATCTTCCAGGTTCTTTCTGCTCTTTCTGTGGTTATTACATCAGTGCAGAACGTTACTTTCTTTTTCTGTCTGTTCTTTCTTACCTCTATTCATTGCTTCCGTGATACCGTTCGCAGTGCCTTCCATTTCAACATGAAAGAAAGTACAGGAAAAATTTTGCCACCTCATCCTCTAGGACACTGGGCTGGGCTTTGTGAGGAAGGTGCCGGAGCAGCACGGGTGTCCACTTCAAACGACCGGACGCGTGCACCGGCAGCGAGTGGGCAGCCATCCCATGGTCCAGCAGCGCCCTCAGCGTCAGGATTAGTCAAGGTTAGGCCACAGAAGTTCTTCAGACAGGAAGGTGAAGCTCATCCTCGCCCGAATGCGTACAAGAGCTTCTCAGCCTGAACCCTAAAAAATTAACTCGTGGTTCTGTATCTGTTCACTGACTCATCGCCGAAACCACAAAGGCACTGCGGCATTTTCTGGTATAAGACCAAAACGGTAAGATGCTTTTAAAAGGGCAAGGATTAAACGGTTCTGCGACTGCTTTGATCCCAACAAGCCAAAAGAATGCCTTGGAAATGGGCTGGATTACTGTTACTGGATAAAATTTCTTCGTCGTATGTTCAACCTCCTTAGGTACTCAGGACAGCCTGAAATGCAATACCAGCATCATTACTGCACATTGCGGTGCAAAAGGCTACAGATCTCTCCTACAATAATGGTGGTGAATTATTTAACACCAATATCAACGTTTTTTTGGACAGGAGGTGTAAGGCAGGATCTTAAACACACCAAGGGCTCCCCTGAGAGAGTACAGTATTGGGGCTTTTCCTCGCACCCCTTCAGATGAGGTGAGGCGACACCGGCTGTGGCAGCAAAGGATGTTTTCTGGGTGGGGGAGTCACTCACCCCAGCAGAGAGGAATACCGCAAAATGAACCTCTGCGAAATGTTTGAAAAGACGCAGCCCAAAGCAGACACACTAACGAACAGCAGAGGGTTGATCTGCATTTTCCTGCGGAAAACTGCACGCTGTGTGTATAATAATCCGACAGCTGTGGCCCTGTTATATTTTCCAGCCCATGCTGTAGAGGTTAATACAAATGACATTGTGGAACATCTAATTATTGCTTATGGATTAGTAATACTGGGAACGCTGTTCAGGGCTTCACACACGACACACACACACACACACACACACACACACATACACTGGCACTGGAAAGCGGGGTTTCCCGTTTGTCCAAGCGTTCGTGTGTGTGTTTTGTGACGCATTGACAAGGGAAGCAGCGGGAGGAGGGGGGGGGGCACTCCTACTCCACCGTTGGTTCATTTTTTTTCTTTTTACGTTTCAGTGATAATCAGCTAGTTCTTAATATTTGCCCGTCCTGTGTATTTTGAAAAGCGACACAAAACACTTGTGCGTCGCAGAGAGAAAGAAAAGGCAGGGAAATTAATGATGTTACTCATTTGACTCCTTACCCTTGGGACCCAGGAGGATTCTCATTTAATCTACAATCGTGACATGATTTTTCTGCGAACAAAAGACGTCAATCAAGAGTTCCATGTGCCCGTCGGTCGGTGTCTCCACAGCCGGCGGCGACATCTGCATACCGCAGTGAACCAGTGTGGTAAAAACAGCGGAGTTCTCCACACGATCGGCGGCGCCGCAGGATGTGACACGTTTCGCAATGACAAGGTCGACGTAGCACAACTAACGGGGCACCGCAATGGGGCGAAGCGCCACGCCACGCCACGCCACGGCGTCCTGCTACTCACCCCAATCCAACGTTCACCGCAGATGGGCTGTATTTCACAGATCGCCCCACGACCACGATGGGTGGATGGTGCGACTTCTTTCTCGGCAGCATGATCATGAGCGCGACTCCGCGCAAGGTCATTTTCGCACATTTCCCCGTGCGTACGCGTCGACTACGCGGTGGCTTTCCTTTCCGCGACCTTTTGACACCATAATTTGTTTAAGGAAAGGCGATCGCCGGGCGCTCTTCTTCGGACAGAAAAGAAGCGGGTCTTCGAAGAGGGAAACGTCCCACAAGCGGCCCCCCGAAGAGCGCGTCATCATGTCACAGCACAGCAGCCCCGGCAGGTGAAGGGGCGCGGCGACCGCCCGGCCGGGTAACGATGTTTATACACCCGGCTTATTTACATGTACAGTTCCGTTCTCATCGCACCCGCCCATTCCCGGTCGGTGGAATAAGGGAAAAGAGCGTTATTATGAGAAAATAACTCCGAAACGCAGCCCCCCCCCCACCATGTGACGATAAATAAAGCTTTGGCAGCTATGGTCATGTGTGACTATCAACGCAGGAATTGAGGAATAAGCGAGACGCGGCACGAGCTATCTATCGCCGCTTTGATACACCGCCGCCTCGTTGTCTGACTGACACAAAAATCGACTTCTCGGGGAAATTTGCTATGTACGTCGTAAGTCTCGCCCGTTCTTCTTCTTCTTTTCGTTCGAAAATGATCCCGTTTCCCCGTTGCGACAGCGACAAATTTCATCTCCCGAAGCTCACGGGAGGAAACCGCTTCCTACTTGTACAACAACAACAACAACAACAGCGACGACGGAGCGGAGAATTCAAGAATTCATCGCGATCGATTCCGACCGTTCCGCGAATTTTCGTCTCTTGTCTTCTTGTGCAAAAAATGTGTCATTTACGATGATGATGTGGCTTCGATGGTCGCTGCGCCAACCGCTCGCTTATTATTGTTATTAGATATATTGCAAAAAAAAAAAAAAAAAAAAAAACGCCTTACCTTTTTTTTTTTCTTCTTCTTCTCCCGCGGAGACGCCCGGGCGGGTTCGAGAGAAGCAGCGCACGAGTTACTACGCGCGAACGAGTGACACACGGGAGGTGACACACAGCGCACCGCGCAGCCTCCTCCTCCTCCTCCTCCTCCTCACCCTCCTCAGCCTCCTCCTCCCGCCGTCCCGCTCCTCCGGAGGAGCACACCATCTGCACTCTCCGACAGGGGATGCATGCATGGCTTTGCTTTGGCTGATGCTACGGGAAGGATCAGGATGGAGGGTGATGAATGTTCGTCACTTGCCTTGATGTCACTTTCCTTTAGTGTTTTTATTTCTCTTTCTTCTGCTGTCTCCTATTTTCGACGCGCCATTTATCTCTACGTCATGTTTATCTTATTTTATAGCCTGCTTGTCGGCCGCGTTTGCAACTGTTCCAGAATGTCTGCTGCCTCACTCACAGTTGGACACGTTGCGGGAGCAGAAATTATGGAGGATTTCCTGCAGAATAATTTACATTTACATTTATTCGATGGAGGGTGGTGCAGTGGGTTTGGCCCGGTTCTGCTCTCTGGTGGGTCTGGGGTTCGAGTCCCGCTTGGGGTGCCTTGTGACGGACTGGTGTCCCATCCTGGTGTGTCCAATCCCCCTCCAGCCTTACGCCCTGTGTTCCCGGGTTGGGCTCCAGTTCACCGCGACCCTGCTCGGGACAAGCAGCTTCAGACAATGTGTGCGTGTGTGTGTGTACATTTATTAACTCAGCAGATGCTCTTCTCCAAAGTGACCCATAACTGGGGGAAATCAAAGGGTATTTCACCAAAAATCGGAAAGATACAGATACAGACAGGAGATTCTCCAGGAACAGCGAGTTAGTCCAATATCACTCTTGTTCGAATACATGACACGAATAACTGTATATAGAAAAGATATGGAGTAATTTATTTTTGCAGATGATGTGCTGAAAGTTTATGGGTCCAGATAGGAAACCAGGATAAAGGTGGCTCTGAAAGAGATGTGTGTTTTAAGACCTTTCTTGAACATTGGAAGAGATTCAGCACTTCTGAGTGAGAGAGGGAGTTCAGTTGAGTAGGACTCAAACATTTTCAATACTGATCTTTGACTTCATGATGTGAAAGAGAGGAAAGCAGAGTCTGCTGGTTGACAAATGGTGTCAAATGCTGCAGAGCTTCACCCAGTGTAAAGAATAATAGTCCCATGAATCCTTGACATGAGGATTTCCAAAAACTGAGCGTCAGTTGTTTTGTTCTAGAAGCACAGGCTGAGGCCATGCTTCAGTTTAAGAATCCTAATGTCCTCTTATACTTATTGTTGGGAAAAAAGTGCACAGTTGTATGTAAACTGGCCAGTTGGAGAGACTTCCTCTGAGTAAATGAACATCTGCATGGCCTAGACTTATCCATCCGTCCACCTTCATTAACCACTCGTCCTGGCCAAGGAGGAGCCTATCCCATAATCAGTGTATGCAAGGCTGAGGGGGTTACACCCCGGACGAGACGCCGGTCCATTGTAGGGTAACCACAAACACAGGCTCGCTACAGGTATAGCTAATTTACCTGAACTGCATATCTTTGGACTTTGGGAGGAAACCCACACAGACATGGATAGAAGATGCAAACTCCACACAGACTGAGCCAAATTCAAACCGACGTCCGAACAGCCCATGCACAGTGAGGCAGCCGCACTACGTGTTGCACCAGCGTGCCGTGGCCAGGGCTCCGTGTCATACAATGATCGATTTGAAGCAGGCAACAAAAAGAAACTGTCAGCAGAAAGCCATGTAATATTTAGCCTGGAACTCCATAAACTTTTGCTGCACTGCTTCTTGAATTTGTGCACTCTGTGGGCTGATTCTTCTGCAATTGAGGAAAAAATTACGAAGAGTTGCTTATTTAAACTGAGAAGGGAGTTTAAATAAATCACAGAATGTCTGAACCAATTTTTGTTCTTTAGTTACTGTCTTCGCTAGCAATAAGGCTGAAATTTGACATTCATTATTGAACTGTTTAATGTATTTAGATTCCAAGACAGTCTCCTAAATTCCCTTGTGCAGTTACACAGAAAACCTCTGTCTGTGTAAGTCTGTATTTATCCAACTCCCATTACCATTCAAACAGCTTCAAACCAGCCTACAATAGTAGGATTAAGTTACCTGGACTTCATAAGTAAAATCATGAACAATGAGTTTGTGTAAACTAGCCGTATTAAAAAACTACATTTGTAAAAATAAGTTTTGGTTTCGGGCAACCAGGTGATCAGTCTTTATTCGCTATGTACTGGAAGAAGACCCTCTAATGTCATTAGAGGGAAAAGCTAAACCAGCATGACTAAATTACATCATCTGACAGAGCACTTCCCCTTCATTTGTACAATTGTCTTCCGGGATACAACAGTCCAGACACACAAGACTCCTATTGAGCAAGGCGTACTTTTCCCCGTAGCACTGTAAATCACCGGGCCTTAAGCCAGTAGAATATATACACTCTTACAACACACTCCTGGTTCCACAGAACAGGGTGAGATGGGGGCGTGGAGTTAGGTGCAAAGGGACACTTTTACTGTGTGAGGATATGTGTACATGCTGTGTAGGGCATTGAAGGTGCAGGTGGTGGAGCTGCAGTAACAGTGCACAGGTAGGTATGGGGCGCCACTTCCAAAGGGGGATACTAAGGCGCAGGGTTCGGGACTTGATCGCACACTCGAGTTCTGCACATCCCATCCTAGCAAAGAGCCAGTCCTGTAGGTAATTAGTAACTGGGAGGTGGGGCGCCGGTGTACCTTGGATGCCTGTTCTTTCCCCCGTCATGTCAGCACAGTACTCTTAATGGAGCATTCAGGGTGAGTGTATTGAGGACTTTTAGGCTGTAAGGTGACAGCTCTGACCACATACACACAGGTGACCTTGAGACTATTTTTCATATAATTTCTGTAAATTATATTCATTTACATTTGTATTTATTTACTTAGCAGACACTTTTCTCCAAATTGACTTCCAATGAACTCTATGTAGTGTTATCAGCCCACACACACCTTATTCACCATGGTGATTTACACTGCTAGATACACTACTTACACTGGGTCACTCTTCCATACATCAGTGAAACACACTCTCTCCGTCACCCACACACTGTTCTTCATATATTTATCGGCGAGAAGGCCGCACATCGGTACATCAGGTAGCGCTTCTGCCTCACAATGCCCGAGTTGTTCAAATGAAGGTTTGAATCCAGCTCAGCCTGTGTGGACTTCTCATGTTCTCCCATGTCTGCATGGATTTCCTCTGGGTGCTCAGGTTTCCTCCCACAGTTCAAAGATATGCTGTTCTGGTGAACCGGACATTCAAACATTAAATCGGATCCTAACGTTGCCTGCAGTTCGTGCGCGTGTCGCCACCCTGCAATGGACTAGCATCCTGTCCAGGATGTACTCTGCCTCTGACCCTATAATTTCAAGATGGGCTCTGACTCGAAGGGCCCAGCACTGTACAGGTGATTACTGATCATGAATAAATTCCTTCACGAAAGGCTTCCGTTACTTCAAAGTGGCGTACGGTGGAAACTAGAAAGCCGGACATCCATTTTGAAGCCTTCGTTTGAAGTTATGCTTCAGCAGATATTAGAGTCAAAGCGGAAACACCTGACACACCGCTGACTTTCCATCAACCTGGAACCACCTGCCGCGACACCTGGCTGCGAGGTGTGAAGACACTCGATGTTGGAAGCGGAAGACAGGCAGTGTCGCCACCTGGCGGCCAAGACGCTTTCGCGGCTCCAGGAAATCAAACAGGTTGGGGAAACTGCCGCGTTTTGTGTCAGTTATCAGAAGATTACAGTTCTATAGGATGGAAGTACCGAGGGGGGGAAACGAGTCGGCCCGCTGTAGCTCGGTACGTATCGTATGTGCAACGCAGTCAGACGCCGGCGGCTGGTTCATTCGCTGGCGTGAACGGAGTGGAGCAATAACACGGGTCCGAAGTGGCTTGTTGTGTAATTAAGCCATCTTTGGGTTAAATTTGCATTACGTATCACATGAATTAAATATGCAGCCGCTGTGCTCTCAGTGTGACTGTCCCATTTCACCGTGAAACGCTCGGGCGCTGCAGGCTCCCATAGCCTATCGACTGATGCCGGGATTTGTGTCGTACAGCGCAACTTAACGGTTCGCGGACCGAGCCGAGCGCGATCTCCGCGTCTCCGTTTCTCTTGATGACGGACGCGGTGTCCGTCCGTCTCCTCGATCCCGACGCCCACGATCGCTCTCCTCCACCTGGATCTTCTGATCATCCATCCTGACGCCATCGACGGCGCGTACGCTAACTGACTAATTTTATTGTACCTTTTTTTTTTACCTTCGCGGACACGACAGCTCCGCCGGGAGACAGACTCGTCGGTCGTCCGCGGAACCTGCGAGTTTTTTTTTTACCCAAATAAATCCCGGGATTTTCACGTCGGTGGCGCGTGTCCACCTGCGGCTCACAGACGCCGGGGTGTCTCTGTGAACACGATGTAAACAAAGCCGATGCGGCGTCAGGACTGATCGCTATTGGAAGTGCATCGATCGATCGATTCGATGTGAGGATGTGCCAGCAGCGGCAGCAGCAGCAGGGATCGGCTGCGGATCGATCGCTCGGACAGGTGGACCGGCGTGTGAGCTGACAGCATGGAGCTGCTCTGGAGAATCTTCTCGGCGCTCAGGTTCGACTGCTGGAAGCGCGAGTCCTCGTCTTCGCAGAGGTATGGTGTCTGCGCTCGCACCCCCCTCCGCCTCCCCATTTTTTCACATCCACCCCGACCCCGACGTGATGGCATCGTCTTTTTTAATAATTAACGCTGATTGCCTGGCTTTCCGCGGTCAGCGCTGGATTCGAATCGATAGTCACGCGCAGCGAGGGGTTATAATTTTGCGGGACGTCGGAGCGGCGCGCGCGCTTAATTAAACGTGGTAAGTACGTGCGTAGCCGTGTGTTTTTGGGGTTCCCAGTTTCTTAAAGACAACATGGTCGGAGGAAAAGTGTGAGAGAGAGAACGCGATTGGGGTTCAATCATACATACACAGACGGTCGAGCCCTCGAGTGACGCATGAAGCCATGACGACCAGACAAAATTAACATCTTTGCAGGAATTAAAAATTCATAGCGCAATACATGTGGGGCTTTTTGAGGGAAAACTGGGTCGTCTGGCTTCGTCTCGGCCTCGTTTGTAAGGAAATGACGGCGTGCGTGAGCACCGCAGTTCGCCGACTTCGTTCTTGTTCTTCCCCACCCGGACGACCCATTTAGAAACGCGCGGCCACGAGGAACGAGGAGCCTCGAGATCCGAGACGTTCCGCAGAGTAACGCGGCAATAAATGCGAAGTGGGACGTGACAGGATTCGTCCGTAGAGCGAGGCAAACGGAGAGACGTGTGGATTACGGCTCTATATATCACAGAACGCGTCCGTCCTTCGCCTCGGCTGTCCCATTTCCCCTTGTTTACATGTGTTCATTCAGCTGGGCTTCTTTCCGAAGCAGCTTGCAGTGATTTTTTTTTTTTTACCCATTTATACAGCAGGGTTTTACTCTCTTAATTCAGGTTGCCTAGTTTGCTCAGGGGGAGCAGGACTTGGGACTGAAACCTGTTCCCTTTTGGATCCAGAGGCAGCAGCTCCGCGCACTGTGCCACCTGCTGCCCCCACGCACTCTAGCTCAGCATGTCCACGGTGTGGTGTGTGTTTGTGTGTGAACCCCTGTGCCATCCACTTTGCCCGCAGTGACTGAGGAGAAGCCCCTTCCGTGTGTGTGTGTGTGTGTGTGTGGTGGTGGCAACAGCGGGACGTAGGCACTCGGGCCGCTCACTGGTCTCCTTGCTGCGATTCCTCATCGCCCCGCAGGTCCCCCACAAAGTCGAGTCGCGCCAGCAGCGTGGAGAGCAGCTCCCTGAGCGGAAGCCTGTCGCTGGGGCCCGACTCGCCCCACTGCCAGTGCTGCATCTCCTACAGCGCCCGCCTGAGGCGCCTCTCGTGCGGCCACCTCTACTGCGACACCTGCATCGACCGCATCGTCAACCTGGCCTTCGAGGACATCGAGGGGCTCTCCGACTACCCGTGCCCCATGTGCAAGTCCATCCGCCAGCTGGGCACCCTCCTGCACGGCCCGGACAGCCTGGGCCCGCCCAGCTACGGCCCGCTGTGGAGCGCGCAGCGACAGGTGGAGGGCTGTCGCGGAAACTGACCGGCCGCGTCATCCGCACCCACGCCTCTTTGGAGCTTCTCCCTGAAAATAAGGGCCCCGTGCGCCATGGCGTCACGTTCTCGCCGAGAGAGGGAGGGACAGCGCAGACGCTGCGGAACGAGTATTTCTCTCCAAAAACATTGTGCTGTGACAGAAGGGTTCAGATCTGGAACTGCCAATGTGTAAGAAGGTTAAAAGCAGTGGAAAATGCACCGCAAACGATTAATCGAGTGTCGTGAAACACGATGCACAGATGAAGATCTTCAAAATACATTTCAAAAGGTATTGGTGGTGGTTGTGAGCAGAGCAATGCTTTCGAAATGAATGTACGTCGCTATAAATGTAGTAAATTTGTTGCTCAGCAGTCGATCGTTTCGCATTCTCTTGGTCAAAGGTTAAATATTGTAGTTTAATATGTTAAATTGGTCATTTCCTTTTATACTAGACCTGTAGGTAAAAGCTTTGAATCACCATTAAAATGCAGTTCTTTGCATCTTTGAGGTTAGTAAATGCAAAAATGTGCTTTCGTTAGACCACCAATCCATAGATTACAATTCAGTGAACATTTGGAGCTTTGAGTTGCAGATTCCAGACAATTATAAAGCCTATACAGAGTATTTTAATATAATTTTAAATATAAATTATTCAATCTTAAGAGGTACCAGTCAAAAACTCGTCTGCAATTAAATATCATCTTGTACATACTTATTTTCATTAAAAATCTGCATAGTATGTATTTTTAACAACTTGTATTGAAAATGATATAAAATGTAAACATGAAATCCATTAAAAACAAGTGACATCAGATTTGTGGTTGAAGCAAGATTTATTCAAGTTATTAAATAAGGTGGACTGAAAATAGACGGCTATATACATTTTCAAGTCAAGTTTCGTACCAAAATCTACGTTTGTACCTAAAAGATACACTTCTTCTAGTGCAGAGAATCCTCATAAGAAGTACTACCTGCACATTCGGAATCACCTGGATATCAGGCAAGAACCCTTTCAATTGCTTTTTCCAGCCAGGAGATAACGTTTAGACCTTGCATTTTCTCAGTGAACAAAAATGGGCAAAAACACTAAAACAGAGAATATCAACAAAAGCCATATTAATTGCTTTACATACTGTAAATATATTTTGGATTTGCCTTAGGTTTTTTTTGACAAGACTGACCAAATTAAAACAGGCTTTGGGTTTTTAATGTCAAAGCTTTGGAAAAAGAACAAAGAAATTCAACGTGGTCATAACAGACATACCATGATGAACGATGCTTTGAAGGAAAGTGTATAGAAAAATATACCCATCATCTGTCCATTAAAAGTTTGACAAAAGAACACAGAATTTAGTGCTATATAAGTGATTTTGTGTGAAACTTCTACCTTTATTAGGAATTTTTGGTTGCACAGTGTTTACCACATAAATTACCCCCATTAGGCAGATCCTAGTGCTTTCGTCACCTAAGAGTTCACATCATCCCAATGAAAGGCCTGACTCCTGCACTGTCCTTTCAGTTAACCATCTCCCCTATTTGCCCAGACCTCAAGTACAATAAACACTTGACATAGACTAACGCGTGTGGGGAGAAGACATCACGAAGGTACTTTTTTTAAAGGCTACATCAAGATAGTATTAGAAATAGACAAAAATATAACCAGAACAAAAAAATATACTATTTAATTACATCACCATGTAAAAAGTAATGATGAATACTGAATGCTGAAAGTGATAAGATAGTCTTTATGAAATCCACACTACACCGAAACAAGCCAAGCAAACTTGGATCCATCAGGACCTTCAGACTGTTGCCCGGAGGAGCAGTTGCCTCAGTCCGCTGAACTGCACGCATAAATTTTTACAGTGATACTTGTATTAATACGTAGACTAATAAGCATATTCTGTCACACCAAAGGAGACTACTGGCACGCACTGAATGCCTTTAGTTCCACTCACGGTGTCTTGAATTTCAATCAGGTTCCCAGCACAGTTCAAAGAGGGCTAGCGCTCAAACACAGGCTACCAACAAGAACAGTTAAGACACTATAGAAATTATAGTTCCTCTTATGCTCCAACCGTGCAAAATTACTGTTGCTAATGTATTCAACTGATTTTGCAATTGTGCATTCCAGTATAAATACTGTGCGTGAGATACACAGCTGAGTTGACAACAAATTACACATCAGGACAAATGAAAGTTCTCTTACTTTCACGTCACTATGGAAATACTGTAATCGACTTGATCCGCTAAAATACTGGATAAAGTATTAGTGCCAAATATTATTTTTAGTCCCTTTTAGAGGTTTTTTCAGTGTCAAATGTCTCCCTCTACTGTTCTATCCCAGAACTGCTCCATTACTTCACACCCAGAGGAAAGTTCTGAATGGGTCATCGCCAGTTTTTCCACAAACAGATCATTTCATATAATATATAAATGAGTGAACATAGAAAAAATACAAGCTGTAAACACGTCGTTGGCTCGTGTGGTCAATGAATAATTTACACGCAATTTAGGTTCACTGGTTCTTTGCTTCAATACTATTTGGAATGTGGCAAACACTTCCTTGCAATGTAAAGTTCACCACACTGCTGGTAACACACTTAGGATTTCAAGGAGGAGCCACTGTTCTTGGCTAGCCTGACACTGGGCGTAGGGGTGTACCGCAGGTCTGCTCGGCCATTCGGAGTAGAGCCAAAAAGGAACGTGCGCTTGCCCGCGTCCCGATGGGCAGGGCCGGTTATTGGGCACTTTGGGAGCGGGGCCTTGGGCAGGGAGGAAGTTGGGGGAATAGCCCTGGGTGTAACCTGGGCAGGTCTTGAAGCAGAAAAGAGGAAAGTACCGCTGCTGGCATTTCGGTTGAGGTTGGCTTCAGGGCGGCGAAACTGCTGCCTGTTGGTTTTGCTGGCAGCGCGTGAAAAGGATACTTGGGCTAGCTTGTCCCTCAGCTGCTGCACCTCCTGGGCCAACTGATCTACCGGGTGGTGCGTGGAGGCCGATGCGAATGGAGAAGATGTGGACGACGGGTGGGCCCAGGCCTTCAAACACAAACGACAAAGGACATTTATTTACCCAATACTATTTTTCATCATACCTGATGTTAAACAATACAGCTCTGCCATTCAAAAAAAAAAAAAATCACCTTCAAGCAGTACGTGATATAAAGCATGATTCAAGTGAAAAAGTGTTCATGAAGGCAGTTTTGGTAAAATTATTTTTGAAAAATACATACATGTATAAAGGTTAGTTAAAATTGTAAAAATATATCTGGAGAAACGCAGCTAAAGTAACACTATGAAGTGAACACTAAGAACGCTATCTGTCAAAGGGTGGTTATGATAAAACTATGAATGTACATCTACAAGGTCTTTACGGTAATTTCCAAAGCTGATGCATTTTTAGGATGGTTGTAGTAACGATAATGTTTATATTTCTGTGAAGGCATCAACATTTCAAGCTACCTGTGCATGGAGAGCACCTCGAAGGTAGCACTCCTTCCACACCCCTACACAGGGCCCTAGCAGGAGGGGCAACAGGGGCTCCTGGGGGTCGTGGGGGCTTGAGGGAGTCCTGCACACCTCCAGCAGGGAGTAGGCCTTCAGCAGACGGTCCAGTCCAGGCAGGCTTTCGGAGGAGGGGGCCCGTCGGTGACTCTTACGGTAGGACCCCACCCCTCCACCGCTGCGCCAGGGCAGGAGGTGTGAAGGGGAGGTGAAACTGCCCCGTGAGAAGAGGAAGACGGAGCCTGGGACTGCATCATTCAGCTGCGAAGAAGAGAACGTGAAGGATACAGCCTCTTGTGTGCAGAGTTATGAAGTGTAGTGAAAAAAACAAAATTCATGTAAAGTATTTTTATTTAGGGGGGTGCAGTGGCGCGGTGGGTTGGATCGGGTCCTGCTCTCCGGTGGGCCTGGGGTTCGAGTCCCGCTTGGGGTGCCTTGCGACGGACTGGCGTCCCGTCCTGGGTGTGTCCCCTCCCCCTCCGGCCTTACGCCCTGAGTTGCCGGGTTGGGCTCCAGCTTCCCGCGACCCCGTATGGGACGAGTGGTTCAGAAAGTGTGTGTGTGTGTGTGTGTATTTTTATTTAAAGAACCATTAGTGATTTAAAAGTTTCAATATCCAGTTTTAACTCATGAAGGGAGGGGGGGAAGAAAAAAAAAAAAAAAAAAAAAAAAAAAAAACACTTTACAATGTCTGCTACTTTATAAAATAGATTTTCAATTATGCTAAGAAGATTTAAAAAACAAAAAATCTAGTAGCAACCCAGACGGTTAAGAGAGAAATTCTCATGATGGCCAATGAAATCTACAAAGATGTCATCTCACAATGAGAAGGTGTTCCTGGGTTGGAAGGAAAAAACACTTGACTGATCTATGGGAAAACTGACTGACAACCAACAGTGGGCAAATAAATACACCAAGTCAGCTGACAGTGAGAAGTGTTAGTAGTGGTTCTCAGTAAAAGTGACTTGATTAGTTTCAAGGAGAGAAAGAAAGAGTTAAAAACTCAAAAGTAACAACGAGAGAGACAGAATAAAAGTTTTTTTTTTTTTTTCCCCCCGTACAAAATGCACTCAAGTAAAAAGTATAACTGGCAAAAACTAATTTTAACCAAATAAATGAAACTCTTTACTACCCACCTCTGTGAGTATGGCTATACTAGAGAAAACATTACTATGCAGTCTTCATAATACGTTTTTTTTCCTGTTACTCTACGTAAACCACCAAATCAAATCTGCCATTTATAAACAGGTATTCTTTTATGATGTTCTGTAACACTGTGGATCCATTCTGGTAGCAGTAACTGCTGCTAGAACATCCCACATTGTATCATGACAAAATGCCGTTTCTCTACCTTAAGCGTAACGATAATATTCACATTGACAAACACTGATTTGCTACGAGTCTGAGAATTGGAGACCAGCTCTGTGGTGGAAAACATGACAAACCAGATGTTGAAATTGCAGGCTTCACCCATGTGGAATTACATCAGTGTGGCTCTCATTAACTTTATCTGCTAAGAAGCTTGAACAAATGGGCATTTTCCACTGCACTTAAAACTGAAAAACAGTAGGGCTATTCCACTCTCATTCCAGCTGCTTCATTTACTCTATTACACTTAACAAAGCATTGTTTCATTAACTGCTACCCACTATGCGATTAAAATAAAACCGGAAACACCTGGGATCTCTAGGACACTTTTTTTGTTTAAAATGTACATCTTTATTTTGGCAGTGAAAAAGGCCAGAGTCGTATTTATCAAAGACACCAATTGCAAAAACAGTCAGGATACATGGCAGAAATTAGGAACAAGAAACCCCTGCGCGTTTTCGAGGACTAACCCTCATCGCAACGTCGGCTACTCACGTTTGCCGTTGGTGACTGCAAATGAGCCCAGTTGCCAGCTGAATCGCTCAACGCACTGGCACAATATTCCGGTCTGAAACTCCTTCACAATGGTCTCTTATGTGTCAGCCTTCCTGTTTTATATAAGCTTAGTGGATGTTTCAGAATTACTGCTCCTTTTTATCCCCACATTTTCCAGTGCGGGGAAAACCCAAAACAGAACTACAATTATATGCCATGAAAAGAACAGATGGCAAACATTCCCAGCATATCCTCAATGCCAGAACCAGCAAGCTGGGGCAGCAGAACCGGGAGAGGGAAAACCATTTTCCAGATTATTTCGATGAATGGTCACCAGACGGCCGACTTTTTTCATATTCCCTCCTAGACCGCCTTGCATTCCTCTAGTTCTTTTTAAATGTAGTTTTCATCACGCTATTTTTATGAAGGAACACAGTCTCAACTGTGTTTCAGATGAGTGTAAGTGAAACACCAAACTTGCATAGTAGAAGTGGCACCTTGGTTTGGGTATAAAAGACAAGCTATTTGTGTGTTTCATTGTGTTATAAACATTTACTTTCCTGTATAAACTGCAAAACTAAAAATCAGGAAGCAGGAAATACACACACAATCTGGAACGGCCAGTCCCATACGGGGTCGCGGGGAGCCGGAGCCTAACCCGGCAACACAGGGCGTAGGGCCGGAGGGGGAGGGGACACACCCGGGACGGGACGCCAGTCCGTCGCAAGACACCCCAAGCGGGGCTCGAACCCCAGACCCACCGGAGAGCATGCCTAGTGTAGCCCTAATCATTATGTTTTGATCAAAATAGCTTGGAAAGTTGGCACTGAAATAGCTGCTCTTCTTTCAGGTATACGTCTAAAGATCCTCCCAACAGTTAAATAAAATTTTATGAGCTGACAGATAGTTGCTGTCTGTTTGTACTGCAATGTTCTTCTTAAAACATTCCCAGCATCCACTGTTCTCACCTTGTGGTTATCAGGGTTGGCGTTAAGGTTCCCGTTCAGGACCGCTGGCGCAGCCAGGATGGGCTGGGTAACGGGCTGCGTGAAGCAGGCCCGTCTGCGTGGGCTGTATTGCAGGGCCCAGTCCCATACAGGCGGAAACGGAGGGTCGGAAGGATGCTGGGAGGCCTCTTCGGGTGGCCCCTCACTCCATCCGTCAACCGGAGTGTAACTCTGAGTCAGACGCTGGGAGCACATGAACAACGCGTTACAGCCTTACATAAAAAAGCCCTTAAAAAGAGACATTACGTCGCGCAGTTTCAACTGCCAGCTTAAAAATCGTTAACCATTTTCCTTATAATAATGCTATGATTAATGCCATACTATTCCTTTTGATACTTAAAAACATTAAACATTCTAACGATAGCTGTAATGGGCCAGGTATAAGTAATACCAGTATATTACATTTATCTGATGCTTTTCTCCAAAGCGACTTTTAATGTTAATGTTACAGTTATAACAATCTTACCATTATTTACCCATTCATACAGCTGGGTAATTTTTACTGGAGCAATTTAGGGTAAGTACCTTGCTCAACAGTACCACAGCTGGAGGGGGGATCGAACCTGCAACCTTGGGGTCCGAAGGTAGGAGCACCAACCACTACTCAACCAGCTGTCCCCAGTATTCAAGCACAGGGTACTGCTTCAGCTTGGCGGCAGCAATGCGGGATGAACTCTCAGCATTTTACATTTCAGCTTTGTATTAAATTTCTTCAAACTCCAGGTGGATTTGTCACTTCGGAAAAAACTAAACCTAAAGTCTAAACTCAAAGTATCAAGGAATCACTTTACACCCAGTACCGCGAACAACCACGATCATCACCCCACCATATCCCGGTACCTGCGAACGCCTGCTCCTCTCCCTCTGGCAGTTGAACAGGAAGGTGCTGAAGAGGGGTACATGGGCGCTGTCATGGAGGGCCAGCAGGTAGTCCCCTGTGAACTGGAAACGTGAGGGGCGCTGTGCCCACAGCTGCCACACGCAGTCCAAGAAAAGCAGGAAAATCGGGCCCTAGAAGGAGGTAGAGAGCGCAGGAGGAGTGAGACACAGCAGAAAGTGTCTGCTGTTACACCTGAGGTGCGAGCTTGGCCATCATCACACAGGCAAATTCTGCAACAGCTATGACAGTATTGTACACATGTGCACAATAAGCAACCCCTATTTTTTTTTTTTTTTTATTAAGAGAAGGAAGCAGGTGGCACAGCGATTAGAGCCGTGACCTTGCACTCGAAACACCCAGGTTTGAACTGTACCACCTGCCGTAGCACCTTCATTGCGGCAATAAAAATTACCCTGCTGCCTACGTGGGTAAATCATTGTAAGCAGGTTAACACTGTAAGCTGATGTGGAGAAAAGCATCACACAAATGAATAAACGTACAAGCCAAAATTGCAGAAGGACAAGGCTAAAATTTGCATCTACCACATCAGGTATCGTGACCCTTGTGATTTTCACCTCCTCTTTGTCACTGTCCCGGTGGTAGTTGGCCCGACTGAGGAAGCGATGTCCTGCCATCACCCACTCCTTTTGTATGAGGCCCTGGAAGCCCAGCATGGTCCTGCAGTACGGGTCACTCATCACCTGCACCAGACTGGACACCACGCAGTTCATATCTCGATCCTCCGGTTCTGGACACACGTTCACACACAAATTTCGATCACCCCGCTGCACGTACACCGGAACATGCTTTGTCTGCGATATATCATAACAGCAGATGAAGAGAAGAGGAAGGGAAACATTGTTAAAAGACTCCTATGTAGGACATGTACTGTACAGTTTGGGGGGAAAAAAAAAGTGAATAAATGCATTGTGTAACATTCAAATTATCATTTACTTCAACTGATCCTTTATACATTTGGTTGGAATTCATGCTGACAAATGTGGGGATTAAAAAAAAATTTTTAAAAAATTAAAAATGATTTTGAAACTGGTTTATATTACGGTGCCGAATTCAATATTGTAAAACAATTAGTTATGCAATACAAAGTAGTACGTTTCTGAAGGGAAAAAGCAAAAGAGACATTTCTAATTTCCTTTCCAGTATTATATGTTGTAGAAGTAAATATTCTAACCATCTATTTGCTGAAAAGCAATGCACTGATTTGTCCGAATTTCAAACAAAGAGCGCCACCGTGTGTTGTGCGAGGCTTTAGCAGAAAGTTTTGAGTGAAGAAATTTAGAAGGCCTACTGTACTGTTTTTTTATTCCTTTACGTCTTAATTCTTTTACACGCTCACCCTGTAGGATGACAGAAAGCTGCCGCTCCCTCAGCAGACATGCTACCTCTGCAGCTTTCTTCAAACAGCACCTGTGAGTAGAATGGAGGGGAGTGGAGGCGAGGAGAGGGGACAGGACAGGACAGGACAGGATAGTCATACTCACTCCTAAAGACCCCACTAATGCCAGTGCCAGACTGCAGAAAATATTCTCTCCGGTTTCAGTGCGGTGTTTTGCTAACATTTCCAGGTCGGAGTTAAATGTTTACCATGTTCTAATTTGATCAACACAAACTGCTATAAATATTAAGCCAAAACAGATGCTGGAAGTTAAATTATCTGTTTTATTGATTGCACCGGATATGTTTACCGATTGCCAGAGTTGTGCTTCAACTCATAACACTATCTGCCTAATTTCATACTTAATACAAGGAGAGATGTAAGTGTAATTTGACTCCATATCAGAATCCAACTGGATGTGGTGATGGAGGTAGGCGTGGGTCACGGGGCTACAGCGGTGGTCCTACCTGGTATGGTCCAACCAGCGAGTGCTCTCCAGAGTGGAGAGCCACCTGTCGTCGGGCACAGAGGCATTTGTAGAGATGTCTGTTGGAGAACAAGAATGACTCGGACGATGACCTTGGCACCGAGACGCTGAGTCAAAAGGGGAGGATGACGACATCTTCTGTTCCCCCCCAGACTGACAGCTCTGATCTTTTCACGTTACGATCTTTTCGTGTCTGCAGCTTATGATGAATAGAGTTTCTCCGGCTTCTGAGTACTAAGGACTTTTACTATACAACTTGTCATTCACACATTGTATGTCAAAGCTATTATCAAAATACTCATCTGACTGTTTATCATGCTTCTTTGAAAGTTACTACATTGAATGATTCTCTTCTCATTATGTATAACTGTAAACTACATGTGTGGATAAGGGGTACGTTAAACTGAAGAAATGCCCACAAGAGACCTATCTTGAGTTTCAGGATACCTTCGGTAACTAAATGAAAGTATTTTGCTATATGCCCATAACACCCATAAACCTTGATGGTTTTTCCCTGAAGAAATCGGTGAAACCTGGTCAGAAGTTTGCACTTGCACAGGAAATTTTACATTAATTTAACTCAACCCCTGCTGGTAATCCTTGTGCTGATGACCTACCCCCGAGGCACAGCGCACGCAGGCGAGTGTGGGCCAGCTGGATGTCGGCCGGCGTGGGCATCTCCTCTGCCACGTCCACCACCACGCACTGCTGCTGGACCCCAAACACAATAGCCTCAAGGTTCCTTCACCGCAGAGAAACGAGCAACGTATTAGCCTCAGCTGTAATGGGAAGAATCCCTTTTCCTCAAAAGATGGGTCTATTACAAAGGCCTCATTTATAAGTTCTTGTAACATCTGTCCGTAAAGCGGGGGGGACGCAGTGGCACAGCGGGTTTGGCCGGGTCCTGCGCTCTGGTGGGTCTGGGGTTTGAGTCCTGCTTGGGGTGCCTTGCAATGGACTGGCGTCCCGTCCTGGGTGTGTCCCCTCCCCCTCCAGCCTTGCGCCCTGCGTTGCTGGGGTAGGCTCCGGTTTGCTGAGACCCCGCTTGGGACAAGCGGTTTCAGCCTGTGTGGACGTGTGTCCTTAAAGCAGAGATGCCTGCACCAACCAGCTACAGTAACTCACTTTCACTCCCTTTTCCAACAGTGAGCAACAACTTTTAGAACAAAGGACTCTTCACCTTTTCTGGTATAAGCCTGGCAACAGATGTACACATTTGATGAAAATGACCTGGAAAATCTTGGGAACACACCTGATATCATCTTTCTCATGGTAGATGTTGTTCTGGAGGCTGGCCATCCGCAACAAGTCGCTCCCACATGGGTGATGCCAGCACCATCGCTACAGAACAGGAAAGGCACGGAAAAATCAACATCATCTCCAGTGGCTCCTTCCCTTAATGAGCTTAATGAGAGAGCAAATTAGGAGGACCCTGCTTTTCTCCCAAACAGTAACACCTGGTATGAGCTGAAGTTTTTTTTTAAAAAAAAAAAAAAAAAATGTTTTTTGATACCATTAAGTAAGAAGATGGAGCAACTGGAAGAAAAATGCAATCATAGTTTCCTTACAGGGATACGCCCCTCATTGAAGTGGGCAAAGGTCTTCTTCAGTTCCGTGTCTAGAACCTTCTGAGGGACCACATTGAACCTGGGAAGGCTGAAAATGAAGGTGGGGGGTATGAATCCTTTTTACCTAAAACTACAAACATAACATGTACATCCAGTGGTCTTCAGCTGTGCTGCAGTAATCTACAACATGACAGGTCAGCCTTGGAAGATATTTAGGACTGTCTCTATGATTTTAAGGACTACCTTCAACTATCTGTATTAGAGAATTACAACTTTTCTAAGTATTACAGCTTTTAAAATTACGGAATTAAAATTTCACCGATAAGCGTATTGCACGGACATTGCTGTATTTGAGACTCAGCATCGATATTACCGTTGCAGCAAGTTCACGCTTCTGCGCAGAGCTTGTACCTGGTGGCCATTTCGAAGCGGTCGTTGACGGCACTGACTCTCCAGCCCATGGCTCTGGTCCTCTCCAACTCTTTTTCCCAGTCAGCTGCAGTCTCAAACCAGTTCATGTGGCAGTCTTGTCTGCGGTTGCTGAGGAACTGTCTCATCTCTATTGGGCAGCATATTAGAAATATGAAAAGTTTAACACCACACGCGACAATAAAATGCACGCGTTCGCAATGTGTGCCGTCAGACCCCTTCATAAAGTCAAGGAACAAGAAAATCTAGGTCTACTTACCTTTGACAGCAATCATTTTTTCTAGTGATATTAATCTGTGATCTGCATGCTTTAAATTTCCCCCTATTTCCCCAGCTCTTTATTCACTTAAGCTAAATAAAGCCTGAAGTAACACATTCTGAAGACCTTTCTCTAATTACAGTCATTTAACAACCCCCACTAATGGCAAGTTGTAGCACAGTAGTATTTAAAGAATGAATGAGATAAGGTTGCAAAATAAAAAGATAAAACATTCCTTAATAGTTTAAAATGAGCTATTAATGGGCAGAACAAATGCTGCTTTGGCCAAATAAATCTCCAGCTTCTACAACCACTGGCCATGTGGAACTGTGGGAAGTTCTCCTGAATCACTTACCCACGCTCCCCAGCGCTGAATTCTGAAAGGAGAGAATGGAGCCTGGCTTCATGGGCTGGTAGGTTTTCGCTATGGCGTAGGTTATCTGTGAAGACATCGAAATACAAGACGCGGAATTCAAGCGGTCGCCGAGTTACATTTCAGACGGCACCAACTAGCTGCACAGCCACCCGAGGACACTCACCTCCACAGCCTGGGTCTCGGGGGTCAGTCGGTCAAACAAGAAGCACAGCACCCGGAGGTCTCGGCAATACACGACCAGCTCCTCGGGCGTGAACTTCAGGGAGGTGCTTGGCGTCACAAGCTTTGTGCGAGACGGCCCAACTGCAGCACGCAAAGCACAGTCAGAGTTCTAGCTGCCTTCTGTTTCACGGGTCCTCATCAGGAGTCTGGGTCAGGCGTGTCATGGCAATAACTCTTGGAAGCAAACCCTACCTGCCACCACCTTCTCTATAGAGGCCAGGGCGACATCGTGGTCTCCAAAGAGAACTGGGTCTGCGCTGTCCTAAACACACAAACTGAGGGTGAGAGTGATCTGATCTTAAGCAGAAATTCACTGCAGCCGCTATCATCTCCTGCTCCATTGTCACCGAGTCCTTCCTTCACAATCATTAATTTCTCACGTATGTAATCAGTGTGAAATATGGCACGTTACGTTGCCTGTAAGTATACTTGATGTTATAAATATGGAATACAGGTTACACACACACACACACACACACACACACACACACACACACACACACACACTCTGAAACCGCTTGTCCCAAGCGGGGGGGACACACCTAGGATGGGATGCCAGTCCATCACAAGGCACCCCAAGCAGGACTCGAACCCCAGACCCACCAGAGAGCAGGACCCGGTCCAAACCCGCTGCACTACCACACCCCCCACTAGGTTACAGAATATTCATTCTAGTTTATTTAGTATTTCATTAAAATTCTCATGACTATAGAGTATTAAAAAATATTTCACTTATAAGAAAAATCCAACAATCACATAATTAGCTTCAGAATGGGTCAGAAAGTGAAAGCTGTTTAAGCAAAGTTTATTATCCTGTGTGTCTTGTTTCCCCAAGTCATCAGGACCTGATTGTGACACAGAGTAATATGATGCCCTTTTTTGGCCAAGTCAGTTGGCGTCAACGTGACACTGACATAACGAGCCAAATACAGGGGAAAGGAATTTGCGCATTCTGCATCACGCTGAAATCTACCTTTAAATGACAAAGAAAACATTAACCTTGAACTCAGGAGCCCTGTTTGCCAGCCAAGCTGCAGCAGACAGTGGCCTGGACACTTACATCAGGTTTCTTGCTGTCCTGGGCTACAAAGGCGACTCTGAAGTGGGTGCAGAACAGGGTCCCAGCAAGCCAGCCGCCCCCCTCCGCAGCCGACAGCTTCTTTCTCACCAACACCGCTCTCTGCAAAACACACTCCCCTGGGGCACGGGGGAACACAGCAGCTTCACAATGACAGCTTTTCATCACTTAAGTTATTTTAGTAACAGCACTCAACATGCATATGGATTGCATTGTACCACAAAACAGCTCAACTGACATCAAATTACAGACAAAGAATCAAGCTGGTTCTTGCCTGAATGCTTCATACCAGGATTTACCTTCTTCTATAAGAGCCAAAATGCAGATCTTACATATTGTACCCACCTGCCAACTGTGTTTCCATAACTAACTCGGCAGGAACTGATGTGTCATTTGCATAATTCAACACAAATCCCCAAATTCATATATAAATGAAGATGCACGTAATGCAATCTGCCGTAAACTGCAGCAGATAGATGCACTTCCTATTTCATAGCAGTGTTCATTGCTTTCCAGTGAGTCTTAATTGTTTGTATATTTTGCCGGTGTGATGCAAATGGAAAATGTAACATTAATGCGATGGAACACGAAAGACTAAGCGTAACGTTGCCTCCCCTTTTCCAGGCGCCCTTAAATAAAGACTGTAGGGCCGCACATTTGTAATAGTCTCCTGAAGCAAAACAAAGAAGTTGTCAGCAAGGCCCGGTTCCCATAGCAACACTGACCAGAGCCACGTAAGCAAAGAGACGTTGCCATTTCGTCCCCACAAAGGCCATTGTAATGCTTGACCAGGCACACCCAGAGAAAATCCTGCCTTAAAGTTCCAGAAAAAAAAATTCCTTGATCAAGTCAAGGAAATTCCTTTGTAAAAGAACAACAAAATTGCAGCTGAGCGTCATGTGTGATAGCGCTGCTTTGTGTCTGCTATTCATGCTCAATACCGCATTTGACAAGCAAAATAACTACCCAGATCAAAGTCTCAGTGTTTTATTCTCAATAAACGTACACTGAATAATTAAACAATACTGGAATAATCCGTAAGTCACACCTAAAGACTTTGTGTCAGACCTCAAACGTAAAAGATGCTGAATACATATGTGTAAATTATCGTTGAGTTAAAGCTCCCATAGAACAAAGCTCAGTATGATATAATTGTAGTACAAGAACCCTGCAGCACAGTGTAAACTGGTTCCTCAAAGGGAGATCTAGGGTGCTCCAGTCCTGCAAGTTCAACGATCCAACCTGAGACTTTCAGATAACCTTAACTACTCTCAAAGCAAAGACCCAGTAACACAAAAACACACCTAAGCAACAACACACAGCTCTGCCATACAAGAGCAAGACAATGCAGTGCTGACCATTCTTCAAAATTTTGGATTGATGGGCAAGGACCTTGTCAACAGATCAATGCATTTATGAACACACCGGAAAGAGTGTTTTCCAGATTCCACAGTGGCCCCAAGAACAGTCTAATATACCCAGTGCGGTACCCAGACAACTTCTATTGTCTACATATGGTGAGGCCAGTTGAGTGCTGTGTGTGTCTCTTCGTGTGTTCAGAACTCCACTGGATCACAATATGTATTTTCTATCAGATTATGATCCTGATACTTTGTGGAGTATGAAGAACGTCCGAAATCGCAGTGATGAAGTTCTACGCGTAGGCTTCCAAGTGTAACAAACGGCACTATTGTATGAAACATTAACGTGATCGAGACGCACTCCTCACTTTAAGGAAGCGATTCCTTCCTCAGGTGGTTTAGAAATATGTTGTCATACGAACAAAACCAGATGGCTGGCATAAAACGTAGTTACGACAGAATACAGGTGTGGCCTGCGGTATGAATCACCAAAGAAAGAAAGAAAGAAAACAGACCTTAAGCAAATCATGGCTTCAGAGAAGCTTCAGAAATAACCTGTTCTTCTTCAGGACCCTTAAGACTATTTCAGAAATGCTCCCTTTCCATCACTGAAGGTGTGGTGATGAGATGTTTATCTTTGAGGCTATTTTGGTTTCAACAGTCCTGTCCTCAGGCACCACCTGAGGATGTGCAGTGTGCTTCTGGGGCATCTGTACATGAAAACTAACCCTGGATGGTGTTTTTATTGTGATACGAGCCCTTTCAGCTGCATGTTTCTCTATGAGTGTGTGTGATGTAGCATCAGCATCCTTAGTGAGGTCATCGTAAAATCAGCCTTTCCCTTTCAGTTCTGTAAGCAAATTAAATAAGTCAGCACAGTATTCTTATTCCCCAGTGGGTTTGATCTCTGAATAAAAGATTCTCTGAACTCTACTCAAGAAAGTGTTTTTCAAACAAAACCGCCAAACATCCTATATCTGTTCTCTTAATACTTTTGCTTTCTATATGGGTTTTAATACATCAGTGTGGTTCGAGCAGGGTGGGAGGGTAATTACAGAGGAGGAGAATGGCGGGAAACGGTGACAAGAAAGAACAGATGGCATTTCAAAATAACAATGAAACAGTGAATGAGGCAGAGGCTGCGAATCTGGATTCAGTGTCAGTGAAGTTCAAAAAACACGACTCAGGAAAAAAATGACTAATAGCCTAAAGGTTTTTTTAAAAAAAAAAAAGAAAAAAAACAAAAACATTAATGACATGAAAAGGACAAAGGGAGAATGAAAGTGAGTCAGAGAGCCAGCCACACACGATTCCTACAGCGGTTCCCAGAAGAGGTGCGTAAATATGAAAAGTTAAAGATTAGCCTGGCTTCGGCAATCCTCAGCGGCCTGCCAACATTCCTGAGCAAAGCCCCGGGAACAGCGGAGTGCTGACGCTGAAATCAGGGCAGCAGGGCCGTTCCAAGTACAGTGAGGAATTGTTGTCAGGAAGAAAACACAAAGTAGGCGCTCACTGCCTTTCCCCGCATGCCATGAGGAAACCCTTCTCAGAACCCACTGGAGGATTCCTTCCGCGGGATCACACGGGTACCAGCTTTGCGAACACACTCGTCGTCTGAGCATGGGAACAGGACCTTGCCGCGCCTTAGAGATTATGAATGGTCATCTACATGTGCTACAATCTGTAGGGGAGGCGAGGTCTCAGCTGTGTTTTAAATGCAAAGCCTTTGCAGGTGCTTTCATAAATTTATTCAGGGAAAGGAAGTTTAATGTAATGGTGTTCATGAAGCCATGCACAAAACGTTTAACCGAAGGCTTGGTTTGCCTGCATTACCCCGTTAAACCGCAGCCTAGATGATGTGATGGTGTCATAGTACATAGAATTATGAGTCTTTAAATACTTGGCAAAGAAATGTATTTCACTGCTGTGGTCTACACCTGAAGTCAGCTCTGCAAATATGTGGATGGCCAAAGGGTTTAAATTGCTTCCTCCGAAAAAAAAATTTTGGACTTCGGGAATATCTAGAATCTAGACTACCTAGAATATCTAGAGCGCATGCTCTACGTACGTAGACGTATTTGCAATTTTTCAGTGTACGGTCTCTACCTGTATGTCACTGTGAACCTGTGCCCTTTATAAAAACTATTTTAAAAAAAAAAAAAAAAAAAAAAAAAAAAAAAAAAAAAAAAAAAAAAAAAAAAAAAAAAAAAATTCTTGGGGGGGGGGCTACAAATACAAAAATATAAATTCTGTACAGATTCCAGGGGGCGCAGTGGCGCAAAGGACTTGGCCGGGTCCCGCCATGTGGCGAGCCTGGGGTTCGAGTCCTGCTTGAGGAGCCACGTAGTGTACTGGAGCCCCATCCTGGCTGTGTTCCCTCCCCTTCCAGCCTTGAGCCCTGTGTTGCCAGGTTAGGCTCCGGTTCGCTGCAACCCCGCTCGGGGTAAGTGGTTTCAGACTGTGTGTGTGTGTGTGTGTGTGTGTGTATATACAGATTCCTCCTTTCAAAAACTTACAGGGGATATTTGCTTTTAGTAACCATTTACTTTCAATTTATGAGTATAAATATAGAATCAACAAGCCAAATAAAGTACACTAGCATTCAAAAGTTTGGAATCGCCCAGAAACGTTTATATTTTTCATAGAAATTGATGCTTCTATTCACTAAGGTAGCATTCAATTAATCTGCAATGACAGTCAATACATTAACAATGTCAAAAAATTGTTTCTGTTTCATGCAACAGTTCTGTATATCAAACTCGTCATGCGCCAGCTAGTTCATCAAAGACAGTACTCCGGCTTCCCGTTTCTTCACCAAATAAGTTTTCCATAGAGTAGAAGCACCAAAGCAGCCCCATACCATTACATTTCCTCCTCTGCCATGCTTGACAGAAGGCATGAAGAACTCCTCCAGCATCCTTTCATTCTGACTACATTTCACATATGTTCTCCTCTTTGATCCACCTCAGACTTAGACTCATCCATTCATAATAGCTTTTTCCAGTCATAAACTGTCCAATGTGTGTTCTTTTGCCCATTTTAACCTTTTCTTTTTATTTGCCAGTTTCAGATATGGCTTTTTCTTTGAAACTGTGCCTCTACGGCCGGCATCCCGGAGTCGTCTTTTCACTGTTACAGATGACACTGGTATTTGGTGTGTACTATTTAAGGGAGCAGTCAACTGAGGACCTGTAAGGCATCTGCTTGCATCAAACTACAGACTGTGACGTGCTTATCCTCTTGTGCAGTTGTGCATCTGGGACTTCCGCTTCTTTTTTTGCTCTGGTTAAATCCAGTTTACCCTCTTCTCTCAAGACAGTAGTGGACAGTTTTTTTTTATTAAATCTTCAGTTTCTTGGCAATCTGACACATTATCAGTAACGGCTATCTGCAACATTAGTAACGATCTCAGCTACATTTTTAAATCAATTTAAGTGCACCTTGATAAAAAAAAGTATCAATTCTTTAAAAAAAAAAACTTAAATTTCTGGGTGATTCCAAACTTTAGAACACCAGTGTAAACATGAAGATTACAGTAACCCAGAACAATTAAAATCAGGAAATATTTAATATCACAGATGGACTAAAACATGAACAATGCCATGACCTAAATATGAATGTATAAGAAACACATTTTTTCATTTAGCTGACACTTTTCCGAGAAGCGATTTACAATTTTAAGTTACTTACAGTGATATACCCATTTAAACTGTTGGGTATTTTTTATGGGAGCAATTCAGGTAAGTACCTTGGTCAAGGACATTAAAGCAAGAGGGATTTGATACTGTGACCTCATAGTCCAGAGGCAGCAGCTCTAACCACTATGCCATGTGCAGCCCCAGGAGCCTGGAACGTGGTGCCGTGGCATGGGATGGCTGTATGTGGTGCTGGGGCTCGGTGCACAGACAAACAGTGTTCAGCAGCAGTAGGACTCACCTGGTAAGCACTGCAGACCAAAGTGGTCTCTGCCCCGGACATGAAGCCCACCATGGCTCTGCATCCTCCCCTACAAGGACAGAGAGACAGACAAGTCGTATCGTCATGTCACTGGTTAATCTGAGCAGCACACTTCAAATTGTGGCCCTACATACACAGAACAAATGAACACAGTTCCAGTTTCTTGGGATGGTCATTTGCAAGCTCAGGACACCGTTCTAGGACCTCAAAGCACTATCTTACCAGTAGACAAATTGTCCTTTTGCAAGAAATAGTAATTGTAAAGGACTAATGCTGAGTATCCAGAAATACACTAAAGAAGCCCGAGTGCCTTAGGATATTCACTGAGTGAGATCAGCATTACTTGAGAGCTTTGGAAGCAATTTCCTTGCCATACATTTTTCTGTTTATTTGCACCAGTTTGGTTTTCTATGCCTCTTAAATTGGGCTGCCTGAATCGCCTCTTTATATATATTGAAACGATAAGGGCAGAGGGTGTGTGTTTGTAAGTATGCTCTTCTTCCAGGCCAGAATAGCTGCGACATGAATTCATGGCTCAACCAGGGACAGATGCCATAGCTATGGAAAGGCAGGGTACCCATGTCGACTTGAACCCTCCCCGGTATAACAACAGTTAAATTCTGCCCCTCCGGGAACCCCTTCCACAAGTCAGTTTGGTTAACTGGGCTCAGACACGGAACACAAATTTGGACCTGCACTAAAAGCTCAGCTCATTCAAATAGAACTTATGCTTTGAGGGAAAGAAACCCCAACTCTACAATCCCATATTCTTGACTCTGTTTAATTCATAAGAGTCCATTACCCAAGCAGGATGCCTTGGGGAAACCGGTTTTCTTCTGTTCGTCTTGCCATTATTTCATACAGCTTCGTTAGTGGGATGTGGTCATTAACACCGGCCATGTGTTCTACAGGCTCTAACATCTAAGCCCACAGATTTATACACAGAATGTGTGCTAACACATGTGGACCCACTTAGCAACAAAGCTCCCGCCCACTTTTCTTTTAAGGAGTGAAAAGTTTATCCCTGTAATTTGACATTTTAAACAAACTCCTACACATAGTGGCCGGTATTGTTTTCACCGCGTACATATCCCGCTTTATTCAGCTCAGTATTTACCTTAGCAGTTTAGGTAAAACCCTTTGCTCAAGTGTATCAAGTCGCTACACCTCTTGAAACACCACCCTGCCTGTGTAAATGCTCAACTGCCTCGAAATCTTCTGCTGAATGAATATTTTAGAGACTGGATTACCCTGAAAATGGGGTGAGACATCAGAAATGAGGACTTTGATGAACTGCCATGGAAAACTTTAGTCGTATCAAAGGGATATTACACAGCACATTTTATTTAGTCTACAGCCACCCATTTTCTGCCTTAGCTAGCCATCACAATGAAGCAATAATGTCTTAACTGTTCAGCTGGAAACTTCCAACAAAATTTAAACAACATTAAATTTGCTAAGCAACAAAAAGTCACATTAGTGTAATAACCTTGTGATTTGTGTACACAACCAATTCCAAAGGCCATTATCTTGAAAGGTACTTACTCAGCATAACCATCTCTGATATGATGAGAGATCACATCATTCCCTGCCTACGTTCCCAGGTGGGATCCTTCCACAATGTCCGGTATATACTGTACGTGTCCCTAGACAGTCTTGAAGATGTGTGGATTTCAGCTCTTGGCACTTACACTCCTCAGACAGAAGCTTGGCAGAGCAAACACCAACAGCTTCCCAGGCATACATAGGGAGGCTGAGTCAAGGCGAGACAGATGAACTCTTAGGGGGGACAGGGTGAAGTCTGCTTTCACAGTTTCATCCTCATAAATCTGTATTTCATTTCCTCCAGACCAAAACCAGCTTCAGACTTGGGTAAACTAATCTGGTTGAAGGGAGTGGTCCAGCTTACCCTCCGTTCGGCTCTGACTCCAAGTCAGCGGACAGAGGACCAAACAGCTCCTGTTGCTGCCTAGAGCATACGGTCTACTCCGCAGTAGACATCTCACGGAAACCTAAATGGCTCCCCAAAGATCGCTTTCTTTGGACTGTTATTGTTTATTTGCATAATTGTGTCACTCACCAGGCATATGGGGTTGCTAAAAGAGTACATAAACAGCCAAAAAGCAAACAATGGAAAAGTCTACTCCAGTCTCCAAAATCCATTCTGTTGCACGATTTTACAGATAAGTCAATAAAACCCTTACAGAAGATGATTGAGGAATTCAATATTATATTTAAGCATTTTCTGCCTCACAGTCTTCCGCAATAGTTACAGTAACTGAATTGAAGGTAGTCTTTACATAAAGCAGTCACTCCTCTGATGCTCTACATGTGAAATGATGCAAAATGACAATGTTGTCTTCTGGTAAGAATTCCACTCCATCTCTGTATGCCAGTTTGGAGCTATCATGTTTACCAGGCTTTTCTGTACGAAACAGAGCATAGCAAGAACTACAATTTGTGTGAAGTCTTCAATGATGGCAGTCAGCTGACCATACATTTCTTCATATAATCCTCAAAACAGCTTCATAAATAAGCCTCAGCGACTATGATCACTTGAACTAGTCTGGAACCCAGCATAGAGACCGATGGTAAACAACCCAGTTAAAAAGAGGACCACACCAGGCCTAAGGTCCTACAAGAGAAAGCAGAGCAGAATGATGGGGTTATACCTAGACACCCGAGGGATGGGTACCGTCCCGCCCCATTTATTGACTTAACCTCCACCCGTGGTCTGTGCAAGCAGAACTGCATGGAAAAGAAAAACAAGCCTTTTAAAAAGTTTTATAAGGAGAGGCACTGTAAAACTTTACAGGGTGCTTGGTTACTCCTTGAAGTCCAACAATAATTTTGTTGTTTTCATCAATTTTAAGTGGACCTAGAGTGCCGTTTTCTTCCCTGACACTGGAAAGAATTCTGGTAAAAGCTGGGCCACTGGTAACACTTCTCTCCGACCTCGGGATCCACCACCAATATGATGGGAATGTGTTTCTGGTAGAAGGTCCCAGCAGAAATGCCGCACATTTACAGGTCCTTCCCGTTTTCAGAATGCTTACAGGTAGATGTGCATTATGTGTGTGTTTCTTTCATAGCTGTTCTCATTCGGTATCCTGTACATTGGATTTCCGTGGAACGACGTCTTTCCCTGCGAGACCTTCCATCTTCGTTCCTCCCTTTTTATTCAAAGGTTCGGCTAATGAATCCACCGTACTGCAGGGATGTTTCCAAATGGCTTCAACTGTTCCGAATTACCACTAATGAGAATCTAACGAAAGAGCAACTCAGTGGAAGTACGCTTGACCCACTGAGATGCATTTGTGAAGCAACGAGGCGGAACTTTTGCCAGCATCGTTAGGAGCTGTAATCATAATGGGATTTCTGGGGAACAAAAGAGGGGGGGGGGGGAAAAAAAAGGATTAAAATGGACAGGATTTACAGACAAACAGCGAACAGAAGTGCTGAGAAGAGAAAAGAGAGAAAGTAAGAGGCAGACAGCAACTGGAGCTAAATGTAAAGGACAGAAAGATGCATTTCTGTTAGGGCAAGAGAGTCAGGAACCGCAATGTTAAGCAAGAGCACGAGAGAGAAGCCTCAGGCCGAACTAGGCCAGGAGCCGCTTCCTGCGCCGAGACGGTGGGGCCCGCTGCACTTTCCATCGCTCACGGCTTTCCTCTGCCGTGCGGAGCCAAGATCGCACGGCCAAGGCAACGCCGACACCGCAGCGCCTCTACCCCGCCAAGCAGACCTCACTGCTGCGGAATGAGACGCATAAGAACGGCAGCCAAATGACACCGCAGCTTCACGTAGCTCAACAATCGAGCTAATAATAACACAGCTACAGTGAGTCATATATCAGTATGTAAAATACCAAAGTGACCACACTTTAATTGACCCAGTTACTGTCTGGCAGATTTTGTTTTTGTTTGCACGGTCTTGTGGCATTCTATTTCTTCCCCACTCCAAGTCCTCCCAGCTCTTATGAAAATGTAAACAAGGAAGAGAGAAAAAAAAAAGTTTACCCTCTGGAAACAAGCACTCTTTGAAGTGTTTCCCCATGAGACCCACTTCAAGCTTCTTATAATATTCACATTTCCTACAGACAAAAGCAAGCTTAGAATGAAACACAATCATGTCTAGCCAGTAGCTCAACTCCGAGTCCATTTCTTTTGGTTCAGACATAAATACTGTAGAATAGAGATGGTAGTGGAATCACAAAAACTACTCAAAGAAAAAAACTGAGGCAGGGGGGCACAGTGGCGCAGTGGGTTGGACCGGGTCCTGCTCTCGGGTGGGTCTGGGGTTCGAGTCCCGCTTGGGGTGCCTTGCGACGGACTGGCGTCCCGTCCTGGGTGTGTCCCCTTCCCTTCCAGCCTTACGCTCTGTGTTGCCGGGTTAGGCTCCGGTTCCCCGTGACCCCGTATGGGACAAGCGGTTCAGAAAATGTGTGTGTGTGTGTGTGTGTGTGTGTGTGTGAAAAAAACTGACTTTTTAATTTTAGGAAAGATTCTTGTTTACACATATATTTTAAATTTTTGGAAATATTGCAAATGTGGAAAATACTGTGAATCACAAACTGAAAGGAAAATCCCAGAAGAAAAATGACCTGGCTCATCCATCTGAGACAGCCTGCCAATTAAACCTCTTGGGAGTGAAGTGAATAAAAACACGCTGGGGTAAGACCGCACGGGGACACACTGCTCCACTGTTGATTGTGACAATCCCGTGCTTTTTTTCATTGGAAACCTCCTTCCCTCTGCGTTGATGCAGCTTCTCAGCTGAACGTGCCAGCGGTTCAGTTATTTCTCCTTCAGAGAAGGAGAGGCGAGTGTGACGGAAAGCAATCATTACACATGCGGAAAAACCCCCTGATCCTATCACTACTGTTGGAATGTTTAATGTGGAAATTAGACTTCAGCCATGCAATGAATATATGGAGCCCTGTGTCTCCGCCTTGAGGGTTCATCTTTCTATGATGAGCTCTGCAGAGGAATTTCCATATCCTTCCCAGAGGAGCCTGCCGTCTCCAGAATTCAGATCAAGGCAGAACATTCGAGGAAAAAAAGATTAGTTTCGTTTGCATTGAACAAACCCCAATCCAGCAAGAAACGTGCAACATATGCGCTTCATTACACTCACACACGTATCTAGAGGATCTTTCCATACATTATCAAATTTAGTTCTCGCAGGGCAAGCGCAACACTAAATTAAAGGTCAGGAGTTTGATTGTTCCTACGATTATAAATACACTGAATAGAGCACTGCACAAAATGTAGACCCAGAAATCTAAAAATGGAGCAAAAACTCACATTTTAAATAGCATTAACTGCAAACGGCACTTTCCAGTGCAGGGCATGTGTACTACATAATGTACTTTAAAAAAAAAAAAAACAAATTCCAAGTTATGCAGTTGGATATTTCTTGATCTCACTAGCATTAAAAATGCTCTGCCAGGCTGTTCCCAGCTCAGTGTGAATATTTTAAAAAAAAAAAAAAAGACCAAATAAGATTTGTCCATACTAATAGAGCATGACACCAGAACCCAAGTGGGAGTAGGCCTGGGACACTAACATCAACTCACACACTCATTAACTTCAGCAATGATACCGCCCACATAAGACAGCTAGCTTGCTATTCATTAAACTGAAAGGATCCCCAGTTGAGACATGCTCGACCAACCCTTGTCTTCAAGAGAGTTAAACAGTTCCACAGCTTCAAAGCTTTTAGTTCAATGAAGTGCACCACTAGAAATTTAATCTGCACTGAGAAGAGGAGAGAAATTGGTTTAATCAGACTGTTAGCCAAACACAACGAACCAATAAGAAAAGGCAACGAGCCACACAAGGCTACACCCAGCTGTGTATAAACCTGTCTCACCAGAATGTGTAACATTCATTGCTGCAGACATGGAATCCCTGCTGTCACATATTGCACCAAGGTGAAATACCAAAAGAAACCAGGCTGACACTTAGAACTCAATACTAGATACTAGAGAACCCACTTACCTCATCAGAAACATTTGATCAAGTGGAGCAGAATGAAAAATTGTTCAATATCTGCATTAAGTTCTTTCCAGCATTTTCATCATCGCACACTGCAGAGCACCCCAGTCTAACAGTTGTAAAGATTCAACACCAAGCTCCAACTTTCAGACAGAGGCTCAGGCTTCAGACATCAGTTTTATGATTAACTAGTATCTAGCTGACACCTTTGCCCAAGGTAACTTTCAACGCTACATATTCTACACTGAGCACAATTTAGAGTCATAAGTCACTTGAAATACATGTCTTTGGACAGTAGGAGGAAACTGGAGAGCGTGCAGGAAATCCACACAAATATGGCAGAACTTGAAAACTCTACACAGAATGAGCCGGATTTAAACCCACAATTAAAAAAAGCACAGCTAAGGTACCCGTTACATCACTGTGCCATTCACTTGCATTGAACAGAGAACTGCTCTGTCAGAGAGGATCTGAAAGACAATGGCCTGGTGAAAAGCTTTTTTTGGTGGTGACTGAACTGCAGGGCCAACGGCTTAATTCCACTGTAAGAAGTGGCAGCAGCTGGGTAGAAGCTCTTGCATGAACACAAAGGATGGAAAAACCTTCATCTCAACTTGTCAAAGATGCCAAAGTGGTATGATGCTCAGAATCAAGAAGGACTGGCTCTGATGAAACCGGGTGTGTCTGGAACCATTAAACAGTCATCAAGCCTTCATTTATCTGCCTGGATCATCTAGAACCAAGAGGAAATAGCAAAGTATCCTCTTTCATCATGCAAGGCCTTTCAGCTGTCCGGTTTACAGCAACTGTCTCAAACTAAGAAACTTATGCAATCAGGGCCCTGTTTATAACCAATGGCACACATTTACAATACTCTGTGAAATGTGGGACACTGCAGCTCATCAACCTTTTTTTCCCTAACGCTCTCCTTGGATAACAGGCGCACAGTAATTACTCACAAAGACAACTTCTAAATTTAAACTAAAATTATGAACACTCAAAAGACTGAAAACTAGAGACTATATTGATCACATGTATCCAAATAATACTCAAAAGTCAGCAATAGACAAAAAAAGACATACAGAGAAAGTTGAGACATTCAGTCGTGTTATGTTCTGAAATAAAATGGAGCAAAATACCAGATCAACTTGTCATTGTAGTTATGGGTTCCTTACGCACTCATGGTCTTGAATGGTTCAGCAAGAAATGTGACTCTATGGGATGTGGTGGCTGCCAGCGGTTAGGCCAGTTTTAAAATATCACATATTTCTTGTCAGCATGCAGTTTAAATCAGTTAGAAGTTGTGGTTAGTAACTCCAAGTCCAGTGTCTTGGTATCCAAATTACTGAGACATGCATTGCAATGGAATGCTAACTACAATGAGAAAACATGCGATTTATGAAAAAAATGTCAGAACAAAAGTAGAAAGTACAAAGCCTTTAAATAAAAATTTTTTTAAAAAAAAGCAAAGCCTGTTAAAGCTCACACTATTGTCTAAAAATATCTGACGAACATAAAACGCACTCTATTGGTTTCTTGATGTTTTTAGTTGAAAACTGATGTTTTGCAGCTGCCTGGAGCTCAACCTTATTATAAAGTTTACTGTGTGTTTGAAAAAAAATTTATGAGAATAACCATTTTTTCCACCTCACAAGTACATTCAACATAGATATACTAAAGCAATATAAAGTTTGTAAAATGTGCTTTACAGAGCTCAACACAGAAATAACTGCTTTTTACATTTTCTTTTCCTACGATTCCAAGTCTGAGTCCTCGGTGACGTCCAAATACAACATGAACACCACACCTCCCCTGGACATAAGGAGTGCCTGAAGGGACAGATAAAGGTACCACCTTTTACTAATTCCATGCCAACCATATTCTTACAAGTAAGTCAAGAGTGATAATCTCCTGGACACTGTCCAGAAAGTGGAATATTATAAGGCTAGGCACCAGAATCCAACGGAAATGGACTATACCGTAATCAGCCGACGCATTTCACCATATTAAACACATAACGAATCAAGTTGCGCTGTGTGACTCAGTTTCTTTCCGTTGCATGTGTAACAGACAGGACCATAGAGTAATAAATCTATTTTAATAAAATCTGAATGTCTCAAAAGATTTCAGCGCATTCAAGCTAGCAAGGCAAGCTGACAAAGCGACATCGTCCCGTTTGCTCACTTTTCATACTGGTCTGATAGAGTCAAGAAGAAACCACATGCGCTGGCAATTTTCCAAAAAGTCCCACAAGTACTCTGCTGGGGATTCGTGAAATGGAAGTGTACCGTAACAGCACACGGAAGCATGGAAACTCTCTCTTTTGAGTTCCTGCAACAAACCACAAATCAGAGCCGGACAGAAACTTTTAGAGGCCGCTGCTCCTATTGTGACAACTCATAAACACTACGACAGGCGGATGATCGCCGAGGGTGGTTATGTACGCGCTACATCAGTCGACCTCGTTGAGACGCAACACGGACCACGTCACTTATGGCCAGACGTTTTCCAGTTAACATCCAAACTCACGCCTTCTGGATGCTGAGCGCAGCCCTTCATCATCAACCCGGTACTGCAGATCACTGAACAGGTGAAAGCGACTCCTGTTGTTGCAAGCTGCTAGAAACACACAGCATACACACACTGTACTATTCGGTACCATCCACACACTCATAAAAACAGTCCACAAAAACAAAGGAAATTAACAGTAAAGGTAAATACAGAGTAGGCTGTGGGCCCTTATATGTTAGCATGATTTATGACACATTCTCACTTATTTTTTTGTGTAACCCACCACACAAGGACATTCATACTGACCATGCATATAAAATATTAAGGTCAAAAGTAGAAAGTGAAAGAATGATGAGGTCGTTTCTAAATCCTCTAGCATTG